>NC_083335.1:23366711-23670641 GCF_963455315.2 Globicephala melas | reverse complement strand
TACTACCTTTTTTTTTTGAAATACAGTTGATTTACAGTGTTAATTTGAGGTGTACAGCAAAGTGATACAGTTATACTACTTGTAATGTGCATCCTTTCTCCTCGCCTCTTCCATACTCCTTTAAAACTCTAAATGTCCTTATAAGAAACACCTACTTATCCAGATCTTTTTTTTTTTGTCTGAGCTATAGTCTTTCTTGGCTTTTCAACTCATTTGGGCATTTATTATGTACTAACTTTAATACTTTATTTTTCCCTTTCTCTCTGCTCCCCGCCCCCCCCCCCCCATTATTCTTTGTTTAAACTTACAACTAGATTACAGGCTTCTGGATGAGCAGGAACTACAGCTTACTACTTATGTTTATTTGAAGCCCTTTGAGGGGATGATGGGATGTAGTTGCCTTACATATTGTTGTACTTAATAAAGAAACCTGGCTAAAGTGAAGTCTGCCTATTACTCTTTCCCTTATTTTCTTCAGGTTCATCCTCAAGGTTTTAAATGTTACCCTGGATGCTGCCTCATGCTTGATGACATATGCTTTATATTAAAGGGTCTTAGTCATTCTATGCATGAGTAAAGTTAAGTCAAGTAGAAATGGCTAAGGCTGATTGTTCTAGGAAAAAAAGATACCTGTCAGAAGTGTGGGGCTGTTTTCTTGTATATGTTGATAATGGCATTTGTGCTTTATAGGGTTGAGTAACATGGTAAAGATCAAGTGCTATTGAAGTACACCTTATTGTGCGATTGTAGGCATTTTAGTGTTAGAGATGGACTTAGGAGTTATTTTTTAAATTTACCATTAACTTCTTACACTTGCACATTTCAGGTGTTGTCACAGCAGAAATGTTTAGACATATGCAGAACTCTGAAATAATTCGAAAAATGACTGAAGAGTTTGATGAGGTAAGTTATTACCCTAAATGTTATGATAATTTTATGCATCTTGATCTTGATTTACTCTTCAGAGTATTAAATTCTGAACATTAGTGTTGTGGGTAAGAGCTTTGGCAGTAGAAATCCAATCAAATGATGGCCATGTGACCTTGGGCAAGTTGTCTTAGCATCAGTTTCATCATCTGTAAAATGGAGCTAAAAATATTTATAAGGCTGTTATGAAAATTGAATGCAGTAATGTTTGAAAAATTCCTTAGCATTTTACAATGCCTGGCATATAGTAAGAACTTAATAAATGGTAGCAGTTTTTATTTGTCAAAAAATTAAAATTTCAAGTAAGAATAAAATTTAAGTGCCTGTAAACATACCTCATGTTTATAGAATGTTGTAGAAGGAAGATTTGATAAATACTTGGGGAACCAGGTACAAGCTTAGGCAAAGGAAAATACATACATACATATATATGTATAAAATTGTTTAAAGTCTTATTTATGTTTCAAATATGAGTAGTAAGAACAATACAAATCCATAATAAGTAGTAGCTTAGACTTTAGTTGATCCTTTATCACGGTGATGTCTTTGAAGTATTGTTGCCAATAAAGACATATTTAGATTTACTATAATATAAACTCCTTCAGGACAGGGATTTTTGTTTGTTTTGTTCACAGCTGTATTCCAGCACCAGTAGTTTTACTCTTTAAAGCTTTTCACCATGAATTTTCAAGTAGAAAGCCTTGTCTCATTTGAGTTTTATTTGATGTTTTTTTGGTTTTTTTTTGCTTACTCAGATGAAGGAGCTTTCAACTATCATTCTAAAAGATAGACAAGAGTTGTTAAAATGGCTTTGATGATCACTAAGTGCTATTAATCAGTCTCTAATTGAGATATAATTATGAGGAATGGTATTATTTTAACTTTCTGATATTAAATGTTTTAGTGAGAACTTTCTTTCTTCTAAACAGCTATTTGAAACAAGAATCCTGAAATAAGATTTGAAAATATCAGCAAACCAAGTTGCTAACAGCAATTAAGATGACACTTTTCAATATAGCACTAAATGAGCCAATCAGAAAATGTGGAAGAAAACCTTTTTGTGGAGTATTAGGACCTTATTCTCAGATGAGACATAGTTCAACTTGTTTATGGCATGACTTAAAATTTTAAAAAATGTATGGCTCTAATGACAAAATTTAATTGTTAAAAATTTTACTAAATCATACTGATAAAATGACCGTAAGTTTCTAGGACATTCTTGTCAGAAACTCTTACTTTTAGAGGTTCTGTGTAGTATTGATCTCTGTTTTTATCTTTATGACTTGCTTGTTTTTAATGATTTATGGAGGACCTCAGTGTATCTTCATTGGTGAATGCCCCATCTTATATATGGGAGTACTTGAGTACCTGTCTTTCCAGGTCATTCTAGCTACATTTCCATTTTTTAAAAAAATATCTCATTGTTTACATCTGCTGACTATTTGATGTCCTGAGGCTAATGAAAACATACATTGTAATCCTTCGATTATTTATAACTCATACATCAATCCATTAGACTGGCTGAGAATGTGATTTCATCATTTTGAATCCATTAAAACATATAACTTTGGTTTGATGTTGGTTTGGTTTTGTTTTAAAGAAATTTAGTAACCGTATCTTTGCTTATCAGAATAATGTTTTGTTTGATGCGAGAGGCTTTTTATTTTGGTATGTAATTGGTATATGTTTTCATTGGTTAGAGTGAATTCAGAATATCCATTTTGTTTTTTTAAAAGATTTATTATTTATGTATTTATTTATTTAGGGCTGCATTGGGTCTTAGTTGCAGCATGTGGGATCTTTGTTGAGGCACGTGGGATATTAATTTGCGGCTCACGGGCTTCTCTTTAGTTGTGGAGCGTGGATTCCAGAGTACGTGGGCTCTGTAGTTTGCGGCATGCGGGCTCTCTAGTTGAGGCGCGAGTTCAGTAGTTGTGGCTCATGGGCTTAGTTTGCCCCGTGGCATATGGTATCCCAGTTCCCTGTCTAGGGATCGAACCTGTGTCCCCTGCATATTGTAAGGCGGATTCTTTACCACTGGACTACTGGGGAAGTCCCATCCATTTTGATCTTAAATAAAAGAGATGTGTTCAAAGGTACCTCTACCTTTGCATATTATTCTCCTGCCTACTTTGAGGATTTATTATAGAAGAAAGATGAGATAAAGGAGTCTTTCTTTAAAAAATAAATTTGTTTATTTATTTATATTTTATTTTCGGCCGCATTGGGTCTTCATTGCTGCGCACGGGCTTTCTCTAGTTGCGGCAAGCGGGGGCTACTCTTCGTTGCGGTGCGCGGGTTTCATTGCGGTGGCTTCTCTTGTTGCAGAGCATGGGCTCTAGGCGTGTGGACTTAAGTAGTTGTGGCACGTGGGCTCAGTAGTCGTGGTTTGCGGGCTCCAGAGCACAGGCTCAGTAGTTGTGGCGCACGGGCTTAGTTGCTCCGTGGCATGTGAGATCTTCTCGGACCAGGGCTCGAACCTGTGTCCCCTGCATTGGCAGCCGGATTCTTAACCACTGCACCACGAGGGAGGTCCGATAAAGGAGTCTTTTCAAGCTTCTGCCTAGGGTATTTGAAAAAAAAAAGTAAAAGTTTATTAAGTCATGTGTTTTAAATGAAATTGCTGTTTAAAATTTCTGTTTTAGGATAGTGGAGATTATCCACTTACCATGGCTGGTCCTCAGTGGAAGAAGTTCAAATCCAGTTTCTGTGAATTCATTGGCGTATTAGTACGGCAGTGTCAATATAGTATCATATATGATGAGTACATGATGGATACGGTCATTTCACTTCTTACAGGATTGTCTGACTCACAAGTCAGAGCATTTCGACACACAAGCACCCTGGCAGGTCAGTATTTAGAAATATTTTCTGTGCATTTTCTTAGGTTAGAGATGAAAATGATTTTCATTAAAAGAAATGAAATAATGGTGACAAATTAATTTTATTTATTAAGTAGCCCCTAAGAGGACACTCTCCCCTCTCCTTCAACCCTCACGAGTTACTGGGAATGGAGTGATATCTTCAGTTTTGATTTTCTGAAGGCATAATTAATTTTCTTGTGGTAAACCTACTTGTTTCCTATCCACCTCTTCTCCCTTTCTATGGCATAGTGATCTGTTGGGTTCTTGAAATATGTTTTATCAAGGAAGGTATTGACAGCAAATTTGGGGAACAGTCATTTTGGATATGTAATTCTAAATGACTTTTATGCATAGTCTCTGCTAGCATAGTCCCTCCTGGTATGATGGTCACTATAGGATGATGCTTATTTAATCACACCACAAAAAGTTGATTTTTCTTACGCTTCTGAGTAACTTTAGGCTGAGTCAGATTCTTTGCTCTTTAAATTTTAATGAAATGAGTTACATTTTTAAGGCTCACATGATTAATTCTAGAACAGTGGTTTTTAGTGTTGATGTTGATAAAATGTTCTGGTTTCTCTTTTGTGCTGAAAGTACTATTATTGAATATGTGCTTTTTGGTTTGAGTTTGAATAAATCAACTAGGCATTAATTGTTACTATAGTATTCTAAGCCTTAATGATAGAATATTTTGATTTCTACAAAAATGTTTCTTTCTCTAAGTGTGGGGATGTTTTTTCCTTTAGAGTATTTCCCCAGAGAATTAAAGCTATGATTAAAGATGTACTTCTGCTCAGCCCTCCATTTAAAAAAAAATAAAATGCATACAGTCAACCTGTAGGTTTTGCTTTTAGATTTGAGGTCACAAAATATGAATGTGATCTTGCTCTGTGAATTTAGGTAGCTTTGATGTTAAGAACTTGAACAGTTAAAGTAAATTAAAGCATATATGATGGGGTAAGGTGGGTAATTTTAGATCAGAATGACAAACTGGTTTGCTGAAGGTGTGGAATAGCTCAGAAGATTGGAAATCTCTTTTAAAGAGAGCCAATAGCCACAAATTAAGGTTTAGTTTTGTGGTGTTCTATCACGCAGTGAACCAGGTGTGAGACATAGTCTGGACTAAGCTATATTAAGCATAAAGTGTTCAGATATTTCAATTAATAAGTTTGAAATCACAGGCAGTGAGTCTTGTCTTAGTAGCAAGAGTTCAGTAACAGAAGGTAGAGATCTGGAGGAACTCTGATAAAAAGCACTTTATTGAGTGATATTTTACTCTTTGTACTTTTGACTTTTTATCTAGATCTGTCCTTCATAATCGCACCATTGTCTTTATGATGATATGTAATAGAGTAAAATTAAAGGAAATCAAGTACTGATAAAACTGTTCTACATTTCTACACACTGTACTTTGATAAAAAGCACTTAAGTTCCCTCCCCCTTTGGTTACTGGATAGCTAAATGACTGCTGTATGAATCAAAATTTATTTAGAAGGTGAATTGTGGTCTCTGGAAAAGGTCATTGTAGGAGACATATATATCATAGTATAGTGGGATTTGAGCATAGTCTAGAGTCAGATTACCTAGTTTTGAATCTTGGTTTAACTATGTATATGAACTGTGTAGTCTGAGGCAGATTTCTTAATCTCCCTGAGCTTCAGGTTCTTCATGAATGAAATGAGGATAATACTTAACTTTGAGGGCTGTTGTAAGGATTAGGAGTTAATCCATGAAAAGTATTTAGCATAGGTAACTGACATATAGTAAGTATTCAATACACATTAGCTGTTGTTTTACTATTGTTGTTGTCATTTGTAGCAGCTATATTTTTCTTTTCTGTTAGAAGTGGAACAGCCCATCTTGTTTTTAATTTCTCTTAAATTGATCTTAACTTGTAAATTTTTGTGTCTGTGAGACTAAGTTCAGCATTTTCCATTTAAAAATAGCTATGAAGTTGATGACAGCTTTGGTGAATGTGGCACTAAATCTTAGCATTAATATGGATAATACACAAAGACAATATGAGGCAGAACGGAATAAAATGATTGGAAAACGAGCCAATGAGAGGCTAGAACTCCTGCTACAGAAGCGGAAAGAGGTATGTACACTTTTGCACTGAATATTTAAGCTATTAATCTGTAACTAACTTGGTCACCATTAATTATGATATAACTTTGCTAGTTCATCGGATAAATTTTTTTGAAAAATTTAAACAACATGTTTCAGGTTGTTTATACATCTAACTTATTTTTGTTGATTATTCATGCCAACAGTACCTTCTGTGTATATATTCTTTCTATGTGGACTAGGATTAAGAGTTCAAGGCTTTCACATAAGGAGTCCTGGGCCAGTCTGACAAGCTGCTTAATGCTTTAGTGTTGTTCATCTCTTCTGTGAAAATATCTCTCCTAACTTCCTCCGTCAGCTTATTGTCAGGATGAAATGAGGTTTCACTTATGTAAAGTCACTTTGAAAAATAACTTATAAGCTATTTATGCTGTCATAATCTGTGTTTTTGGTTTTTTTTATAGTGTAAGAGGCACTTGGTTAACATTAATGACCACCAAATTCAACTTTGAATGAGGAAAATATATTTTTTCAGTTTTATGCTAAATAATAATAAATAAAATCTTTCGATGTTGTGTTTTTTGGTCGTTGTTGTTGTTGTCTCCCCTGCCCCCATGCCGTGCGGCTTGTGGGATCTTAGTTCCCTGACCAGGGATTGAACCCAGGCCCTGGCAATGAAAGCGCCGAGTCCTAACCACTGGACCGCCAGGGAATTCCCTTGATGTTGTGTTTTTGATTTAAATTCCTCCTTCATTGGTGATGTAATATTTTGCTATCTGATATTGGGGATGTCTATTTTTATTTCTAATAGGCAAAGTCTGCTGTTTCAGAAATATTAGTAATGCAGTTGAGTTAAAATATTTGCCGTGGTATTCCATAAATTACTTACTTGATTTTGACATTTTTTGGGGGGTAGTGGTAACTATAATTTAAAAGTTGGTTATTTCTGAGATAGCCAATAACTTTTTAAAATGCCCCTTGCTCAAGAGAAGCCAGAAAAATCTTGCCCACATTTCCACCATGCCTAAACTCCTCATCTTTGTCACGTACGGTTGACCTTTGAACAATACAGGTTTGAACTGTGCAAATCCATTGATACTTGGATTTTTTTCAGTAGTAAATATTACAGTACTTACATGATCCACAGTTGGTTGAATCTTTGGTTGTGGAACCTTGTATATGGAGAAACTGTGGATACAGAGAAACTGCATATACGGAGGGCCGACTATAAGTTTTATTTGGATTTTCAACTGTGTGGAGGGTCAGCGTCCCTAGCCCCTGCGTTGTTCACGGGTCAACTGTAGTTGAAATGAAGAATTGACCTTTTTGCCCCTTAACTTAGTTAATAAATTGCATTGGATGCTTTATTAGATGAACATAATGCATGAAATTATGGCCTGATTCTAAGATTCTGAACATAGAATGAGTGGATATAGGTAAAAAGGGGTTTTGAGTTTAAAATTCTTGTACAAATATAAGATATTAATACTTCTAGTGTGGGTTAAGTTTTTAAACATGTTGAAAGACCACCTGTGCCTTTGACTGTGCTAATTAATACAAGTGCATGCCCTTGTTAGCATTATTTGGAAATGTGAGATTATATTCATGAAAAGAAAAAAAACATTTTACAGAAACATAGAATATAATCTAAAAGCTAATTAATACTTAGCGTGTGAAAGATTTTCCTTGTACTTCTCAAGCTCTGAAACAATTTTCTCTTAACTCTCAAGCTCTGAGTTGAAAATATATGGGAGTAAATAAGTCAACCCAGATTTGAAATGTTTAGTTGGTTATTTCAAGTGAGCCTTGTTTCCCTCAAAAATATTTAGCAGGGAGACAAATTTTTTGCCAAGTTATTTTACTCAAATCGTTTTTGTTCTTTTAGCAGGCACTAGTTAACATGACTTATTTTTCAGATGCTACAGACCAAGATAATGAAACATTGTTATGCTCTTTTGATTATATGTTATATAATATGTATTATAATAAACTACATAACAGATTTCTTTATGTACATTTATACAATGAAAATATGTGACCATTTAAAAAATTAGTCTACCAGCTAAACATTAAAAACCAAGTACAAATATTCCAGGTATTAAGGGACTGTGGCTACCTAATAGACAACAGATGTTAATTTTTGTATGTGGACACTTTTCGTTTAGTGGAATTAAGAATTGGGTGCTCGCTTCGGCAGCACATATACTAAAGTTGGAATGAGAAGATTAGCGTGGCCCCTGCGCAAGGATGACACGCAAATTCGTGAAGTGTTCCATATTTTTGTTGTAAAGCAGAAACTGACACACCACTGTAAAGCATAATTATACTCCAATAAAGATGTTAAAAAAAAAGGAATTGGGTGTAATAACCAAAACACCGAGAAACCTGCATTTGTGTTTGTAACAACTTTTAGATGTCCTTTTGGTTCTCTTCCATTACAATTGAAAAGAAATGATGTGTTCTTTTCAGCTTCAAGAAAATCAAGATGAAATAGAAAATATGATGAATGCAATATTTAAGGGAGTGTTTGTACATAGATACCGGTAAGTCAGGGCAGTTTTTTTAATGTAACTCTTATCCTGTTCAAGTTTGGATATTTAGAGGTTTAGGTAATATAAATTTAGTGGAAATCGTGTTAGAGTAAGATCAGTGTTAGAATCTAAGCTCTTCCACTGATTGAGACACTCTATGCAAGTTACTTAACTGCTCTCAACTTTGTTTTCTATCTGAAAATGGGGTAATGTTGTGCTTGACTTGTAGATGCCCAGAAAATGGAAGCTACTGCTGTTATTAGGAGTCAGGGTACAGAATACTTAATTGATTTTGGAGGTACTATGTTAGTAGAGACTGTACGTTCTGATTCCTGACTCTTTCCTCTTCCATTTGAATATTAGTGGGAAAAGCTGGATAGATTTAAGTGAGATGTTTCCCTTATTTTGAATGAGTAGAGGAAAGAAATAGGTAATCTTACCACCATTTCTGCTGTAACCTATTCTTTAAATGTTGGTGGCATGTTTATTTAACTTCTCCGTCATTTCCTTAACTTGGCAGTTATTGAATCAGGTTAATACTTCCTTTGTAATATCCCTTTGTCTATTCTTACCTTTTTATTTCTGTTGTCACCATTACCTTAGTCTGTTCCCTTGTCATTCTCATGCCTAGAGATTATTGCAGTTGTCTTAAAATGTTCTTTTGTTGCATCATTCTTCTGCTCAAAAGCCTTGAATGACTTACCATTACCTACAGGATGAATTCAAAATAATTTAGTCTGACATTCAAATCCAAATTGAGCTTGGCCTCAATATTAGGTGTAACTAATTCTCACCTGGAAAATATTATCTAACCAGACTAGTGTTCCTGCTGTCTGAACACACCATGCCCAGGAGGTGTGAACAAAGGCTGGGGTATGGCATGGTATATAAAAGGTGGGGATTGGATTCTGTTTGTAGGTTTATTTAACTTTAAATATTTATATGGTGATAATTATGCTTTGACAACTAGACTGTAAGCTCTTGGCATTCGGGGGCCATGCTTCAATTCTACATTTAAATCCCCAGTAATACTTAAGGTAGTGGTATATTCATAGTAGGTATGGAGTATTTGGTGCTGCTTAAATAAACCACAAGTCCTGTGGTATACTGGCACTAATATGCATAATTTTCCTTCCTCCATGCAGGGATGCAATAGCTGAAATCCGAGCTATTTGCATTGAAGAAATTGGCATTTGGATGAAAATGTATAGTGATGCCTTTCTTAATGACAGTTATTTAAAATATGTTGGTTGGACTATGCATGATAAGGTAAGATATGCCTTATAGACTGCTTTTCTTTTTACACATAGGCATAGCTATCTGCTGCTCTCATTCATAGTGACTTATCTGCATATAGGTAAAACTGGGAGCACATTCCTATAGGCCTCTCTCCTTTATTCTTTTCTGTCCGCTCCATGAAAATATGGTCTCTATCACATAAAGTCCCCTAGTTTTTTGAATCTTGGTGACTGATTTAGCCTTCAATCTTGAAACAATTTTTGTACTGAAACAATTGGATCATGTAGGCGATGGTGGTAGTGGTGAGACATTTCTTAGAGCAGTAAGAAGAATTCTTACTCTGTTAATATGTAAGTGCTCTATACATTTTAAAATTTCTTTAATTTTGATTCTCTTGATAAACATGTATCTTAGCCAGATTATAAGTTACAACTTGGCTTCTGACCTTTTTTATTTTTTTTTTAATTAATCTACCTTTCTCTTAGTCTGCCTCTTCACAAGCCTTGAAGTTCTTTGTATATATTCCTTACAAATAATAATTTCTGTAAAGGAAAACTTACTGTGAAATATGCTACTATCGTCTTTCACAATAGTATTGCTTTGAAAAAATTTTCATTTGACCCACAGCAGTAGTAACCCCAAAGGTATTTAGTTTTAAGTGTTTATGTATTGATTCCTATTTTTGCATTATCAAAGATGAGAGTTTCCGAAGAAATGCTATTGTATAGAACATATTTAAAGTAGAAAATATTGTAAGTATCTTGAATGTTCAGGTTGAAAATATGCAGAGTTTTAATGCATTTTCTCCTCTTGTTTCATTCAGCAAGGTGAGGTAAGACTCAAATGTCTCACTGCTCTACAAGGGCTTTATTATAACAAAGAGCTTAATTCCAAACTGGAGCTATTTACCAGTCGGTTCAAGGTTAGTATTACTCTAAGTATTTAAAAATTACCTGTTATTTGAAAGTATTTTTTCTGGCTTTCCCTTTAAGAATATTTTAATTATTTTTGTCCTTAGGATAGAATTGTGTCTATGACCCTTGACAAAGAATATGATGTTGCAGTACAAGCAATAAAATTACTCACTCTTGTTTTACAGTAAGTATGTTTTTTAAAAAATATTTATTTATTTATTTGGCTGCCCTGGGTCTTAGTTGCGGCATGTGGGATCTTTTAGTTGTGGCATGCAGGCTCTTAGTTGTAACATGCATGTAGCATCTAGTTCCCTGACCAGGGATCGAACCCGGGCTCCCTGCATTGGGAGTGCAGAGTCTTAACCGCTGGACCACCAGGGAAGTCCAACAGTAAGTATGTATTTATTGCATATCGCTAATGTCTAGTTATCTAAATAATACATTAGAATACTTGGTTTAAATTTATTTAGATCTAAACTTTAATAACTTGGGGTTTTACAGCAAGAAGTTTAATTTTTTCATGCAAAGTTGAGAAAACAGGAAGAGAGAACCATTGGACTAGAAAATTCTGAGCTAGGAATTCATGAGTTCTCATTCTCTTGACTAGTTTCCTTTCAATTTTACTGTCTCTAGATGCTCTTGAAATAAAGTTAAACACTTGAATGTGTTAAATATGCCTATCATATTTTGTCACTATTATTTTTTTAAGATTTTATTTATTATTTATTTATCTTATTTATTTTTGGCTGTGTTGGGTCTTAGTTGCAGCATGCAGGATCTTTGTTGAGGCATTTGGGATCTTTCGTTTCAGTGCGTGGGCTTCTCTTTAATTGTGGCGTGCGGGTTTTCTCTCTCTAGTTGTGGCGCGCAGGCTCCAGGGTGCGTGGGCTCTGTAGGTGTGGCGCACGGGTTCCAGAGTGCATGGGTTCTGTAGTTTGCGGCACGCGGGCTCTAGTTGAGGTGCGAGAGCTCAGTAGTTGTGGCGTGCTCGTTGCCCCTTGGCATGTGGGATCTTAGTTCCCTGACCAGGGAGCAAACCTGTGTCCCCTGCATTGTAAGGCAGATTCTTTACCACTGGACCACCAGGGAAGTCCCTTGTCACACTTTAAGAAATTAGTATTTACTGAAACTTATCTGTAAACAATCTGAATTTAAAACGTATTCTATTATGTTAAAATGTAAAAGTGATGGAATTAACTTTTTTCTTTTTAAAAAGGTGTGGTGATATATACAAGATTTACCATTTAAACATATTTAAGAGTACAGATCAGTGGAATTAAGTACATTCATATTGTTGTGCAGCCATCACCATTATCCATCTCCAGAACCTTTTTTATCTTCCCATACTGATACTCTGTAGACGACTGCCAAGTGTGATTTTAAGTCATATTGTCTACTCTTTATCTCTGAATTTGATTATTTTAGGTACCTCATATAAGTGGAATTATACAATATTTGCCCTTTTGTAGCAGGCTTATTTCACTTAGCATAATGTCTTCAGAGTTCATCCATGTTAGGTTATGTATCGGAATTTTATTCCTTTTTGAGACTCAGTATATTCCATTGTATGTATAACACATTTTATTTATTCATTCATCTATTAATGGACATTTAGGTTGTTAACATGATCCAAATAATTGCAAAAGGGCCTTTTCAAAAAAAAATCATAGCATGCTAATTCTGATACTCATATGTATGGGAAAGTCATCATGTAAGAGTAGCCAGCAAAATTCTGATTAAAAACTAATGAGAGACGACTACCCGGTATGATTTTAAGTCACTATATTGTAAAACCACAGTAACTTTTATTATTATTAATTTAAAAAATTGAAGTATAGTTGATTTACAGTGTTGTGTTAATTTCAGATGTACAGCACAGTGTTTCGGTTATACATATACATAGTAGGTCCTTGCTGGTTATCTATTTTATACATAGCAGTGTGTATATGTTAATCCCAAACTCCTAATTTATCCCTCCCTACCCCTACCATAGTAACTTTTAAATTTTGGCACTAGTATGTGAATAGACAAATCAATGGCACAGAATAAAGAATAGAGACAAACTTAAATGCATCCAGGAACCTAGTGTAGGGTAAGGGTCGTTTCCTATCAGAAAATAAATGGTTTTGTGACACTTAGGTTCTATTTGGGGGGAAATTAAATTGGATTCATATTTTGACCTTATATAGAAATGATTTCCAGGTGGATGAAATGTTTAAATGTAGATAAATGAGACCATTAAAGTGCTAGATGAAAACTTAGGGGACGATTAAACATTTATATTTTATATGTAAACTGAGCAATGTCTTTCTGAGCATGACATAAAACCTAGACATTAAAAAAAATACTGAATTTTAACTACATGAAAAACTAGAAGAAAAAAACTAGAAATGTGTATATGACATAAAATATAAACAAACTCAGAAAACAAATGACAGACTGGGCAAATATTTGCATCATAGGAGTCACTTTCAATAAATCAATAAAAAGAACAGAAACCCAATAGGAAAAGAGTCAAAAGTTAGGAACCACATCATAGACAGAAAAGAAAATAAAAATTTAAACATATGAAAAGTTGTTTAGCCATACTTAGAGATATGTATATTAAAATGAGACCATCTTTTACCTATTGCTTGACAAAGATACAAAATGTGTTTGGTAATACACTACGTTGGTAAGGCTATGCAAAAACAGACCCTTATACATTATTGATGGGACTATGAATTGGTATAACCTCTTTGGAGCAAAGCTTGGCAGTATCTATTCAAAATATAAAATGCTTACATTCTCTAACATAGTACTATTTGTAATAGAATTTTGGAAATATTCTAGATGATTATTAATAGAGGAAGAATTAAATTTATATATAATAACTAATAGAAGCACCTCATAGGGGTTATCTCATTTAATGCAGCAGTCCTGTGTGAGGAGCATGGTTATTAACGCCATTTATATGAAATGGACTACATTGCAGTCATTAAAAAGAAGGCAGCTCTACCTCAAAATTTAAATTAGGTGGTTGGGATTAATAATATACACACGACTATATATAAAATAGATAATCAACAAGTACATACTGTATAGCACAGGGAACTTTGCTCACTACTCTGTAACAACCTATATGGGAAAAGAATCTGAAAAAGAATAGATATATGTATAACTAAATCGCTTTGCTGTACACCTGAAACTAACACAACATAGTAAATCTACTGTACTCCAATATACAATAAAAATTAAATTTAAAAAAAATCAGAAAAAAAGAAGGCAGCTCTAGATACACTGACATTTTCTGAGAATTCCCTTAACTGGGGGGATTTTGAGCAGTCTTAACAATTGCATTTTTCTTTAATTTTTAATTAGATTTAAAAATTATAAATTATTATATGCACGTTATAAAAATATTGAAAGAATCCTGAAGTAAATAAGAAAATAATAGTATCCTACTTATAATTCTACAGCTTCTCCCCTTTTCCTCCGTAATACCCTGTGGACATCTTTTTTTGTTGTTTCTGGTATTTTAATGAAGGGTAATGGCCATTTTTGTTGATTCAGCCATGTATATACCTAATAACTGAAACTTGTCAGGAACATTCCTTATTGGTTAAAATGAGTGAACTACTACACATTTACTATAGTTTCACTGATTTGATTCAATATATATGTATATGTATATATTTTATTATAAGATGGCACAAGTGGTTTTTCCAAAAATGATCCAGTATTACACATCGAGTTAATTTAAATTAACGTGCTTTTCAAACTTTTAACATTTTGGTTTCATTTTTCTCAAAAAGAAGTAATACTTCCTTAGACATCAGACTTCTGGAAACCTTGTGCACAGCAGAAAACCAAAAAGGATCTGAGCTCCTGAACTAACCATCTACTATCCTTAGGCTTTTTTCTCTGATGGTGGTCCTATGATTCCTAATTTACATATAATGGTAAAAACCTAGATTGTTTATCTCACAGTAGACTAAAAGCATATTAGGAGGGAAAGAGGTGCCAGAGGTCAGGACTTCGAATGCAGAGTCCCACTATGGAAGCACCCAACAAGGTTTACCCTGGGGTATTGTGGTTGATGGGCCTAATAATGACTTTGATTTACCAAGATTTTGTTAGGTTTATTTTGTTCTTTTAAAATAAGGTCAGTAAAATGAGCACTGCATTTTAGTAAGATTTTTTTAATGATACATTGTAAAGGTCTTTGGCACTTAAATTTTAATTATTTGCTAAAATGCTTTTGCATTGCCTTATATGGTGTTTAATACATGGTGAATGAAGTGTTATTCTTCATTGTGAGATAACTGGGGTGTTAGTATATTTTAATGTTGCAATATTGTCTCTTGCCTAATATTACTATGAAATACATGCAAAATGTTCTTTGTGATTATTAACTCTAAGCTCTTAGCATACCACCACTTTTTTTCCTACGTTAGTTTATATTATTTTGTCTTCATTTCCCTTTAGCATATTTGTCACATTGTTATTTCTCTTAGTATATGTTTCATTATACTCGGTATTCACTCTAATTTTACCTCCCATTGATCTTAGATGTTAACAAAATACTCAGCTGTTTTGTCAGGGGATGCTTTTACTGATAGACAATAATGAAATAAGGTTGATTTCTTCTTTCAACAGAAGTTCTTAAAGAAGGTTTTTTTTTTAAACACAAGTTTAAAAGTGGAAGTGTACTATTTTTTAATGTGTGAATATGAATTTTTGTAATCAGTATGCTTAAAATTACAACATTACTTTGAAAACTGCTATTGCTTATTTCTTCTTAGGAGTAGTGAAGAAGTTCTTACTGCAGAAGATTGTGAAAATGTCTATCATCTGGTTTATTCAGCTCATCGGCCAGTAGCAGTAGCAGCTGGAGAATTTCTCTACAAAAAGTAAATCTGTATTTCTGTTGTTCATTTGTCTAAAGTATACTTTAATGGAAGTAATTTATTGTGTTATCATTCATATTAAAATATATATAAATATAACTTATTAAAAATTATTCAGTACCGGTCTTAAGCCTATTTTTGCGTTACAAAAAAATATTTTTCAAAATAATAAAAGGTTTTACTTCGAGTACTTTGATAACGGTTTGATATAAGAACCACAGGAATCCTTTAGTCTCTTTTCTTTTATGTTGCTGTTTAACACCTCAGATTAGGTAGTATAGATAGTGTGAATATCTAATCACCGAAAATATTTAGTAAATGTTATGTAATGGCTTTTAAAGAGAACAATTTGAACCACTTGGACTAAATTGTAAGATTTTAGATTGTAAAATCTTAAAGATTTTATTAAAATGCTCATTTGGGGTGAAGCATTTATTAGAGTACATGATGTAAAACATTTACACTACAGTTTTCTATTCATTGTTATCCAGTGATAATTTTGTTGTTTATAAGAAAGAATGATCATGATACCCGTAGAAAGAGGCCACTAAGTTCAGACTTTGGGATAAATTGTGCAAGCAGGATAGAAGGAAAAGACATGTCATTTTTAAAGAGAAGAATGTTTATCATAGATTTATGTGCATAAATGGTATAGGTTAGTCATTGTGATACTTTTATAAAAAGAAATGCTTGCTTAAAATGCAGTAAGGGTTTTAAAAAGAAGTAATTCACAATGCAACTAACTTGAGAAGTTAATTTAAAAGGATTTAGAAGTACCACCAAGTGTGAAATGAAAAAGGTTTATAGCAATTACTTAGTATAAAGTTGGAAAATACTGTACCTACCCAGCTCCCATGTACCCCTTTGTTAAATGCTTAAATATGGAATTCAGACAGTTTTTTTTAAATTAGGAAATTTTTGTTTTAAAAGTAAGTATTTTGCATATATTATCATAGGCTCTTCAGTCGTCGAGATCCAGAGGAGGATGGAATGATGAAAAGAAGGGGACGACAAGGTCCAAATGCCAATCTTGTTAAGACATTGGTTTTTTTCTTTCTGGAAAGTGAGGTTAGTTGATGTTCATGTTAGTACTTACGTTCAAAACAATTTGGAGGTGGGGTTCAAATGATGTAAATCTTAAAATCTTCCAAATATCACAGTGAGTGTTGGATAAAATAGAGTTCTACCAATTCCACACCAAAAAAAATTTTTTTCTGTGTTAGTAAGATACTCAAATAGTATATTTATATGTAGTGCTAAGAGCATGAATTTTGGAACCAGAAAGACCTGATTACCGATTGGGCTTCCCTACTTATTATTTGTATAACCTTGATTCAGTTACTTAATCTTTCTAAGCCCATTTTCCTTGTAAAAATGTGGATAATAATTTCTTAGATAACGCTGAGATAATCCATGTAAAACTCTTAGCACAGACCTAGCATTTTGTTAGTTCTCAATATTTGGTACCTGTGATTATTATTGTTGTTGCAGATACAGATTTACATTTAACATCAGCTCTTTTAGGTCTCCCTTAGGTTGAAAACCTACCTGTTCACCAGAATTTGAGAGGGCCCAACATACATTTTTAGTATATGTGTATTATTTAATCAGTGTTAGGGCCTTTTAATTAGATTTTCTAATTGTTTCTATATATAGAAATACAGTTGGTTTTTGCATATTGACCTCTTATCTGCAGTTTTGCTAAATTCACTTTTTAAAGTAAGTTTTTAATAAATTCTTAGTATTTTCTATAATATACAATCAAGTCATTTGCAAATAATGATGATTTTACTTCTTCCTTTCCTACATTTATGCCATTTTTTTCCCCAGCCTTATTGTACTGGCTAGGGCATCCAGTAGAATGTTGAATAGAAGTGGTGAGAGTGGATAGCTTTGGGTTGTTCCTGATCTTAGGGGAAAAGCATCCAATATTTCAACATTAATTACGTTTTTAGTTATAGGTGTTGCGTAGCTATTTATTATATTGAGGATGTTTCCTCCTATACCTTTTTTTGCTGAGAAGTTTTTTTAAATTTTATTGAAATATAGTTGATTTACAGTGTTGTGTTTAATTTCTGCTCTGCAGCAAAGGGACTCAGTTATACATATGTATATTCTTTTTCATATTTTTTGTTATGGTTTATCACAGGATACTGAATATAGTTCCCTTGCTGTACTAGGACCTTGTTGTTTATCCATTTTATACATAATAGTTTGCACCTGCTAATATCCCAGACTCCCAGTCCTTCCCTCCCCCACCTCTCCACCCCCTTGGTAACCACAAGCCTGTTCTCTATATCTGTAAGTCTGTTTTTGTTTCATAGATATGTTCATTTGTGTCATATTTTAGATTCCACATATAAGTGATATCATATGGTATTTGTCTTTCTCTTTCTGACTTGACTTCGCTTAGTATGATAATCTCTAGGTCCATCCATGTTGCTGCAAATGGCATTATTTCATTCTTTTTTGTGACTGAGTAATATTCCATTGTATGTATGTGTATGTGTATATACACACACAAACACACACATATCTTTCTTTCTTTTTTGAGGGGGGGGGGCGCCCCGCAGGGCATGCAGGATCTTAGTTTCCTGACCAGGGATCGAACCCATGCCTGCTGCAGTGGAAGCATGGAGTCTTTTTTTTTTTTTTTTTTTTAGCATCTTTATTGGAGTATAATTGCTTTACAATAGTGTGTTAGTTTCTGCTTTATAACAAAGTGAATCAGCTCTACATGTATCCCCATATCTCTTCCCTCTTGCGTCTCCCTCCCTCCCACCCTCCCTATCACACCCCCTCTACGTGGTCACAAAGCACCGAGCTGATCTCCCTGTGCTGTGCGGCTGCTTCCCACTAGCTATCGGTTTTACATTTGGTAGTGTATATATGTCCATGCCACTCTCTCACTTTGTCCCAGCTTACCCTTAACCCTCCTCGTGTCCTCAAGTCCATTCTCTAGTAGGTCTGCGTCTTTATTCCCATCCTGCCCCTAGGTTCTTCATGACGTTTTTTTGTTTTGTTTTGTTTTGTTTAGATTCTGTATATATGTGTTAGCATACGGTATTTGTTTTTCTCTTTCTGACTTACTTCACTCTGTATGACAGACTCTAGGTCCATCCACCTCACTACAGATAACTCAATTTCGTTTCTTTTTATGTCTGAGTAATATTCCATTGTATATATGTGCCACATCTTTATCTATTCATCTCTCAATACCACATCTTCTTTATCCATTCATCTGTCAATGGACATTTAGGTTGTTTCTATGTCTTTGCTATTGTAAATAGTGCTGCTATGAACATAGGGGTGCATGTATCTTTTCAAATTATAGCTTTGTCTGGGTATATGCCCAGGAGTGGAATTGCTGGATCTTATGGCAACTCTATTTTTAGTCTTTTGAGTGGCTGCATCAGTTTACATTCCCACCAACAGTGTTAAGTGGGATCCCTTTTTTCCCCACCCTCTCCAGCATTTATTATTTGTAGACTTTTTAATGATGGCCATTCTTACTGATGTGAGGGGATACCTCATTGTAGTTTTGATTTGCATTTCTCTAATAACCCGTTGTGGAGCACAGGCTCTGGATGCGCAGGCTCAGCGGCCATGGCTCACGGGCCCAGCCACTCCGCGGCATGTGGGATCTTCCCGGACCGGGGCACGAACCCGTGTCCCCTGCATCGACAGGCAGACTCTCAACCACTGCGCCACCAGGGAAGCCCAATGAGCATCTTTTCATGTGCCTATTGGCCATCTGTATGTCTTCTTTGGAGAAATGTCTATTTAGGTCTTCCACCCATTTTTTGATTGGGTTGTTTGTTTGATATTGAGTTGTATGAACTGTTATGTATATTTTGGAAATTAAGCCCTTTTCAGTCACATCATTTGCAAATATTTTCTCCCAGTCTGTAGGATGTCTTTTTGTTTTGTTTATGGGTTCCTTTGCTTGCAAAAACTTATAAGTTTGATTAGGTCCCATTGTTTATTTTTACTTTTATTCCTGTTGCCTTAGGAGGCTGACCTAAGAAAACATTGGTGCGATTTATGTCAGAATGTTTTGCCTGTCTTTCTCTTCTAGGAGTTTTATGATGTCTTGTCTTATATTTAAGTCTTTAAGCCATTTTGAGTTTATTTTTGTGTATGGTGTGAGGGTGTGTTCTAGCTTCATTGATTTACATGTGGCTGTCCAGCTTTCCCAGCACCACTTGCTGAAGAGACTGCCTCTTCTCCATTGTATATTCTTGTCTCCTTTGTCAAAGATTAATTATCCATAGGTGTGTGGGTGCTGAGACATTGTATCATGAATGGATGTTGAATTCTGTCCAATGCTTTTTTCTTCATCCCTTGAGATGATTATTTTATCTTTCATTACATTAATATGATAAATTATGTTGATTGTTGTTTTGAATGTTGAATCAACCTTGCATTCCTAGGATAAACCCCTACTTGGTCATGATCTGTTATCCTTTTTATATATTGCTGGTTTTAGTTTACAAATTTTTTGAGAACATTCCCTCCATGTTCATGCAGGGTGTTGGTATGTATATATATTTAATTGTAACGTCTTTGATGGGTTTCGGTATCATGGTAATGCTTGTCCCCTAAAATGAGTTGGGAAGCTCTAGGGCCATTTTAAGCTTCACAGAATGAAGAGAAATGATTTAGTTATATATTGAATTGATAAGTAATCATGTATTTTGTATTTTAAGTAATCGTTACAACTCCCATTAAGTTACAATAAATTTGTAGTATATTTTATAACTGAGAGTAGTTCACCCGTGTAATACAGTTGGCCCCCCATATCTGTGGGTTCTGCATCTGTGGATTCAGCCAACAGGGGATTCAACCAATAGTGGATTGAAAATATTTTTTGAAAAATTCCGGAAAGTTCGAAGAAGCAAAAGTTGAATTTGCCATATACTGGCAACTATTTACATAGTATTTACATTGTATTGGGGTACTATAAGTAATCTAGAGATGATTTAAAGTATATGGAAGGATGAGCATAGGTTATGTGCAGATTACACCATTTTATATAAGGAACTTGAACATCCTCGGAAAATCTGACAGGGGGTCCTGGAACCAATCCTCCTTAGATATAGAAGAATGACTGTATTGAGTCAGGTACTAAATATGCATGCATATAGTCTCTTCAAAAATAATTTTCATGTGAATGATTTAATGATTATTGTGAGAAATGTTACTACCTAGCAGGGTTTACTTATACATAGCAAGCTAAGGCAGTTCTTCTCTGTCCTTTCTTCCATTTGACCTCAAAAAACAAATTGTTTGAGTTTGCACATGGTGCCAACAAAGCTTCCATTCTTTTGATTAAGGCTAGTATGATATTTGTCTAAGAGCACATTGCTCTTCTTAAATTTTAGTTACATGAGCACGCAGCGTACCTTGTGGATAGCATGTGGGACTGTGCTACTGAGCTGCTGAAAGACTGGGAATGTATGAATAGCTTGTTGCTGGAGGAGCCACTTAGTGGAGAGGAAGGTAAGGATGTTTAATTATGGTATTTTTGTTGTCTAGATAATTTTGAAAATAGAGTTTACTTATTCCATTTCTTTATCTTTTAGCATTAAAATAATGATTCAAAGTCTTTGAATAATTTTGTTTTCATACACATGAATATTATGCTATGTAGAAGGATATAATTGCTGTCAATATTCTTTATTTTGTTTTATTATATTTTATCTTTTTGTATCTGTTCATATTTTCATTTCTCAAATTGTGGAGCAGTGTTTTACAGATTTGTAATGCTTAGGAGGGTTTAACTTGTTCTGAACCTTTTTGTGATATAGTAATGGGATTTTCTTTAGTACATTAGGTCAGATTCTGTCACAGGCAGAAGGAACTGTTATGTAATATTATAAATGGCATATAAAGAAAAGAAATAGGTTAACTTTCTGATTTTTTTCTTTCAGCGCTAACGGACAGACAAGAGAGTGCTCTGATTGAAATAATGCTTTGTACCATTAGACAAGCTGCTGAATGTCATCCTCCTGTGGGGAGAGGGACAGGAAAAAGGGTATGCCAACATATTTTCAGTATTCTAAATTATATGTCTCTTTTTCAATATCTTTTTTAAAGTTCTTTTTTGTAACCATATAATCAAATTTTTGAATCTTAAATTTTATTTTTCAGGCGATCTTTGCTTATAAATATGTGTTAGAAGTAAATTTTAAAGCATTAGCAATTTGCGAAATCCACGTTCCTTCCATAAGATACTTTGTGAGTTAACTACAGGAGATGCAGTGGTTGACAGTAACTACAGGAGATACAGTGATTGACAGTCCCTGCCTTTAAGACCGCATGTTGTGCAACATTTTAGAATGGTGTATTTGTCTGTTTTGGTTTATTTATAGATTTGCTTTCTTTTAATAAAAGTTAGAAATAAAGACAGGATAATCATTCATTAATATGGGGGAAATTCCTATTTCCTGGGATATGATTTTAATGCATTATTTCAAAGTTCACATATATTTGTATTGTAGACCAGAGTTGCACAGGCTTTCAAACTTTGTGAAGCACAAAAATACATTTTTATATTGTGACCTCGTACACATCTATATATATGTGTTTGTGTATAACTGAAACAGAATTTCATCAAACAATACTGCAACTTAGGTGATGCATTCTATTTTCCTTTGTTTTCTTTTCGTGTTTTTTTCTTGTTTTTCTAATTGCTGGTCGTTACTTATGTTGATTTCATAACTCATGGATCATGGCACAACTTATAGTAGACTGAAATCCTACTCAGTCCTATTATTATATAAACTCCTAAACTACATTTCCTAACTGCTTCTCCTTTCATCCAAAGGTAGAGTTAGTTAATCTAATTGGGTATTGATTTTGCCTCTAGACCTATTCAAAGTGTTGCTATTTTTAAAAAATATAATGTGCAAGCTATTCTCTTTGTTACTTTTGGGTTTCAAGTTTTATAGTAGAAATTCTTGTATCCATCATTACTTATTTTGGATATCTTAACTTAAAGTTGAGCACCTAACAGTGTCAGTGGGCTTATTAATAAATACTTAGAAACTTTGTTGTGTTAACCTTAGGTGCTAACAGCAAAGGAGAAGAAGACCCAGTTGGATGACAGGACAAAAATCACTGAACTCTTTGCTGTGGCCCTTCCTCAGTTATTAGCTAAAGTAAGTTTGTGTCAGTATCAGGAGTGTTACTAAGAAATTACAAGTTTTGTTTGGAAGTGCCACACAGAATTTTGCACTTATCATAATATTTACTTACCATTATTGTGATGTTTTTGACATGATTTTTTTTTTTATTTCAAAGTACTCTGTAGATGCTGAAAAGGTGACTAACTTGTTGCAATTGCCACAATACTTTGATTTGGAAATATATACCACTGGACGATTAGAAAAGGTATGGTGTTTCTGTGTATAAAAAACCTTGAAGAAAAATCGTTAACTTAGTTCATCCCATCATATTGTTTATTTATATTTTTTGAAATATGTTTTTGTAACTTTTAATGTAAAAGGAAACCTGTATCTTGTATGCCATACATATTTTAGATAAGGTGGATTTATTAGAGAATGGCACTAATGAGGTTTCCCTTTGATTCATGCCCATGTCCGTACCATCATTGCTAGCCATTATGTGACTGTATCACTGATCATTTATGGAGATCAGGGGTGGGTAACTAGATAATAACAATTGCAAAATGAAAGCAGCTAATATCCATTAAATACATTTACTGTGTTCCAGGAACATATGTATTTATATGTATTAACATCTCACCAAGGTCCTATGAGATAGGTAATACTATTCCTGTTGAAGTTGGGGAAATAAGTTTGGGTGGGTCAGTGCATTTATTTATTATGACTAGAAGAACTTAAAGTATGTCCTACTGGTTGTAAAGTTACTGTGTTTGAAGCTGTTCATCCCAGTTGTGTAGTCATTTTATGCCTATCATATATACCTTAGTTTTAATGAAGAAAACTTTGATTTTGCAGCATTTGGATGCCTTATTACGACAGATCCGGAATATTGTAGAGAAGCACACAGATACAGATGTTTTAGAAGCATGTTCTAAAACTTATCACGCACTCTGTAATGAAGAGTTCACAATTTTCAACAGAGTAGATATTTCAAGAAGTCAACTGATAGACGAGTTGGCCGATAAATTTAACCGGCTTCTTGAAGATTTTCTGCAAGAGGTATATATTACAAGTATTTTGTCAGCTGTGCCCCATTGCGCACCCCCCCACACCCCCCAGAACCAAATTAGTCACTAGTCTTGGTGATAATCCCTAGCAGTATGTTGAAAAGTCATTCAGACTTTTTGTTCTATGATTCATCGTGATACTATTATTCATCCACCAAAATAGGAAGGTGGCAAGAATCTGCAACTAAGAGAGGGTGAAAGCAAAGCTAACATCTTTCCCCTTTTTTTAATTTAAAGAAATGATCTGGGAAGTTTCCAGGGTTTAGTTGAACAAGAGGCTGTTAGGGAACAGGGTGTTAACAGAACAGAAAAGTTGAGCTAGACTGTGGCCACGTAACCTCAAAAATTGGGGTATTTCTTAACATTTTGGAAGTTTATTTATGGTCTTTGATATTATAAAGCCTTGATAAATTATAGCCACTGTCGACTTTGTTGTTCTGTTGTATTTCCAAAGAGGCTTAAGTGTGGTGCTCAAATACACTTGTATTTTTATTGTGATTTTTATCTTTTCTGGAAAGGTACACTTAACAGTTTAATTGATTTGCATAAAGTAAAAAGTTGTGATTCTCAAATTAATGCATTTAGCCTTTTCCACATCACTTTTGTCATTAATGCTGCAAAAAATGATGTGGACTTTTGTAATTTCTAGTTACTTTGTTTAGCAGTTACTTCTTTAACTTTCTTATTTCTGTGTATAACATTTCATGCTTACTATGTTTTGCTTAATTGGAGGTTTGTGCAAATATGTTGATGTACGAATGATCACATTCTTAAAAATTGTAATGGCTCTACTATTGGCTGGATATGATTCTGATTAGGACAAGTTAATTTAAAATCAAACTATGGTTTGTTAATTAAGTTTAATTACTTACCTTGTATAAAAATTGATGGTGAAAAACAAGCATTTTTTTGAGAGACCTGGGGTTTAATACAGTAAGTTCGATAGTATTTTTAAAAATTTGTAAGTTTCTTATAGTGAGACTCATAAAATTGTCAAAAACTTAAGTTACTCTAAATTGGAAAGTTGATACCCAGAAAAAGGATTAGTATATCTAGTCCTTATGCAGAGGATTTTTTCCAAATTAATTTTAATTGGTCTGATATATCTTTCTTGAGCACTATGTTTCATTTACTTAGTAGATTGTCCTTTAGGTATTATCTTTTATGATCTCTTGCTTGTCCTCTAATATATTTCTCTTTATTGTCCCAATGCATTTATTGCTGTGAAAGAGTAGATGTCTTCATTGTTTTGTGTCAAGATCACTTAAAGGAAAAAAGGAGAATGTCATTCAGTTTTTCTCTCTTGGGTATAATGTATCTGTTATAACAACTCTATGTTGACCCATTATTCTGGCCACATTGCTTTAAATTTGGCCAGGTTTAAGTATTGAATGACAAAGTTATTTTGTGGTTTTTAATTAGGTTATTCTTTATTTTCAAGGTGTGGAAATCACCAATGTGATAGCCTAAGATTTTTCACTTTTGTGGTTATTAATGTTTAATATGATATAATTAACATTCATAGGGCGAAGAACCTGATGAAGATGATGCATATCAGGTATTGTCAACATTGAAGAGAATCACTGCTTTTCATAAGTAAGTTGAATCTTAAAGTTTCTGATTTCTTAAAACTGTAGCAAAATCAGAACCAAATTGCATGTTTGGGGATTATAGTGTCAAATTTTTTGCTGGATTTCTTGTGCTTTTGGGAAAAAAGTACTTGATAGAGTCATGTTGTGAATTGGGGAACAACAAATTATCAACTAATATACTTTTTAAAAATACACATTTTTTTTGTTGTTCTTGTGGGCGCATGTTAGAAAGTTTACTACATTTTACTTTAATAGTATTCTTTTAACACTCAAGTCCAGAACAAATGTGATTAAGCTTAACTTTTTAATATAACTTAATTCTTTTTTACAGTGCCCATGATCTTTCAAAGTGGGATTTGTTTGCTTGTAATTACAAACTATTGAAAACCGGAATTGAAAATGGAGACATGCCTGAACAGGTTTTTATTTATTTACAAGTTACATATTTAACTTTGAGAAAGAAGACTTGTGACTTGTAAAATTTAACTGTATTCTCTTTGTTCTTTTATAGATTGTTATTCACGCACTGCAATGCACTCACTATGTAATCCTTTGGCAGCTTGCAAAGATAACTGAAAGCAGCTCTACAAAGGTTTGTGGTGGTTCAGTGGCGTCTTTTTTTATTAAATAGCATTAACTTTTCAGCAAACTTAAACATAAGACATATCAATAAAATCTTGCTTATTTCTAATCTATTTAGGCATGTTTACTTTTAAAAACAGTTATTTGTAGTTGTATATTCAGTGAAAGAACATTAATATGTTTTGTTTAGGGTATGATTCTAAATTTAAAAAATCACATTTATATGTGGCATAATTTATGGATTTCCATATCATTCTCAAAAGTACTGGGTACATAAAGAACTACAGATTTTGTAAATCATGACCAAGAGCCTTTGAAACATACAGATACAGCTATTGGGTTATATAAATTAATTATTACAAACCACCTGTCCCTAGATCTTATGCCTCGTATTGTTTTGGGATCTCCTTATTCATACTCAGGATCTCTGTACTGATGTTCCAAATTCATGATAAATCACTTTCTGGTTGAGTGTAATGTGCCAGCTACTAGGTCATAGAACTTTCAGATTTTTATCTGTAGTGGTAATCCTTGATGTGTTTAGTAATTGAACTAAACAGTACTGCCTTTTCATTTGTAAATTAGAAACTTAAACTTCGTACTTGCAGTAGTAGATGTTGCCTTAAATATTATTTGGGCACATTTTTATAAATATTAAGTAATTTTTGTAAGCTATAGAATTAGCTGTTCATAGTTATTTTCCTCAAAAAGGAATCCTCTTGATAATCAGTTTGTTTTGCATAATTCACAGAATAATTTTAGAATTTTTTTGAGGTTTTTAAGCACAAGATGCAATTATATCTACAAATGGATGTTTTCCACCTTGAAAAGACAATGTAGTACTGTTGTTAAAATAGTGTACTTTTTGTCAGACACCCAAAAAGTTTAATTCAATATCAAGCTTGCAGTAGGAACAGTGACTGTATTAGCAAATATAATTGCTCACCTAAATCAAAAGCATTGAGTTACAAATTAACATGGGAAAAAAGGTAATACTTTTAGTAGAGGAAACAGGGTAAAAATGAAGGTTATTAAATGCAAAAATTATTTCTACTGAAGCTTGGTTGAGTTTTCTTCACCAAATCAATCTCTAAGTTAAACCTGTTTTTATTTAACTTGTCTATTGCATATACCAAATATGTACTGATACTCTATCGTTTGGCATCCAGTATCAGGAGATGGGCCAGAGGTTATGCCTTAAATAAATTAGTGTGGCTGATCTTTATAAAGTAGTTTTCTATTTTAAATTAACTGATGTAAATATTTAGAAAAAGAAAAAAAAGATTCATCCTTTTAGTGTAGGTTAAAATTTTTTTTTCTTAAGTGGAGTAATACCACAAAACTAATTTTTCTTTGGTCCCTCTCTGTTTTTAAAAAGCACAACCACTATCCTACAAATGAAAAATGAAACATGCTGTCCCTTTTTTATCATTTATTTTATTCCATTCATCAGTCAGCCACTCATCAAATTACAAAGTGAGGCTGGAACATAAATCTTTACTTGTTAAGCATTCTGAGGTAGTGGATTTAAATGGATAGCCATATATAGTCATATAAGTTTTCTCATTCTAAAGGATCCAGATCACGTAGGATATTATCCGTTAATATACCTGGTATTTTTTTTGATAAAATTGTATTCTTATATACAGATGCTTTTTCTATATGGTGATATTTGGCTTTGAGTGAATATTCTAACACTCAGCTTTGTGAAAACATATATTTACTACACCACCAGTATTTATATATTCATTAATGATATGCATGTACTAATAGTCTGAGGATTTTAAGTACTAGGCCTACAATATTAAGTACATAGTAAATTAAGTGTATTACAGAATGAACAGAGAAATGGAAATTGAAAAAGGCTGAGTTAAAGATGATATAAACAATATTTTTAGATGTCAGCTAATTATCATGAATATACCTGGTGTTTTTAAGCCTGCAATTTGTTGAGATTTTAAAAGTGGTTTTTGTTTTCCTTTTTGATAAATAATAAAGATTTTAAATCTAATATACAAGCAGAGTTAACATAGTTAAATATATGGTGATGTTTTATGTAATTTAAAATATCTTAAATATTGAATGAGTTTTTAATACAGTATTTTAAAATGCTCATGTTAAATTTTTTCAAGGAGGACTTGCTGCGTTTAAAGAAACAGATGAGGGTATTCTGTCAGATATGTCAACATTACCTGACCAACGTGAATACCACCGTTAAAGAACAGGTTAGTAATTACTATAGATAGCAGTCTTTTGTAAGCAACCCTGAATAAATATCTGAACTAATATAGAAAATTTAAGAAATACTGAAATTGGGCAAAGTAGAAATATCTTGTATCTGTCTGTATATATACTATGCTCAAAAAATAGATTAACATTAATTCCATGTGGGGCATTATAGATTACCCGCATATTGCAGTTATTCTGTGTTATTGTTTCTTTATGCCACACATGGTAAACAGACCCATATATACAAAGTAGGTGTATGCAGTTACATAAATTATTCCTGAAAGCAACAAGTATAACAGATATGCCTCAGGGAGGAAAGGTCCATCTGGTTTTGTTATCTCAGAGTACTATCAGATGTTGGCATTCCTGCCCATTCCTGATTGTGTGAGTTATTTTTTCTTATGTGGACTTTGAAATAAAAATTTTAATCACTTCCGTCTTCAGAGTGTTACCTTCCCACCCCATATGCCCTCTTGATTCCATTGCTGCCAAGCTTCTCAGTCTGGAAATACATTGTTACTTGGTGCCATGGGTAGTTTTCCCATCTGTAAAATAACTTCTGATCCTGGGACCAAGAGCCTATTTAGTTTTGAACTGTAACAATAAAGGACTTGGGACATTTTCTTCTCTACAATTCAGATAAGAGGGACAAAATTTCAGAAGGTAGTAAAATGAGTTTATAGTTAATGTCTTAGAATAGGATTTCAGTGAAGTATACACTGATCTAAACTTAATACATGAAGTATTACTTGATATATTTTCATAGGCCACCAAGATACTCAGCTTAATATTCCGTATTTCTTACAGTGTTAGCACATAATTCCTTACGGGTTATTGTGTGTAATCTCCTTTATATATAATCTGTTGTTCAGGCCTTGGAGATTAATTATTTGGTCATTAAATAGCCTGTGTACTAGTCTTCCTACAGCTTCCAGGAATATGTCCTGGTTAGCTCACAAGACCTGTCAGTTCACCTAATTAGTAAATGTCACCACGCTTATCACTGTGTATCCTTACTGTGTATGTTGCAAAAGCTTTTGTAAACTCAAATATCTTGATAGGTATAAATTATTACTATAGTAGTAAAATGAGAGGAAGAGACCAAAAGAAGAGGTAAAAGCATAGAGAAAAAAATAAATGTGGTTAGTTCCAAAAAGGCAAAGCTATTATTAAAATCTGCTTTGAGGTCTATATTATAATCTGTCCTTCTAGTAGTAGTCTTCCATTAAATGTAATTTTCTGTTGACTTTGTGATCACAAAATTTTATTTTCCTTATCCCTTCCCAACAAATAACTAAATTTTTTCCAGTTACCTTCTGACTACTTTTACCAGTGTTTGACTCTATTTAAAACTCCTGGCAGAGTTTTTTTTTAACATCTTTATTGGGGTATAATTGCTTTACAATGGTGTGTTAGTTTCTGCTTTATAACAAAGTGAATCAGTTATACATATACATATGCTCCCATATCTCTTCCCTCTTGCGTCACCCTCCCTATCCCACCCCTCCAGGCAGTCACAAAGCACCGAGCCGATATCCCTGTGCCATGCGGCTGCTTCCCACTAGCTATCTACCTTACGTTTGTTAGTGTGTATATGTCCATGACTCTCTCTCGCCCTGTCACAGCTCACCCTTCCCCCTCCCCATATCCTCAAGTCCGTTCTCCAGTAGGTCTGTGTCTTTATTCCTGTCTTACCCCTAGGTTCTTCATGACATTTTTTTTTCTTCTTAAATTCCATATATATGTGTTAGCATACGGTATTTGTCTTTCTCTTTCTGACTTACTTCACTCTGTATGACAGACTCTAGGTCTATCCACCTCATTACAAATAGCTCAATTTTGTTTGTTTTTATGGCTGAGTAATATTCCATTGTATATATGTGCCACATCTTCTTTATCCATTCATCCGATGATGGGCACTTAGGTTGTTTCCATCTCCGGGCTGTTGTAAATAGAGCTGCAGTGAAGATTATGGTACATGACTCTTTTTGAATTTTGGTTTTCTCAGGGTATATGCCCAGTAGTGGGATTGCTGGGTCATATGGTAGTTCTATTTGTAGTTTTTTAAGGAACCTCCATACTGTTCTCCATAGTGGCTGAACCAATTCATATTCCCACCAGCAGTGCAAGAGTGTTCCCTTTTCTCCACACCCTCTCCAGCATTTATTGTTTCTAGATTTTTTTTTTTTTTTTTTTTTTTTTTTTGCGATACATGGGCCTCTCACTGTTGTGGCCTCTCCCGTTGCGGAGCACAGGCTCCGGACGCGCAGGCTCAGCGGCCATGGCTCACGGGCCCAGCCGCTCCGCGGCATGTGGGATCTTCCCGGACCGGGGCACGAACCCGTGTCCCCTGCATCGGCAGGCGGACTCTCAACCACTGCGCCACCAGGGAAGCCATGTTTCTAGATTTTTTGATGATGGCCATTCTGACTGGTGTGAGATGATATCTCATTGTAGTTTTGATTTGCATTTCTCTAATGATTAATGATGTTGAGCATTCTTTCATGTGTTTGTTGGCAGTCTATATCTTCTTTGGAGAAATGTCTGTTTAGGTCTTCTGCCCATTTTTGGATGGCAGAGTTTTTATAAAGCTCCTCAAGATATAACTTCATCCAAAAAAAAAAAAATATATATATATAACACTTCAGCTTTATTGCTTTATTTATTTGTTTATTTATTTAGCTGTGCCAGGTCTTAGTTGTGGCATGTGGGATCTTTAGTTGTGGCATACGAACTCTTAGTTGCGACATGTGGGATCTAGTTCCCTGACCAGGGATCGAACCCAGACCCCCTGCATTGGGAGCGTGGAGTCTTAGCCACTGGACCACCAGGGAAGTCCCACTTCAACCTTATGTTTATTATACTGTCAGGTTTGCCTGATGATTAGTAAGCAGACCCACACTTGGTTATGTTTTTTTTACTTAATCATCACATATACTGACAATGAGAAGTCCTATAGATTTTGTGATCTCTCTTCTAAGAGATCTTCTAGGAGATATTCATCTTCTTGGTATAAGTGTTTTTCTTCCATAGAAGAAAAGAATGGTACCAAGTTTATACATTATTTGATATTTGAGAATGTATACCATGAGACATTGTGGTATATATAGTGTAAAGGGTGGGGTTTGGAGTCAGAAAACCTGAGATTGAGTCTTGATTGCATGTTTTGATGATGTTAACATATTGTACAAATCACTTAAAAAATTAAAAGAAAATTGCTGAAAATTAAAAAATATTTGTGAAATTATCTTGCAGTTAGTAAGTCACAATGCAAATATCAGTAGTTATTGTTGAAAAAATTACACTCTTCACTTTTAAAATCTTAGGAAAATAGTAGACATTGCTTTTCTTATGAGTTTCAAATATAGAAAGTTGGATTTTATTTCCACATTAAATATGTAAGTTACTTGTGGCAGTTCGTGAGAAACTTTGGTTTATGGCATGCTATCCTTTTTTTTTATTTTTTTTTTTATTTTTTATACTAGGCCTTCACTATTCTATGTGATATTTTGATGATCTTCAGCCATCAGATTATGTCAGGAGGGCGTGACATGTTAGAGCCATTAGTTTACACCCCTGATTCTTCATTGCAGTCTGAGTTGCTCAGCTTTATTCTGGATCATGTCTTCATTGAACAGGATGATGACAATAACAGTGCAGGTAATTTTATTGCCATCTTTTTGTTAAATCTGTGTGTCTACTATAAATCAAATTTAATTAACAGCAATGTAAAGTGTTACACTACTGTTTGATATTTTATTCTTAAAACATGAAACACAGGTACATTTTCCAGTGCAATTTGTGTTCATTGCTTGTAACATTGTAAAGACAATGTGGTATCACAGAGCATAGGCTTTGGAATCAAATCTTTGTTTCTCACTAGTTGTGAGCTTGTTTTTCTAATTTGTAGCTACCTTACAGAACTGTACAAGTTAATTAAATTGAGCAAAGTGACTAGTGTAGTGCCTGGGCATGTAGTAGGTAGGTACTCAACAAAATTTACTTCTCTTTCCCCTTAATCATTGGTAATACCAATATTCAAGTAATTAGAGCAGAATAAAGTGTTTCTTTAAATGACCTTTTTGTTGTATACTTTCATAGCATAATTTTTCTGTAAAAGTCTGGGGCAGTACAGAATGTTACAGGTAAATAATCAAACCATCGTTGCCTAGTGTTAAGTTACTCTTCGCACCCTAATTGCATACACAGATGCCTTACTTGAACAAGAAATCGTGGAAAAACAGATAGTATTTGGTGACTTCTTCTGGGTTTTTTTTTTTTCCAATTTGAAGTTAAACTTGAAGGATATATAACATCAGTATGTGTATGTCCATACATAAACTGACACATCACTGCAAAGCTTTTAACTATATATAATTCTAGACATGGCTTGTAGCTTATTTTTTATCAATAGAGAGCTTTGTTCTCAAGTATTAGAAACTTAACCAGAACAGAATTGAGAAACCTAAGTAGCCAAAACAGATATCAAAATCCATGTACTAAAGTTTATATACTTAGAATTTTCCACCATTCACTTTCAGCTGTTGGTTTAGTTACACTTTATTTTTAACATTCATTTGACATTTATTGGGAAGCAGGCAGTATACTAGATGCTATGAATATCAAAAAAATGAGACAGGGTCTTTTCCTTTAAGAATTCAATTCAAGTGGAAAAGACATATCTAAAAACAAGTAATTATAATGTAATCTGACAAATAATAGAGGTAGGTACAAAGTGTTGTGGGCATGTAGAGGAAGTTATAACTGTTCTGTAGGAGTCAGAACACCACTGAAATAAGCTAACATCAGAAATGGATCCTAAAAGATGAGTAGGAGTTTTTAAAACTTCTATAGGAAGACATAGTTATATTCCCAACACTGATACAAAATTGGTTTTGGTCTATAACCCTTTTGTTAGTTGGGGACTACCTCAACTTCATTTAGATCATAGGAAATAGGAATGAGAATAAGCTTGCCAATACTCCTAAATTTTCTGGGAGCTTCCTGGAATTACACTTTGTCTTACCTCCTTGGACTTCGTGTTTTTCTATTTCCACTTTAAAAATGAAATGTATTCCAATTCTATGGAAAAGAATAAAATGTAACACACTTGTATATACCAACCACCAGCATTTGTCAAATTTTGCTCTGTTTGTTTCATATTTGTTTTTTAAAGGAATAGATACAAAAGAAGCCCTTGTTTGTATCCCTCCCCATCCCATTATTCTTTTTCCCTAGAGATAACTGCTATCCTGAATTTGCTGTTTATCATGCCTTTGCATTTTAATTTTATTTTACTGGGAATTTATGTATCTTTTAACAATATATAGTTTATTTTCTGTTGCTAGCTTCCACATAAATGGTATCATGTTGAACATTTTATTTTTCAATTTGCTTTTTTGAGTTAACATTATTTGTGAAATTTGTCAGTATTGACATGTGATTATAGCTTATTCATCCTGACTGCTGAATACTATGTGATATGAATTAACCACACTTTATCCATTTTCATATTGATGAACATTTAGGTTTCCATCTTTTCTCCTATTATAAATAGTGTTACAAAAATGTTCTTATACTTATCTCCTTGAGCACATGTGCAAATGCTTTTCTAGTGTACAGGCATACCTCCTTTTATTGCACTTCGTAGATACTGTGTATTTTAATAAATTGAAGGTTTGTGACAACCCTTCATCACACATGTCTATGGGTGCCATTTTTCCAACAGCATTTGTTCTCTTCATGTTTCTGTGTCTTTTTTTGGGTAATTCTTGCAACATTTCAAACTTTTCCATTATTATAATATTTGTCATGGTGATCTGTGATCTTTGATGTTACTACTACAACTCGCATGAAAGTTTAGATGATTAGCATTTTTTAGCAATGAAATGTTTAACGTATGTACATGTTTTTAGACATAATGCTATTGCACACTTAGTAAGACTATAGTATAGTGTAAACATAACTTTTATATGAACTGGGAAACCAAAAAATTCATGTGACTCATTGTAGTATTCCCTTTATTGCGGTGGTCTAATCAAACCTGCAATATCTCCGAGGTGTGCCTGTATACCTAAGAGTGGCATTGCTAGATTATGTAGTCTATGTATATCTTAAACTTGACCACAAGTTGCCAGATTATTCTCCAAAGTCGTTTTATTCTTTTATCCTCCCACCAGCAACATATGATAGTTTCCATTGCTTTTCATACTCATCTAACCCCTGGTATTGTAGACCCATGGTTATTTGATTTGTTAGCCCACATCAGACTAGAAGGGGAGAATAAAATAGGGAATGCTTCTAGAGACACTGGCAACACATAATAATAATGGCAACTGACATTTATTAAAGGCCCAGTGTGTTAGACACTTCTGTAACATTCTTTAATCCCCACAAGAGAAAAAGGTGGCTAATTTTTGATAAGAAACCTAAAAATCAGGGCTCAAAAAACTTTAATATCTGGGTAACTTAGTCTGTAGGGGGAATAAGTCTGTGTCCCTCTAGTTCCTGAGAACAGTACCAAACAATGATTGGAAACAATATTGTATAGAAATCCATTATAATCACAGAGTCATTAAGAAAAAGTTAGCTTGTATGTTCAGTGTACTCTTTTAAAAGAATGAACAGTACGTTTTAGGTTTCTAAGCAAATGACTTTGGCATTCTGGAATAGGCACTTTTGATAACAGAAACTTTTGGATGGTCTGTCTTAAACAAACTCCTATTCTTAAAATTTGGTTTTTATTTACTAGCAGTTATCAAGGATTATCAGAGTCAGGGTAAAATAAATACTTGTTTTAAAAGAGTTCTTATTTTATACACAGTATTTTTTATGTAAGTAATTTCATTTGTAAAATTTGTCAAGAGGAAAATTCTTTGCATAGCTTTTTATGTAAAAGGCTTCGTTACAATTTTATGCACAGTATCAAATAATTTGAAAATCCTTTGGCAGTACTTGGAGGCTGTAATCCGGCTTTCTCAGCTATGAATTTGGAAATAATTTTGTCCCTTTGATAACTGAATATCAAGATCTCACATAATGGATCAGAGCAGATATATGTGAAGTTACCTTAAAAAGACAGAATGGTTTCTAGGCCAGTCTAACTGAATATCTGTAATATGTATAAAGAAAGTATCTGTCAATAAAAGTTGGGTTTGAGGTTGAGTGGGGTCATCTTTAGAAGGAATAACAGAATCTCTGAGGTTGTCTGCCCCTAGGGAAGAAAGAGCCTTACCCAACAGATACTGAATATGCAGGTCTCATCGGCAAACTATCCTGCTAGGGAAGTAGATTAATGTGTTAGGCAAGCTTAGCCTGATTTCACTAAACATCAGTTCCTCTCACTCACTCCACTTGTTCCTGTTCCATGTTCACTAAACAGCCTTCTGATTTGACGTCACAAAAATTTTGTGTATTGGAATAAATGGGCTGGTCATTCATGAAGATATTGAGTGATTATAATTTTTATTTTATTTAAATGTTTTTCCCTTATTTTTCAAATTCTCCAAAATAAAGATGTTTTATATTGAATTTGATACACACACACAGACACACACGCATGCACATATACATGCACGCGCGCGCGCGCACACACACACACACACACACACACACACACGGTTGAAGTAAAATACAGATGGCTTAATGTTGGAAACCTTTTTCCCCAGATGGTCAGCAGGAAGATGAAGCCAGTAAAATTGAAGCTCTGCACAAAAGGAGAAATTTACTTGCAGCGTTTTGTAAGCTAATTGTATATACTGTGGTGGAGATGAATACAGCTGCAGATATCTTTAAGCAGTATATGAAGGTAAAGTTGAAAAATGGATAGCGAGATATTTTTATGTTGCTTTTATGTTTGGTTGCCATTGAATTTTTTAATAGTAAATTACTTTTCTAGTGTAAAAGAAATCTCTTAAAATATTTAACATTTTCAGTAAATTTTCTCATACCTCTGATCCTCCATTAATGGACATTTTGGGTTTATTGAGTTCATTTGTGTTTGGAATATTGCAAACAGCTTGTCTTAGGTTAACTGTCACTAATAGAAATTGCTTTTGTGATTTAGTTTAAAACAACAGGATGGTGTCCCTCCCCTGCTTGATGTAACATAAAAAAGTGTTTAGGAGTCAGAGAATTAGATAATACAGTTTTGGCTTGGTTACTATGCAGCTTGTGACCTTGAGTAATTCAGTACCTTTTGTGTCCTGTGTTTCTTCATCTGTTCCACTGTGATAGCTAAGGTTCCTTAAGCTCTGAAAATCTGATTTGAGTCACAGTGGGTTATTCACAAATTGTCATAAATATGTGTGAGATTCTTTAACTTGTAAGTAGTAGTAGAAAGGATATTGTTGATTGTACTAACAGAATGTGACTAAATACGGTGTGATGATTTTTCTGTAATCCTTTTTCAAGTAAAATCTAATTATAAATGTAAACATTTTTTAAGCTTTTGCTTTTACAGGATAAAACATGTAATACATTTATCAAAACCTAATTAATTCTCTCTTCAGAATACTTTCCTATATGATAGAACCATTAATAAAGTACTTTGGAACTTAAGTTATTTGGCCTGATACTTGTTAGATTTTTTTAACTAAGGTTGTTTTTGAAGTCATTTTGCAAATTTTAAACTTTTAGACTTAGGTATTCTAAATTAAAGTCAATTTTGTTAGTCATATAGGAGCATGGTTATCCTGTTATCTCTGGTAGTTGTTAATGTATGCATTTTGAAACAAGATCTTAAATTAGAAAAAAAATTCCTGTGCAGTGTGTAATGTAAATGCCACATACAGTAAATTTTCTTTTAAATGTTGTTAACAGGCTGTTAGTTTCTATAAGCCAAATCAATAAATTTGGAAACTGCTCATGAACTACATGCCATTAGCAATGAATAAGTTATGAAAGTAACTGATTACATTCATTGTCTTAATAGTTCACAAAGAGCACAGAACTTTGTTTCTGTCCTTTGTTTTATTTCTGAAAATCTGTATAACTTAATTATTGTTAAACAATACACCTCCTTAAAACCAACTGTGGAGCTTAATGTGATTAGATCTTAACTGTCTGATATTTCTGAATTTACTGATGTTAGGGATTATGTGTTTAAAGATTATAATGACGTTTTAGTAACATTCTTCCGTGTCTTTGAAGGCATAATTCTAGCCAAATAACATTCTTGTGATATGCTTATGTGACTAACCTAAAATTAGTCTTATTGTCCAATAGTTTTAAGAGACAAAGGCCTAATTTGTACAAATTTCTTTTCTAGTATTATAATGACTATGGCGATATCATCAAAGAAACAATGAGTAAAACAAGGCAGATAGACAAAATTCAGTGTGCAAAGACCCTTATTCTCAGTTTGCAACAGGTAAGACATGAAGAGTACCAGGTTTAGGCTAGCAAAATAAGCACTTAATAGTTTTCAAGTTAACAGTTGAAAACTGGGAAAAGGATGCAATAGATAGTTCATAAAAGTGGAAATGAAAAATACTCAATCTCACTAGTAGACATTGTGCAAGTGAGATCATTTTTTGCTTTGAGACTGGCAAGAGTGGCAAAACCTATAGCCGCCTAAGGTATGGGAGAAACAGGTTCTGACAGCAAGGTATATTGGTTCAACCTTCCTGGCAGGTAGTTTGGCAATATATGTCAAAATTTATAATGTGTATGCCATTTGAGGCAGCAGTTCTACTTCTGGAAGTTCATCCACAGTGGTAATAGGATAACTTTGCAAAAATGAGTGTAAAAGATTATACATTGCAAAGTTATTTATAATAGCAAGAAATTAGAAAATATAAATGCCTGTCAATAGGATATTAGATGAATATATTGTGTAGTATATCTCTGCAGTGGCTGTGTAGCACTTAAAATTGGTGTAGATCTGTATTCATTAATTCGTAAAGATCTCTACAATATATAGTTTGAGAATAAAAAAAGATTGCAGTATAGCATCTCTATAAAATTGTGCACATCTCTGTGTACCTATTTGGAAAAAATAATCACCAAAATGTTAGCTGTGGTTAACTTGCTTTGGTAGGTTCCAGGTGAATTTTACTTTATTCTTTGTACATTTGTACATGTATTTTAATGAGCATTTATCAACCGTATAATCAAAATGTACCAGTCATTTTCATTTTGGCAGTGTCAAGGCAGGTTTAATTAGGCAAAAATCATTTGCTTAGTATACTTTTGTCTGTAGAGACCAAATGCATGCAGAACATAACCCAACCCATTTCACTTTGATAAACTTTCTTGCTTTTTAGAGATCTAGGTATGAAAGTTCTTAATTTCATTTGCATATTTTGATATTCTTTATTAAAATTAATAGAATTTAAAAGGTTTTAAAGGCAGCATTTAAATAACTTTTGGTGTAAAATAATAGCTGTTTGCTGTAGAAAGTTTAGAAAATATTATAGGAAAACTAGAAAAAATACAACTTATCTTTAATTTTTTTCACTTAACAGTGTTTTAATTTTTAACTTCCTAATCTTTTTTATGCCTATGTGAAATCTTATTTTACAAACATAAAAAATCATATTGCACATTGTCTTGAAATGCTGAATTTTTCATATTAATAAATCCTGAACACTTTCATGCCATTAAATACTTTCCTCTGCATTTTTAATGACTGTGTAGTATTCCATTTTATAGAGGGACTATAATTTAACCAAGATCTCTTCTCGTTTGATGTTGAGGTTTTTTTACAATTCTTGCCATTATAAATAGCACTAAGACAAACATTTTTGTACTTACGTATTGTATACAGATATTACTGTTATCATTCCTTTTGGATAAAGTCTGATAATAACAATTGCTTACTCAAAGGGCATGAAAATTCTAAAGCTTTCACTACACATTGCCAGATTGCTCTGTAGAAAGGTTTTCTCAGTTTATGTTCCCAGCAGATCAGTGCCCATTGCACTGTATTCTTAAGTAGTAGCCATTATCTTTTTAAAATCTTGGCAGCTTGATAATTGAAAGATTGTATTTTGTTTTGCTAACTTTATGATGAAAGTTCTTGATGTGAAGATCCATCATTTAAATGTCAATAAGAACATAGTTGTTAGTTGGTTTCCTTTTTCTTTATATTTTTATATGCTATTTTAATATCCAATTAATACCGGCAGAAAAGAATTCTGTCGTAACTAATCTAAGGAGTTTCTAATGTCAGTAACTACCTCTAGTCTGAATATATGAAGTGCTACAATTTTGGTCATTTGTATCATGTTTTTAAAAATCCATGTTATAGAATGAAGTACAATGCCTTATTTATAGAACATCAAGTATATTTTAAATATAAAATGTAGTATTTTAAAATTAGATGTTAATAATCCATAGTTATTAAAAAACTTTAACATGCTTTCTTTCTTTCCAAACAGCTTTTTAATGAAATGATACAGGAAAATGGCTATAATTTTGATAGGTCATCCTCAACATTCAGCGGCATAAAAGAACTTGCTCGACGTTTTGCTTTAACTTTTGGACTCGATCAATTGAAAACGAGAGAGGCCATTGCTATGCTACACAAGTAATTTCCAAATATTTTATTCAGCTTGTTTGTTAATCATGAAGTTTTTTTGTATCTTGCTCTTTTGTTTAGAATAACCAAGTTCAATTGATGCTTTATTACTTGTTTACAAATCTGTGGCATGTCTCCTTTCTTAAGAACCAGTTATAGTGCTATCTCTGTTAACACATGAATTGGGACTAAAACACCTTTTATAGAAAAGTCTTTGCTTTAATTAAAACCATACAAAATCTTTATAAATTACGTGAAGAAAAGCAACATATATTCATCAGGTATTATAGAATCTCTTTTAACAGTTTTTGTCATAATCTCTCTTGCTGGGTAGATAATGTTTTGAGATTTGATTTCTTTGTTTCAAGTTTTTTGTTTCTGGTTCTGTTCTCTATTTTGCAGTGACCTTTTCTCTTGTTTTGAGCCACAATCTTTATTTTGTCTGCATGTTTTCTTTGCCTTATCAAAATTGGAAATCATCTCATTTTATTTTAGGCATGTAATTTAGTGATCAATTATACTTTTAAGTATATTTTAGAGCTCTAACATAACCAACATGTGGTTATTAATACCCTTTATGTCTTTATTGTGGATAAAGAGCCTTGCCTTTGGAAAAATCAAGAGGCTTGGGCTCTGTTTCATTGAAAGCTCTCTGTTTTGTGTCTTTTTAAAATTCCTGTTGCTTACTTAATTATGAAGTGTTAAATGTCTTCCTTCAGAAATTGTTCTGCTCTTTGTTAGTCCTATACCTTCCTCAACTTTAATTTACTCTCTCCTTTTCACTTTGCTCTAAAAGTCTCAATTTTCTTTTTATGCCTTTTAATACTATGGATGAGAATTTTAGGTAATATTTAAGGACCACACATGTAGTAATTATTTTGAGAAGTAATATATTATTTACTTCATATATATATATATATATATATATAATGTTGGGTAGTTGTCTTGATTAATAGAGGTATTTATTGTTAAATAAATATAAACTGGGCCTTGAGTGGAGTTTAATTTTTAAACTTTACTCTTAAGTGGGTCATTACAGATAGTCTTGAATCATTATTTTTAAGTTGATCCTATGTGTTATAGTTGATCTCCTTTGTGTCTTGAAAAATACAGAAAATGTACTGATCATTATGTGAAAGGATTTGGGTTATTTTCTATGGAAAAGAGAACTGAGGAGAGAATGTAGATATACCAAACCACATTTTAAATAAAGACCAGCTGGTGTGTGTATGTGTGTGTCTGTTTTGTTTTAAAGAAAGTAACAGTTGGGAGTTCCCTGGCGGTCCAGTGGTTAGGACTTGGCGCTTTCACTGCTGGGGCAAGGGTTCAGTCCCTGGTCAGGGAACTAAGATCCTGCAAGCTACTTGGCGCAGCATGCCCCTCCCCCCCGCCAAAAAATAAAAATAAAAACCAAAACAAACAAAGTAAAAGTGGCATAAAATGTAAATATATTTGCTCATTCTCGCACTGTAGCCTCCTTATTCTCTCTATTCCTCAGATTAAATGCATGACAAAGGAAACATCTTAGTAGTGGGATGAAGTATAGAGAAATTCCCTAAGTTATTCAATTTTGTATTGTAGTCCTTTAAATATTTGTCTTTTTTTGTTGTTTTTGTTGCAGAGATGGCATAGAATTTGCTTTTAAGGAGCCTAATCCACAAGGAGAGAGCCATCCACCTTTAAATTTGGCATTTCTTGATATTCTCAGTGAATTTTCTTCTAAACTACTTCGACAAGACAAAAGAACAGTGTATGTATTTGTTAGAAATACTCTATTTAATTTTGTTTTGGAATTCTTAAAGATTAATTGTTATACTTGGTTTCCCTCTCAGATTAGATTAGATTTGTAGGATTGCATTAATGCACAAAGAACTTTATACTTCAGAAATTTTATAATTTAAGGATTATAATTGTTTTATGCATAATACTCCATTTTAATTCTGTGAGTTCCCCTTACAGTGTAGTTGAGGCTTTAGAGGTGTAACTGGAATGCTTTGTGTATTCCTATTTGAGTTCTTGGCTCAGCCTAACTAATGAAGGAGCATTTAACAAATAATGATATCGCTGATCCATCAGGAGCACCTTAGTCTGTGTCCTGAGCCATGACTACACTGGAAAGTAGAAGTCCCCCTCTTTTATCTTTGTACTTTAACTACAAGTCCTGTTCTCAACAGGCCATTTAAACAGGATACTTTTATGGTTTGGTCTTCTAAAATCATGACTTATGTTCTAAGAGAGCCTAACAAATGGAATTAAAGTCTCAAAATCTTCTTTCATCTCTTCCACCCCCACCCCCCAACCCCGGGCTTTGAGGTATAAAAAGACAGAAGAATATGAATAACTCATAGGTAATGTCTTCTGAAAGCCCACCAGTATTTTGCTTTTAAAGATTGTATAGATCTTGGGGACTTCCCTGGTGGTCCAGTGGTTAAGACTTCACCTTCCACTGCTGGGGGTGCGGGTTCAGTCCCTGGTCGGGGAGCTAAGATCCCACATGCCTTGTGGCCAAAAAACCAAAACATAAAAAAGAAGCAGTATTGTAACAAGTTCCATAAAGACTTTAAAAATGGTCCACATCAAAAAAGTCTTTAAAAAACATCATTGTATAGATATTATATGAAATTCTAAAGCAGACAGAACGGTGATAGAAATCACAATAGTGGTTACTTCTTGGGGTTGGGGAGACTGAATGGGAAAAGGGATACAGGGTACTCTGTAGGGTCATAGGAATGTCCCATATCTTGATAGGTGTATGGGTTACATGGCTGCATTCGTTTGCAAAACTGATCCAACTTTACTGTTAATTTCTGTGCATTTTATTATATATAAATTTATCCCAGTTCAAAATTGCATTGAGGAATTACCTGGTGGTCCAGTGGTTAGGATGCCGCGCTTTCAGTGCCAAGGGTCTGGGTTCAATCCCTGGTCTGGGGACTAAGGTTCCACAAGCTGTGTGGTGCGCCCCCCACCCCCCCAAAATTGCATTGACACTATTAATTAGAGAAATAAAAATTAAAACAATAAAAAAACATTTGTCACTTAGCATATTAGCAAAACTTAAGACATTGGATAGCGCCAAGTATTGCCAAGGATGTGGAGCAATAGAGGCTTTTATACATTGCTGGTGGCAGAGTAAATTGGTACAAGACCACTTTGGAGACAGTTGGCAATGTCTAGTAAAGTTTAAGATTCTCCCTACCTCATGATCCAGTAATTCTATTCATAGGTAGATACCCTAGGGGAACTCTTACACATGTGTAGAAGGATAACTATTAAAGTACTTGACTGTTGCATTGTTTGAATAGGGAAAAACTCAAAACTGACTGAGCATCTATCAGCTAGAAAATGGTATCAATTGATTAATATACAATGGAATACTATACAGTGGTCAAAATGGTTAGATTTTTAAAAGTAAACACAATTCCTTAATTTTATTAAAAACCCATTTAATTGTTCAAATTTCTAGTATCAGATGTCATCAATGACTTTTATTTGATTGAATTGGGATTGAAATAAGATTCACACAATCCAATTGATCTACTTTTAAAATCTTAAATTTTTTCAAGTTTATTGAGCTATAATTGACACATAAAATTGTAATATATTTAAAGTGTACAACATGATGATTTCATATACATTGTGGAAGGATTCCCATAATCAAGTTAATTAACGTATTTATCATATCACATATTTACCATTTTTTTGATCAGAACACTTAAGCTCTAGTCTTTTAGCAAATTTCAATTATATGGTATTATTTAAGTACACAGTATCATCAACTGTAGCCACCATGTTATACATTAGACCCTCAGATCTCGTTCATCTTAAAAAATTTTTTTTTCTGACTTCATTGAGATATAGTTGACATATAATACTGTGTAAGTTTGAGGTGTACAACATGTTGATTTGATACACTTACATTATTGGAAAATGATTGCCACTATAGTGTTAGCTGACGTCACTCTTCCAAAATGGTTAGATTTTAAAATTATAATGTTGAGTGCAAAAAGCTAAGTACAAAATTGTGCTATGATGTTTACAGACAAATAGGTGTTAAAACATTACAAATGGGGACAAAAAATAGCAAGTTCAGGTTAATGGCAACTTCTGTGGCTGGAAAGAGGACAAAGGGAACTAGCATCAGGGAGGGCTACTTATCTGGAATGTTCTATTAAGCTTTGTGGTGGATACATAGTTGTAAATCTCTCAACTAGTGAGTATATTGTGTCTCAGACTGCACATCTTGTGTCAGGCTGGTAAGTTCTCAGACTAATAGCCAACTTCCAGACCACACTTTGATGAGTACTGTACTACTGTGTGTAGCTGAAATATATTTACAATATATACAACTAACACTAAGCAGTATGTTTGTAACTCATCTCTCCTGCCCTTTCTCTTATGGTGTTCAAAACTGGTAGTTCTGAACTGATTCAAATTAACCATTATTATGACAGCAAAATTTGGTTTGCACTTTACAGTTAGTTGATGAAACTTGTGTGAAGCATAATTTACACAATAAAGCACTGAACTCTTAGTGTCAGAAGCCTGGGATTTGAATCATGGTTATACTGCTTTCTCATTTTTATGACCATGGTTATATTACTTAACTTTTCTTATCCTTTCTCTCCTTATCTGTCAAATGGGGAGAATGTCTCCCTCACAAGCCTGTAAGAGTAAAGTTAAAGACCCCAAGAGGAAAATGCGTAGCACACAGTAGTCACACAAATGTTAGTTGATTTTTGATTGCTATATTATATATGTCATAAAATCCTTGTGATACTTGAATCCAAGGGTAGATGTATGACTTCCATCAGGCTGAAAATATTGTGCAGGTAGGGACCATATCTGATTGACCTTTGTATCTATCCCCATTGCCTGGGACATAGATGCTCAACAAATAATAAGCTGAAATGCTATGAATTATTTCATTTAATGTGAGAATCTTGATAGAGACAAAATTGTTCATTAGTGTACTGATGAGGCTTAGATTGAGTAGTGAAGTAATATGCCTATGCTCACACAGCTACGGGTTGGTAGAACTGGGACTGAACCCAAGTTGTGTAATTTTTAAATCCGATCCTCTTTCCGGGAATATGACTCAGGTTCTTCTAACAGAGGACTTGTAAATGTTAGGATAAAACAGAGACTTCTCGAGAAAGAACGCTAATAATCCTTCGGTTGTTACTGTATGCTTTGAGGAAATGTAGACCCATCAACCACTATTTTCATTCTAATTTACTTTTTATTTAACTCATTAAATCATTGTATGTTCCGTTGTAGTGTGTGAGCCTATAGGAATAAGCAAAAAAAAAAAAAAAAAAAAGCTATGTCAATTTAATGTATCAAAGCTAATGGTTTCTACTCCTTTTCAAGGTATGTTTACTTGGAAAAGTTCATGACCTTTCAGATGTCCCTCCGAAGAGAAGATGTGTGGCTTCCACTGATGTCATACCGAAATTCTTTGCTAGCTGGTGGTGATGATGACACCATGTCAGTCATTAGTGGAATCAGCAGTCGGGGGTCAACCGTGCGGAGTAAAAAATCAAAGCCATCTACGGGAAAACGGAAAGTGGTTGAAGGCATGCAGCTCGCACTCAGTAAGAATATAGTTTATTCTCTTTATATTTGTCCTTTATGTTTACCGTAAACCTTAATGACTGAATTGTCATTAAGGGTCACCTTATTTTTAAATTTGAGGTATGTGTTGTTAAATAATATCTTGAACAATGTGTCCTCCAATTATGTGTAAATGTACTGTTCTAAACATTTTAGATACATAAATTCAGTTCTTACAACTCTTTAGGTACATACTCATTTTTCAAATGTGAAAGCTGGTACAGAGAAGTTAAGTAACTTTTACCTAAGGTCACACCAATATTAAGTAGCAGAGCCAGGCAGTCTCACTCTAGAGGACCTGCTTTTAAATCACTGCACTATACTCTATGTATAGGGATATGGACTCAATATTTTAGAGATAATCATTACCTAAGATATAAAATCATCTAGTTTAAGTGGTACAACAGATTCAGAGAGGTCCCAACTTTTGAATTTCTATGAAGAAGAGTATTAATCATAAAGAACTTGACAGAAATACAAGTTGCTGTCTATAATCTTAGGGTTAATACATTATGACACTTGAATCTCTTGGACTCTTAGTACTCCAGGGTTGGTTCAAAATGGGTCTGGGGACTTTTTTCCTCTCCTTAGGAAACTTTAAACAAATTAGCATAGTTGCCAAAATTTGCTGCAGCTATTATTCCTGAGTAATAAACTACCCCCAAAACTTATGACATAGCAGGGACATGATGTCTGGTGCTTCCGCTAGGAATACTCAAAGGCTAGTGACTGGAATCATACGGAGGCATCTTCACTTACAGATGTATCTGATACTGGCTGTCAGCTGGGACCTCAGTGGGATTGTCTGCCAGGACCACCTTACACATGTCCTTTCCATGTGGCTATTTGGCTTTCTCACAGCATGTGACTGGGCTCCAAGAGCAAGTGTCTCAAGAGACAAGAACTCTGGAAGCTGCCATTTTCTTAAGGCCAGGAATTGGCATAGCATAATTTCCATCATATTCTATGGACCAAGCAATCACAGGGCACAGGTTCAAAGGAATGGGACATCATCCCCCACCTGTTAATGTGAGGAGTGTCAAAGATTTGGGGGCCATATTTTAATTTTATTTATTTTTTTAGGGGCCATATTGTTAAATTGCCACATGGATTAATGGTTTTAGTACTTTTTGTCCAATAATATAAATGCATAAACTCATAACTTATAACTTAAACTTGTAACTTAGATTTGGACTTGATTGGTCATATAGTCCCAACATCCCAGTCTGTGGAGAAATCTCTCTTACAGTGTCCCTGACCAGTTAAAATAGTTAGGGCTTGATAGCAAGTTAAAATAAAATTTCCTTTTTTTAAATAGAAAAGTTATCAAATTAAAAGATGTATTCCCTGCATGCCACTATAAATTTTAAAGCGTTCTGAACCTCTAACTCACCTGGTCTACACAGTTAACCTCCTAAGTGGCCTGTTTGCTTACTAGTCTTCATATTCTTTTTTTTTTAACATCTTTATTGGGGTATAATTGCTTTACAATGGTGTGTTAGTTTCTGCTTTATAACAAAGTGAATCAGTTATACATATACATATGTTCCCATATCTCTTCCCTCTTGCGTCACCCTCCCTATCCCACCCCTCCAGGCAGTCACAAAGCACCGAGCCGATATCCCTGTGCCATGCGGCTGCTTCCCACTAGCTATCTACCTTACGTTTGTGAGTGTGTGTATGTCCATGACTCTCTCTCGCCCTGTCACAGCTCACCCTTCCCCCTCCCCATATCCTCAAGTCCGTTCTCCAGTAGGTCTGTGTCTTTATTCCTGTCTTACCCTTAGGTTCTTCATGACATTTTTTTTTCTTCTTAAATTCCATATATATGTGTTAGCATACGATATTTGTCTTTCTCTTTCTGACTTACTTCACTCTGTATGACAGACTCTAGGTCTATCCACCTCATTACAAATAGCTCAATTTCGTTTCTTTTTATGGCTGAGTAATATTCCATTGTATATATGTGCCACATCTTCTTTATCCATTCATCCGATGATGGGCACTTAGGTTGTTTCCATCTCCGGGCTATTGTAAATAGAGCTGCAGTGAAGATTTTGGTACATGACTCTTTTTGAATTTCGGTTTTCTCAGGGTATATGCCCAGTAGTGGGATTGCTGGGTCATATGGTAGTTCTATTTGTAGTTTTTTAAGGAACCTCCATACTGTTCTCCATAGTGGCTGAACCAATTCACATTCCCACCAGCAGTGCAAGAGTGTTCCCTTTTCTCCACACCCTCTCCAGCATTTATTGTTTCTAGATTTTTTGATGATGGCCATTCTGACTAGTCTTCATATTCTTAAGTCCACCCTCTACACTACCACTACATACTTTGTCTAAAACATGTAACTACCACATTGCTTCCCTGTCACCTTAGCACAGCTTATAAGACTTTGCATAAATTGATACCTGCCTCTTTATTCAGCCTTACCTTTTGCCGTCTACTCCAGGAGTACTAAACTCTTAGTTTGAACCATATGAAATTACTATTTTTGCAGGTCAAAAATTGCTGAATATCAGTAAATTAGTATGGTTCAGTCATTGTTTCATGCCTCGGTGCTTTTGCTTATGTCCTCCCCCCTGCCTAGGACACTTCACAGTCCACACAGTATCTACTCTAGTCAGAAGTAACTTCTGAGTAGCTGGCTCTGATCCCTCTCATTGTTCTCATTCTACCTGTGCTTCCGTCTGTTTTAGCACTTACCACACTGTGTTATAATTGCCTGTGTTTTCTTTTTCCACAACTAGGCTATAAGGGCATGGCAGGGACTGCACCTTACATACCTTTGTATCCTTCTGTTCCAAGCTCTAGCATGTGGAGAGCAAACAGATGATTTTTGACCTGAACACATTGTATCAGACACTTGGTTAATCAAAATTAGTGACTGAACTTCATTGCTGTTAATTTTCTTTCTCAGCTGAAGAAAGCAGTAGTAGTGACAGTATGTGGCTAAGCAGAGAACAAACACTGCACACCCCAGTTATGATGCAGACACCACAACTCACCTCAACAATTATGAGAGAGCCTAAAAGATTACGACCTGAGGACAGTTTCATGAGTGTCTATCCAATGCAGACTGAACATCATCAAACTCCTCTTGATTATAAGTAAGTACATTTGATCATTTTCTGTACTATAACTTTATTAATTACATAGAAAAAAGTTAAGTTAAAAGAAGAATAAAATTCTCCTTGAAGCACGCAGGTAACATGGATGTTAGCTCAAAGACAACAAGAGGAAGCAAGGCAACAGCAGGAGAGAGCAGCAATGAGCTATGTTAAACTGCGAACTAATCTTCAGCATGCCATGTAAGTGAGAGTGCCTTATTGTCTGAGTACAGGAAGTTCACTAATTCATTTTAACATATTTTAATGTGTGCCTTATCTAAAGATTTCAGCAAACTCTCTAGAGTAACTAAGCTGAAATAATCAAGGAACTAAAAATTGGTCTTTCCAACAGAAAATAAAAACTTAAAGTTAAATATTGACTAGTTAGCTAAAGGACTGATCATAGGTTGATCTGTTGGAAAAGTTTAAATATGAATCCTTGTTTATTTTGGTACACAGAACTATAGCTAAAAATTCAGTTTTGTTACATCTTAATTGATCCCTACCTTAGTTCAGGCCCTCATCTCTCACCTGAACTATTATATTAGCTTTCTAACTCGTTTTCTTCCCTCAAATCTCCCATTTATCCTCTCACCAACCCCTTCCCTCACTCCCCTTACCACCACTCCATCATTCACACTGCCATCAAGAATTGCTGTTCTAGAATAAAAATCTGATAATGTAACTCTTTTTCTTAAAACCTTTCCATGGATCCCCATTGCCTGCAAGATACAGTTCAAACTCCTTAGCTCATGGCATGCAAGATCTTTCTAAATATGGCCCCTGCCTACATTTTAGTATCATATCCTACTCCCTGGCAACTGGTAAAATCATCATAAAAGAACAAGCTCAGGTGTCACCTTATGTGAAGCTGTGGTGTCATCTACGCTCCCACAACACTGTGTATACTCCTATTTCTTATAGCACTTACACATTGTATTGTAATTTGTTTTATGAATTTGTCCCTTTCTCTAGACTGTGAGCTCCTTAAGGGCAGGGACCTCTTTCTTTCTTTCTCTTTTTTTAATTGAAGTATACTTGATGTACAATATTATATAAGTTACAGGTGTGCAATTTAGTGATTCACAGGTTTTAAGGTTATACTCCATTTATAGTTATTATAAAATATTGGCATTTCCCTGTGTTGTACAATATATCCTTGTAGCTTATTTTATACATAATAGTTTGTACCATTTAATAGGGACTACTTTCGTTTCCTGTTAGTGCTCAGCACATTAAAAAGTACTAAGTAAAAAAAAAAGTACTAAGTAAATGTTCATTAATGAATAAATGTCCAATGCTAAGAAAAATTAGTTTAATTTTCAAATACTTTGTTTTTACTGGAATCTGTATGAGAGTTTTATAAATCTTTATTAGCTTTGGCTCCAAAAGAAATGGCATATAAGTAGTCCTTAGATGACTGGTACAAAGGGGGAAGATCTGATGATTCTGATTAAGTTTTTTAGTTTGAAAGCTTTGTATTTGTAACATAATGTGGTATATGTTTTAATGCTGGGAGATAATAATTGTTACCTTTTTTAAATTTATATTTTGTTTCATTTTATTGGTTTTTGAGTGATGAGAATTTTACCTATATTTCTTAAGAAATGATCATTTACCACATGAGTGGTAGTCTACTTAAATTCACATTAGTTATCTGTAGTGGTGTTAAGAACCTCTACAGACAAGGTATACTTTATCACATCTATAGATTCTGATCCGAGTATGTCTAATATGTTCATTCTCTATACTATCTCTTGATTCTGTCCCCTATTCTGTTTCTATAGCCACATTCCCTTTAATATATGTTCTTATTTCACGCTGAATTCAACAAGTGATTTCTTAGCTTCTGACCAGTCACCAGTCCAAACACTTCAGAATTCTGCTATGCAATCATTTGGTCCTTAATGTCTCCCCTGAAAACTTTCCCACCAGTGCCCAAGATCTTCCACAGCATCTCATTACTCAGTACCATTTATCATTATTCTTTTGTTTGTAGATTGATTGATTAACTTTGTTTCTTCAAGTTTTATAGAGATAAAATTGACATACAGCACTGTATAAGTTTAAGATGTTCAGCTTAATGATATGACTTACATACATCCTGAAATGATTACTACAAGTTTAGTGAACATCCATCATCTCATATAGATACAATGTTTGTAGTTAGTTTTAATTCTTCTTAGAGATAAACTTCCTCAGGTGACTAAGAAATTATCCCAGTTAAATAATTATTACCAGAAGATCCTTTTGGGTGTTGTACCATAAGTGTTCTATTGCTTGAGACTTTAAAATATTTTTGTTTTACAACACTGGTTTTGTAATGGTATCTGCCCTATAACTGAAAATACTTCCAAATTCTCCCTCCCTCTCTCGCGCTCTCTCTCTCTCTCTCTCATAGTTTGTATCACATATATCTTTCTTATACTTCAAATGAAGTGCAGAATGAATTTCTGTTTTTCTATAATATATGGTCCCCAGAGCACACATATCCCCTTCACAGTTGCCTCCACCAAATATAGTAAAATTGTCATTTACTATCCAGAACTCTTGGGAAATAGGGACCATTGTCAGCATATTTGTCCAGGTAGTCTGGACTAGACATCACATCTTGCTATCTTTATCTTTTAAGACTCAACATGGTATTGTGTAAATTGTAAGCTAGCATTCAATAAATAATTGATTTTTGAGGTGGAATCTTTAAATGAGTGAGAAAAGAAGGAAATGTTAGCCAAACTGGGGAATAAGAAGTCACCCTCAATTTCACTATTATGTTGACTCTTTTATGCTGATCTGGGCTAATTTGTGAACTTGAAATTTGAGTTTTTTCCTTATAATAATGTGATAACAGAATTTTTATTCTTAATTTTTATTTTACTTTTCTATGTATGTCTCAGTTTTGAGTTTTATAGGATACAGAATGCAAGTTTCAGCATAGATGTTGCTCATTTCTTCCTGAAGGAGAATTAATCTCTTCTTTCAGTATATCTTTATATCACTAAAGGCATATTTCTCTTGAAATATTTATCACACTTTGTCATAATTAATTATCTCTGTTTCCCAGAGTAGACTGTGAGCTCCTTGAGGGCAGGAACCATGTCTTATTCATCTTTTATTTTGCATCCATAGGACACAGTAGAAGCCTGTCACATAGTAGGCACTGTGTGAATGAATGAGTGAGTGCCTGGTACATTTTAGGTACTGAGTGAGTGATGGGTAAAATTAACATTATATGTTCATGAAAATACATGTATTCTGAAAATGTCATTTCTTTGGTCTCTGTTTTATACTTGTTTATTAATTTATACCCTGCCTACTTTCAAAAAGGATTTGAGGTATCTTGTCTGTTCCCATGTGGGAAATTCTCATTGAACTTCTAAATGGGATATCAGAACTATCAAGCTAAATGTATTGAAGTAATATCGAATAAACATAACTCCTTAGCATTTTTAGACATTGGGGTTTTGACATCATTGATGACATGATCAATGCCTAATCAATCATTTTCCCTGACCTTTAATTCCATCATTTTCCATTACACTTGAATAGACAGAGCCACATAGTTGCTGCCAATATATTAATAGTCACAACTTTGGTTCAGATCTTGACCTTGTTTTGTATTTCTCTAGTCGGCGTGGTACAAGCCTAATGGAAGATGATGAAGAGCCAATTGTTGAAGATGTTATGATGTCCTCAGAAGGGAGGATTGAAGATCTTAATGAGGGGATGGATTTCGACACCATGGATATAGACTTGGTAAGATACAATGATTCTGTAGGATTTTCTATTTAGATTTTTTGGAAATTAAGTTGGATATTTACTAGAGGAGAGAAATACTTGCTATGAAAAGTAAGTTTTGCAAAATTCTTAAATAAAATAGTTGCCAGGAGTTTAGATACATGAGAAGGGATTGAGGAAGAGGGTGAAGTTGGTGGGGGTGTTAGGTCCTAATTTAAGATGATGAACTTTCAGATTAATTTAGGAATATATAGATTTAAAGGATTTATTTTGTTTAATAGTATACTAAGTATAATATCACCTTTAATTTGCCATCTTTTTACCATTATCAAAATAATACATTGTTAACATGATTTACCCTGTTATTGAGATCAACTGCCGTATCAGATAATAAAGTAAAATACTTAAACTTGGAAATTTAATATATATGAGGGTATATTCTTTGATAATTACATCATATATACAGTTAGGGCTTTATTGTATACAAAATGCTTGTACATATTTCATTTTGCCACACAGCTTATTCAACTTTGTGAGGTAGGTTGAAAGGCTTGAGGATATTGAAGCTTAGACAGCCTATCCAAGGAGACAAAGCTAGGAAGCAGTAAAGCTGAGATTCATTATAAGCCAGGTTTTCTGATTCTGTTTCTCAGTATACCTTGGTATATTCTCTTTAAAGGGAAGAAATAATTAAATATGGCTTCTCTTCAGAATAGCATAATTCGGTATCTTGAAAGGAAAGTTGAGAGAGACATTTTTAAAGTAAAACAAAAAAATTGGTTTTCCAGTTTTCATCTTTAAGAATAATTTTCCACGAACGAATTGGTTTTGCATGTTTAAACAGTCTGTAGTTCGAATATATAGCATTTGAAACATTGTAGAGTACAATTGCAATTACATGGACCATGTGAACACTTAATGATAATTTCAATATTTTCAGTTACTATTTGGCTTATTATAGGTATGACAATTGTCAACTAACTTCCTTTTTTCTCCCTTAGCCACCATCAAAGAACAGACGAGAGAGAACAGAACTGAAGCCTGATTTCTTTGATCCAGCTTCAATTATGGATGAATCAGTAGGTTTAATTTAAATATGCCTCAAGATTATAAAATCAAAAGTAATAGGCAGTCCCTAAGCCTGAGGTTGAAGAGCTGGGACAATACATTGAGAATGGATAAAAACAACTGGACAGGAGGAAAAGAGGCAGGCAGGAGGGATTTCGGGGTAGGGTTGGGGAGGAGTTATGCAGTGGTGGTAACAGATTCAAAGTAGCTTTGAATCCCTGGCCAACTGGGACATGATATGTTAAGGAATTTGGACTTTTCCTGTAGGCTTGAGTTACATATTGAAGGATTTTGAATGAGGGAGCGGCATGATCAGAATTGTGTTTCAGAAAGATTTCCTTGGATAGGATGAAAGAGAAGAAAAATAATCACAATAGTCATAATCATAATATGAAGGCATGGTGAAAAATAGAACTTGAACAGAGGCTTTGGTAATAAAGATAAGGGGATTGAGATAATTGGTTATTGTTAGGTATTGTCAATTGTGTTTCTTCTATCAGTCCCTGTTACCATGTTCTCCCTGAGAATGCCTTGGTTCAAATCTTATAGTTTCTCTCAGACACACCATGCTCTTTCATGACTCCATGACCTTGTAAAAGCTTTTCTTTCTGTCAGAATTGCCCCTTTCCTTTTACTCGTATTGAATTCTTTCTTCAGTAGTCAGTTTGGACATTACCTGCGGAGTTTTTCCTAACCTTTTTAGATAGATACTTTATTCTCAGTTCCCATAACACTTTGTATATACTTCTATTTTGATAACTACCAGATTGGTGTAGTGAAATAAGATATTACATTCCACTCAATAGACTGAACTCCAGGCAGTGATGATTTTATTCATTTTGAGTTTTGCCTAGCTTAGTAGGTATTTAGTTTTATTTGTCAAATTAATAAATCAGTTAAGTGCCCTTCTATCTCACTTTTAGGTGTCTACCCATTTATGCTCCTTCTTTCTAACACCTCCTGCCTCAGGTGACTGTTGTATCATCCTCTGAGGCCTGCCTTCTGTGCCCCTATCTCTGCCATTCTCTCCTTTCCCTCTTCTTGCCTCATAATCTGCTTTCAGATAGCTCTTGGAAGAATTTTGACAAACTAACTCATGCTAACATGTTTATATTAATAAGGCCAGCTATTTGAGCTAAAAGACAAATATTTCATAGATCAGCGGGTATAGAAATCTTTGGACAAGCCTTGGGATCCTTTAAACCAGTGTTTCTCAATCTCTAAGGTGCATATGAATCATCTGGAGATCTTATTAAAATGTAGGTTCTGCTTTAGTAGGTCCGAAGTGTGGCCTGACATTCTGCATCTCTAACAAGACCGTAATTTGAGTAACATAGGTGACCTAGGCCTACCCTTAAGTCTGTAGTTTAAGTGCCTATTGAAGTATGTGGTTTCCCTGATAATCTAGGAGTATGTATCTTCCAGTTCGTTAAATAAAACATTTAGGTAGTGATTGTGATGAGGAATAAAAGAGAATCTTTTCAAGCAGATATAATGAAATGCATTAATTCTGCAGTTTATCAAGTTGGAAATTGGTACTAAAATGAATAAGATGCTCCCCCTGCTCTCAGAGGGTTTGTATTCTAGTCCAACTGTACTATCACTTTGAGGTGAAAAGGGATGGAAGCTGGTATTTGAAAACTTATGTGCCTGACACTATGCTAGGCACGATTTAGTTTGATCTAATCAGCAACCTTGTAAGAAAGGTGGTGGGATCCCACTTTTACACTCAAGCAAACTTGGACTGAAGAGGTGGTTCAGTGACTTGCTCAGAGTTATACAACTTTAGTGTCAGAGTAGTAATTTGACCTGAGTTCCTTTTGATTTAAAAATCTCATGCTACCACTACTGTGGAAGAAATACCAAGAAAAATATTTTAGAAATTGGAATGATTAACTGTAGTCAAAATTGATGTGGGCAAAGATCTCCTTATTTTTTCATGTGTTCATCTAAAGTCAGGAAAACTGTAGGCATTTGTTTCCTTGGTCTCTTACTAGATTTGCAAAAAGGTGCCCTTCACTTCAGGTTACTACAGTAGTTGAACAGCAATGTAAATGTGTGTATATTTTTGACATTTAACATTTAGGGAAAACTATAATCTGAGTGAGGCCAGAGATAGGGACCTAATAATTATTTGTTATTTATAGAAAAATTTTGGCATTCTTGTGTTTATTGAATATGTTATAACTAAGGGGATAGTTGTGCTGCTTCTAAAATTGGGAAAATGAGCACATGCGTCTGTACCTGTAGTTTTATAGTATTACCACATGATGGCAGCAGTCACATAACTGAGTGCTCAATATCTTTAAAAGCGCAGGTATCTTTAGACATCTTTAACCATGTATATATATTTAAGTTAATACTAGTTTGTTTTAAAATATACATTAAACTTTACCTCATTATCTCAACAATAACTTAAGAAGTGGAATAATAGAAATTTTTAAATGTAAAAATCTGCATTTGCTTTTCTGCAATAGCTTACATCTGTTTTTATTCAAGCCTGTGATAAATGAGTCATCAAAACAATAGTAAAATTGGGACTTTAAATCCTTTTATACTCAGTTCTAAGATTCTCTAATTTTAAGTGAAGTAACCCAAAGCATCCTACTATAGATACTAGCATCCTAGTATAGATACTAAATAAATCCTAAATGTGTTTTTTGTAACATGTTATCCATGTAATTCAGAAGTGGTAATAGGAAAACTCTGAGCAGATCAGTTTTGGGTTGCATATATACAACATTCTAGATTTATTATTTATTTAGTTTCATATTTGGAAACAGTGTCAACATTGGTTTATCCCATTGTGCCAGTGGTTGCTTTCTGCTACTAGTGGGCCAGTATTGTCTCAACACACCAAAGCTTGCTATTGGTACTTTTAAAGTATATGCTTAAGTGGTTATTAATGTTAACACCAGAAACAGGTGTAGCTTATGTTAGCACAGAAAGAGAATAAGTATCACTAATATCATTCTTCTGTGTTGAGACTCTTATTAGAATTATCTGTAGTATAAAATTGGTAAAAGAAGAGTTCGGTATAATTGAACTAATTTAACTGTTCTAATAGAAGAATCTACTTATAACCTAGACTGCACAAACACAGGAGAAAAGAAAAAAACCTGTTCAGGCCATTTCTAGGTAGGCACTTGGTTTGGAAAGAACTTGAGTTCACCTTCATGCCACACTCTACACTAAAATTGCTAATTAAGATTTTATCCTTTCATTCACCATTAGATCTTCCTTTACCCAGAGTCACAGAGTGTTATGGCTAGAAGGGATCTTTAAACATCACGTATCACCTAGGCCTCTTTGGTGGAAACATTCTAATCACCCAAACTCTGACTCTAACCAAAAAAGGAGAACCCTGAAACTTGGGTGGGGGCGGGCAAGGGGTGAGTAGTGGTGGTGGTTTTGGTGGATGACAGGTAAGAAATGGGGTACATTAATTCTCTATTGCTTTCATTACTGGGGATTCCAAACACTTTACTTGATAATTTACTACAATGAGCCTGCAATGAGATAGATATTTGTTTTCTGGTCTGAAAATACACAGTTCCTTCAATTCAGATCAGAACAATTTGTGAGTTCTATGACTTTTGTTAAAGTGAGGTTTAATAATTTACAAGAGCCCTTTGTAATCTCAGTCTTAGCTCATTACCTCTGACTTTAATATCAGTTTTTTACTAGTTTATTATAGTATTTTAAAATATTACTTAATTGTCATAGTAAGTGCTGGAATTTTAATTGAAGAGCGTAACTTTTAGTATATACAACTGAAGGTTATATCTTATTCTTATTTAATGAACGAGAGGGAGTTGCTCCATTTATTACCTGCTATTACTTTTTTAAGTTAGTGACAAGTAATTATTAGATTTTACTTAACATTCTTTTCCCAACTGAAATGTAATGAAAAGCATCAATATAACTTTGTTTGCTCAGATTTTACCTTACTTATTTGATTTCTTAAAATTTGCAGTCCTGTTCATTCACCCAGAAAGCTTCCTATTTTCTACATATTTATATTGTTTTTGGATGTTTTTGGTCTGCATGTTCAAATGCCTTTTTAAAAACTATACCCACTTCACAGTGCAAATGACTGAGTTTGCCATACATCTTGTGCCAGAAGTGTATGTCAAGAAGCACATTCATTTGTTCATTCAACAAATGTCGGGTGCCTATGTTCAGGGCATTATCTAGGCATTAGGGGTGTGTATAAACATATAAATGAGACATGATCTTTGCTTTTAGTTATATTTGTGAGGTAAGTAGCATTGTGTTTAGGCCTGATGTTATTTCATTATATGTTAATGGTAATTATAATTTTAGAATTATATATCTGAGAAGGGAATTTTTCAAAGTGGTTTTTAGCATGTTATTAAACTTAATATTACCAAGTATCAATGTAATATATTTTACAAAGAAATGAATGACAATTTTAACAAGATTTTTTTTCCTCTCTCTCATTAGGTTCTTGGGGTGTCAATGTTTTAATACCAGTACACAATTAAATCTGTGGTGAAGTCATTTTCTAAGTGGAAGAGGAAATTTTAAAATAAAGTGTGGTAGATACAGTGAAATTCTGTACAGATTTTTCTCTAAGGAGAATATGACGTGCTTATACTTACCAAGATCAAGTGCATTTGAGGGGCAGTTTTGTTTGCCTGAAAAAAGTAAAGGACAAGTAAACAATTTGATGATAAGCTACAGTTTTTCTTAGAAAGTAAATATTTTATTTATGCGCTGTTAGTTGGCTTTTGAATCAATTATTTCATGCTTTTTTTAAAGAAAATATAACAATCTGAAGAGGCATTTGGTACAGACATGAATCCTCTCACATTTATTTACTGGGTGTACTAAGTAATGATGACCTCTGCTGGATTTCTGTTTACATCCAAGAAACAAAGTTAAGGATGGATTTATTCCCCTACCCTGAAATTATAGGATAGAATTGTTTTTAGCATTCTAAATTTAAATGCTTGAAACATCAATCAACAAAGCTTTCTTTTAAAATATTGTAATTGTGGAGAAAAGTAAACTTATAAGCAGAACTTTTACAATTTTTTCATCTAAAATGTATTTTAAGATATTTTTAAAATCCAAGAGCTTCTCTATACTTTTCAGAAATACCCAGATGCAGTGAACTGCCAGAAGGTAACCAGTCTCAAACATGCTTATCCCATTATCAACCCTGAAAGTTTGCTTGTCCTTTAAGATAAAAATGTAATGTTGTGATATTCCTTCCAGTAGTGCCACTGTATTTTGTCTCCAAATAAAAGAAGCTTATTGTAGTATGTTTGCAGAAAAAATTCTAAACAAAAATTATACAGCTTATTAGAGTGTGGGAATAGGGATCTAAATTTTAAATAAAATTATATATATATATAAATTGGTGCTGATTTTATAATTGCGCAGTTTGTTTAGTTTTTTCTTACTTTTAAATTCCAACTTAAAATTATGAGGTTTCAGAAATATATTGAAAGTTTAACAATGTTTAAAAATAGAAAAGCATGAGTGTTCATGCTTTAAAATGATTTTTAAATTTGTATTTTATATTGTTTTATCTATCTGTCTTTGCAAGCAGTCTTCAGGTTAAAGATACTTCTAACAGGTTACAGTACATTTCCTCTGTATGTAAATTAGATGGGATAATAGAATTCATAACCCATAATATTCTTTGAAAGCTAAGCTTTAAACTTCATTTTATGTCCTTTCACAAATTAGTTTAAAACAGAAAGTGGCTACTTGCCATTTTGACATCAACTCATTTTGCGAGGCTTAGGCAGCTAGACATCGTTTAAAACAAAATATTAACTTATATTACATGTGTATCTATCTTTTGTCAGTCGTCTCTCAGTTCTTGAGGTATATTATTTTAATCATTCCATGCCTTAATATGCTTGCAATACAAGAATATCTTCAGATGGGTGAATACCAAAAGGCTTCCAGTTCTTAGAGTCAGAAATCAACAAGCATTGGGCTGTGGTAGCCAAAAACCATAGGTTAGCTAAAGATCATGATAAAATTCAATTATTTTATTAAATCATGGTTAATAACAAATGAAGTCAGACTTGTCTAACAGATTTTCCATCAACAAATATTGTTATGTGCAAAAAAGTATTGCCTATGTTGTTTTTCACACCACTGCATTTACTAGAACTGCTGAGAGGACTGTATATATGATTTTAAACCTAAGTTGATTTTTTTTCTCACTCTTGAAAGGAGTACTTCTTTGTGAAAGCAGTTCTTACAGCTTTGTTTTCAACCAGCTAAAAATGTTTTATATATTACTCTAACCTGTTGTCCTCCACATTCTATTGTCCTAATTGTACTGTTTTCTGATTTGTATTTATGTCTTGAGACAGTAACTTTTTGAATAAAAATAAACCTACAGTATGTTGTATGTTTTATCTTTTGTAATTGAAGGAGGAGGGTGGCTATAAATGGTTTAGAAAGTGTACCTGTTATATCTTTTAACATGTTTGGGTGGGAATAATTTATAGAAAACATTGCCATTTTATATTTTTAATAAATCATACTTTTTAAAAATGAGACTAAATCCCTAATTGGGTTATTACTTTAAAATAGAAACCTGTGACCATTATTACTTTAATTTTTATCTGGTATGAGTTAAACGCTCTTTAAAATATCTGCATTGTTCATCCAGGATACATTTGAGTGCCCGCTATGTGCTAAGGCATGTGTTAGAGATCTAGCAGTGAACAAGATAGACAGGGTCCCTCCCTCGTAGATCTATTGTGGCAAACAAATAAGGAAAGACTCAAATAAAATAATTAAACTTGTAATAAGTGCTAGGAAGGAAACCAGCAGGGTGTGCTGAGCTAGAGAGTGAGAGAGAGAAAGAGTTTGTGTGTGTGTAAAACCTCCCTTCGATAAGGGACTGATGCTTGGAGGTGAGTGAAAGCCCATAATTGAAAAAGAATTTACTAACTGAATTCTTACTGAAAACTCTTAGTCTTCAACGTGTTAAGATTTGCATTGTACTCTTTAATTTTTTTAATTTTTAAAAAAATTTTTGGCTGTGCCACGCAGCTTGTGGGGTCTTAGTTCCCTGGCCAGGGATTGAACCCAGGCCATGGCAGTGAAAGCACCGAGTCCTAACCACTGGACCGCCAAGGAGTTCCCTGCATTGTACCCTTTTTTTCCCCCCAGCTTTATTGAAATGTAATTAACATATAACATTGTGTAAGTTTAAAGTGTACAACATGAATATTTGATACATGCATATATTGTGAAATTATTACCACAAAGATTAGTTAACACATCTACCACCTCATATAATTACCATTTTTTGTGTATATGGTGAGAACATTTAAGATCTACTCTCTTAGCAACATTCACATATACAATACAGTATTATTAACTATAGTCACCACCCTTCATTGTACTCTTAAAAAATGATTTATATCAATGTAACACTGGCACACTGGTCGTTTAGGCTACTTTGTAGATATTATAAGCCCAGTCTTCTGCCATTCGTGATGTGGAGCTGAACATAATAAATGACAGCTAAAAGCTGGGCACTGTTTGGTTTACATGCAGTAACTTACTAATAAGGCTCATGACAACAGGTGAAACATGTTATTATCATCCCCCCCCTCCCCTACACCACCCCTGTCCCTCGACTTTTTTTTTTAAATCAGGAGGCCGTGAGGAAAATGAAGCACAAAAAAGTTAAAACACCTTGGGCAAGGTTATATGGCTAGTAGGTGATGCGGTTGGCACTCAAGCCCAGACAGTCTGGCTGCATTAAGTCCTGGCAGTATTGAAACTATTTGATACATAAGGATTACATAGATAATTGCATAAAGATAAAATGGCACATATTCATTGTGCCATGGTGAGGAAATGGAGCATCTTTAAGGAGTCCAGGTGGCTATAGAATTGAGTAGTATGAATCAACATAGTCCTTAATATGCTACCCAGCTGGCTTCTGTAAAGAGTATAAATTAAATCTGAGCCCTGAACACATTGATAGTTACTAGTTAATAGTTTTTAAAGTTGAGAGACTGGGGAAGAGGAGTAGGATTAACCAGAAGCGATGTCTTCAAAATCTTGCCAAAAAGGGAACTTGTAAGGATTCACATGGATTAATTCCAGGTCAGATAGATTATTCTGGGAGCTGTAATGATTCAGCAAAAGAAAATGAGCCAAGGTCTTTGATTATAAGGAAACTAGGAGATGAGTTCACTAAGCATCACTTCAGGTCAACAAATCTTACTGTCTACTGTGTGCCTGGCCTTGTGCTAGCTGCTGAGACCAAGAAGACAGACTTTGTTTTCAAGTTAATTACAGTTCGTTGGGGTGCAGATGCAGAACTAATAAAATGGGGTAAGTTCAGTGTTTTTACTGGGTGTTATGAGAGCCCAGAGGAGGGGCACTTACGGTGGGTGTGCTCTGGGAGGCTTCCTATAAGGCTGACACTTGAGTTTTTCCCTCAGCGTTTTACTATGAAAAATTTCACACAGCAACGCTGAATTTTACAGTGAACACATTTTACATTCTTGCTTTACCATATATCCATCTATCAATATGTCTTTTTCATGTAATTTAAAAGTAAATTGCAAACATGGGTACACTATCCCTAAATATTCCAGCATTTATCATTAGGAGTTTAATATTTACCATGTTTTCCTTTTGGTATAAAACTCATATATGATGAAATACACAAACTGTAAGTATATATTTGCTGAGTTGTAACAAATGCTTACAGCTGTTTAACCCAAACCCCTATCAAAGATATTGAACATTACCATCAATCCAGAAAGTTCGTTTGTACTCCTTACCAATCAATCTCTGCTTTCATCCCCTCTGCAACAACTCTTGTTTATCTTTCCACCATAGATAAAATTTGGCTGTTCTAGAACTAGATATGAATGGAATCATACAATATCCTTTTGTGCCAGGTTTCTTTCACTCAGCCTGTTTTTGAGATTTATCCATACTGTGTGTATCAATAGTTTATTTGTTCAATAGCTAATGGACATCTGGGTTGTTTCCACTTTTTGACTATTATGAATAAAGCAGCTACTTGAGTTGAATTTTAAAAGCTGAAAGGTGGGCTAGGTGAAATGGGGGCAGGGTGACCAAGGCTGAGAATTCCAGGCAAAGGGGACAGCATAAATGACCATCATGGACAGCACTGTAAGTCACCTGTACTTCAATTTTTTAAAAAGTGGCCATCATGGGTGTAAGAACTATTTTGTAGCCACTTAGGGATGGGTGGGGCAAAACTGGAAGATAGTTGGCCACCCACTACCTCACAACAGCTTTAAAAAAGAAAAAGGGCATTCACAGCTGTACCTTTGGTCACTTCATTGTTAAATGCAGTGTTCTCAGAATTGGCAAGTATCCAAGATAATAGTAGTAGTGTGCCTTTAAATGAGCTGTAATAAATTGATTTGTATACTAATATGATGGATTAGTCACATTAGGCCTTATTCTACCATTGAGAAAAATAATACATTTCCTACAGTTTCAGTTGTGTAGTTGTATTAAATTCCTGAGAAGTAGGTTCCTCAGTAGAAGTCAGTTTGGGGCTGATCGTGCAAACTTAAAATGGAGGGTCAGTTACAGTAAGTTTACTTGCTTTTTATTTTACCTCTTCCATCTTAAGTTCAGGATAGGCGGGAGGAGTTTAGTGAATCTTTGGCAAGTTAGCTTTTAAATAATTTTACGGTACTTATAGCAAAATTATAACTAATTTTGAAGAAATAACAGCCAATATTTGTTGGATGTTTACTGTATGCCAAACTAGTCAAAGCACTTCACTGGTAGTTAATTCTTGCATCAGATTTCTAGTTGATATTATCCACATTTTACAGATAAGGAAATGATGCACAGGTTAAATCAACTTGCCTAAGGGCACGTAACTCAAAAGTGATGGAATTTAGATTGAACCCATCATCTGACTCCACGGTGCATGCATGCTCTTAAACCACCTCTCTTCATCTTTGTGATACTAAAAATGTACCCAGCTACTTGCCTCTATTTGTATACACTGCATTTCCTTTTGTTACAGTGGAGAAACTGTCCCTGTATCAAAGACTGGATTTCCCTCTCTCCTCTCCCTGCATTATCAGTTTTCCCCTCAACTCGATCACTCCTAACAACATGCAAACCTTCCATCTTCAAAACTAGGGAAAAAAAGCATTCCCTGGATTAAACATCTCCCTTTAGCCACTGCCCTGTTTTTCTCCTTTTGCTGTCTGAACTTCCTCTTCTCCGATTCTCTCTTGAAAGCTCTCCAATCAGGCCTTCCTTCCTACCACTCCAATGAAACTCTTCCATGTGCCAGTCCTAGTGACCTTCATTTTGCTGGATTTCCTTACCAATATTCTCTCTAACCTATCTACAGAGCTTTGTTTCCTCCTCCAAATCACAGTTTCTCGCTCTGTACCCCAAGCTAACTCATTGATGGCAGGTTGAGAATCGCACCCTTCTGGTGGAGTTCTGAGGATGCCTTTCTTTGGCAGCCATCTCTCAGGGAACCGACAGAAGGGTGTTCCCATGTGGCTTTCCCATAGCCTGAACTTCTAACTGTTATATGAAGCCCCCAACCTCCATAGCTGTCAGGGTCTGGCTTATGCCACATGGAAACTTGCCAGTGATTTCCTTGTTAGTGAAGCAACCAATTTCATCATCTCCTCCTTTGCAAATGGCTTTGGTAGTGAGTTGAGAGAGGTTTGGATGGGGTGTTAAGATTAAGCTTGGAGCAGAGCGTGGCACTCGATTTCACGCCTGCCAAAACCTGTTTGGGTCATTCATTTTCTGATTCTAAATCTCTTGGGACCAGTGTCCTTTGTACCAAGTTTCAGTATAAGTGTAGACACATTTAACTGGCCCTTCCATAGCATTTAAAGGTTTAGCTGGCATTTCTTAGGATTTTAGCACCTTCAAAAGCCTTTTGTTAAGAATTGTCTGCTCTGAGAGCCCCAGTGGCCTCTGTATTAACTTCAGAAGGCTAAGCTGTTGCAAGGACAGACTCAATAGCGATTCAGTGGTTTAATACATAAATTTTCTCCTGCTGGTAGTAATTCAGGACAGCTCTTCCAAATTGGCAGGTGCCTTTTCTCTATGTGGTTGTTGAAAGACACAGGCTCATGGCAGGCAACTCTGACATCTTTAATACATGGTTTCCCAGGTTGTTTGGTCATCGCCATTCTAGCCCACAGGAGGTGGGGAAAGATCATGGATGTGCACCTGAAAATCGCACACATCACTTCTGTTCACATTTCATTGGAGCGAACTTTGTTATATGGCCACACCTAACTTGCAAGGGAGCTGGAAAATGTAGCCTAGCCATATGCCCAGGAAGAAGGGAGGAATGGATTTTGGCTGACCACTGACATTCTCTGCCTCAGACTTTCCCCTCTGGCCATCCGTGTATATCTCTCTTGCCATTCTTAGGACGTGCTTGCCCCATTCCCCAAGGGAAACAATCCAAAGTCCTATCCAGTTACTACATGCAACTCAAAATTTAGTTTCTCTGCCTTATGCTCAGTCTTCTCCATCAGGTCCAGATACAGATGGATATCCTCTAACACCCAATATAGAATAGTGCAGCATGGACAGAATAACCACAATGACCCACATTCAGAAGAAAGAAGGATGGCAGTGGAGGAAGTCCTTTGGTCAGATTCTCGTTCTGCTCTCTGGATGGGATTTCCTTATCCTTTGTCTTCCTTATCCTCCTTCTGGAAGTTTTTCCTTGTTCTTTATTCTCCATGGCCACCTCTGAACTGGGCAATGCCAAATACTTTATTTTGTTTGGCAGCATGCTGCTTTAAGGTACCTGATCTGTACTAGTTGGTGCAGGATACCCTGCTGTTAAGCTCCAACGATGGCTTACATACAGTGGCTTACATAAGAGGGTTTTTTTCTGCTCTTCTATAATCCAGGGTAGCTGTTCTAGGTTAGGATGTCATTCCTATGTGGTTATCCAGGCTGACAGTGAGAAGTTCTGTCATTTTTTGCAACTACTTTTTAGTATTTTACTGCGTTAAATTTAAAAATTAACACGAGGAAAACTGATATCTTTATGATGTTAAGCTGTTCTATTCAAGCGGTATCTTTCCATTTGTTCAAGTCTGCTTTGTATCTTTCAGGACCGTTTTAAAGTTTTCCTCACATAGGTTTTGCACATTTCTTGTTAAGTTTATTTCTAAGTATTTTATCTTCATTATTACAAGTTGAATGGGGTTTTCCTCTACCATTATCTCCCCTATTATTGCTTGTGTATATGAAGGCTATTCATTTCTGTATCTTAATTTTATATTCTGCTATCTTACTGGATAAAATGGTGCTGGAATAACTGGTTAACCTCAACCCTCATCTCACACTATGCACAAAATCAATCTGATATGGAATATAGATCTAAAGCTTCTAAAAGAAGACAGAGGGGGAGGGACTTCCCTCGTGGCACAGGGGTTAAGAATCCGCCTGCTAATGCAGGGGACACAGGTTCAATCCCTGGTTCGGGAAGATCCCACATGCTGTGGAGCAAATAAGCCCATGCACAACTACTGAGCTTAAGCTCTAGAGCCCGCGAGCCACAGCTACTGAAGCCTGTGTGCCTAGAGCCCGTGCTCTGCAACAAGAGAAGCCACCGCACTGAGAAGCCCACTCACCGCAACAAAGAGTAACCGCCGCTTGCCACAACTAGAGAAAGCCTGCGCGCAGCAACGAAGATCCAACGCAGCCAAAAATAAGTAAAATTTATTTTAAAGAAAAGAAAATACATCATCAGTATCTTAAAAATAAAAAGAAAGAAAACAGAGGGGAATATCTTTGTTATTTGGTGGTAGGCAAAGGTTTCTTAGGACATAGATAACAATATTTACCAAAGAAAAAATTGATAAAATAGACTGCATCAAAATTTAAAAATTGTGCTACTGAAATGACACCATTAAGAAAATATATAGTCAAGCTAGAGTGGGAGAAAATACAAAACATATGTCTTTAAGAGGACTGATATCCAGGATATATTAAAAAAAAAAACTCCTGACGGCTTCTGGGAAGATGGCGGAAGAGTAAGACGCGGAGACCTTCCTCCCCACAGATACACCAGAAATACATCTACACGTGGAACAACTCCTACAGAACACCTACTGAACGCTGGCAGAAGACCTCAGACCTCCCAAAAGGCAAGAAACTCCCCACGTACCTGGGTAGGGAAAAAGAAAAAAGAATAAACAGAGACAAAAGGATAGGGACGGGGCCTGCACCAGTGGGAGGGAGCTGTGAAGGAGGAAAAGTTTCCACACACTAGGAAGCCCCTTCGCGGGCGGAGACTGTGGGTGGCGGAGGGGGGAAGCTTCGGAGCCGCGGAGGAGAGCACAGCAACAGGGGTGCGGAGGGCAAAGCGGGGAGATTCCCGCACAGAGGATCAGGGCCGACCGGCACTCACCAGCCCGAGAGGCTTGTCTGCTCACCGCCGGGCTGGGCGGGGCTGCGACCTGAGGCTCAGGCTTCAGTCGGAGCCCAAGGGAGAGGACTGGGGTTGGCGGCGTGAACACAGCCTGCAGGGGGTTAGTGCGCCACGGCTAGCCGGGAGGGAGTCCGGGAAAAGGTCTGGAGCTGCCGAACAGGCAAGAGACTTTTTCTTCCCTCTTTGTTTCCTGGTGCGCGAGGAGAGGGGATTAAGAGCGCTGCTTAAAGGAGCTCCAGAGAAAGGCGCGAGCCGCTAAAAACGCGGACCACAGAGACGGGCATGAGACGCTAGGGCTGCTGCTGCCGCCACCGAGAGGTCTGTGTGCGAGCACAGGTCACTATCCACACCCCCCTTCCGGGGAGCCTGTGCAGCCCGCCACTGCCAGGGTCCCGGGATCCAGGGACAACTCCCCTGCGGGAGCGCACGGCTTGCCTCAGGCTGGTGCAGCGTCGCGCCGGCCTCTGCCGCCTCAGGCTCGCCCTGCACTCCGTGCCCCTCCCTCCCCCCGTTCTGAGTGAGCCAGAGCCCCCGAATCAGCGGCTCCTTTAACCCCGTCCTGTCTGAGCGAAGAACAGACGCCCTCCGGCGACCTACACGAAGAGGCGGGGTGAAATCCAAAGCTGAGCTCCTGGGAGCTGTGAGAACAAAGAAGAGAAAGGGAAATCTCTCCCAGCAGCCTCAGAAGCAGCGGATTAAAGCTCCACATTCAACTTGATGCACCCTGAATCTGTGGAATACATGAATAGAAAACGAATTATCCCAAATTGAGGAGGTGGACTTTGAGAGCAAGATTTATGATTTTTCCCCTTTTCCTCTTTTTGTGAGTGTATGCTTCCGTGTGAGATTTTGTCTGTATAGCTTTGCTTCCACCATTTGTCCTAGGGTTCTATCCGTCCGTTTTTGTTGTTTTTTTAAAATTTTTTTCCGTAATAATTATATTTTAATTTTAATAACTTTACATATTTTATCTTTATTTTACTTTATCTTCTTTCTTTTTTCCTTCCTTCCCTCCTTCCTTACTCCCTTCCTCCCTCCCTCCCTCCTTTCTTTCTTTCTTTCTTTCTTCTTCTACTAATTCTTTCTTTCTACTTTTTCTCTCTTTTATTCTGAGTCGTGTGGATGAAAGGCTCTTGGTGCTGCAGCCAGGCGTCAGGGCTGTGCCTCTGAGGTGGGAGAGCCAACTTCAGGATACTGGTCCACAAGAGACCTCCCAGCTCCACATAATATCAAATGGCGAAAATCTCCCAGAGATCTCCATCTCAACACCAGCACCCAGCTTCACTCAACGACCAGCAAGCTACAGTGCTGGACACCCTATGGCAAACAACTAGCAAGACAGGAACACAACCCCACCCATTAGCAGAAAGGCTGCCTAAAATCATAATAAGTCCACAGACACCCCAAAACACACCACCAGACGTGGACCTGCCCACCAGAAAGACAAGATCCAGCCTCATCCACCAGAACACAGGCACTAGTCCCCTCCACCAGGAAGCCTACACAACCCACTGAACCAACCTTAGCCACTGGGGACAGACACCAAAAACAACGGGAACTACGAACCTGCAGCCTGCGAAAAGGAGACCCCAAACACAGTAAGATAAGCAAAATGAGAAGACAGAAAAACACACAGCAGATGAAGGAGCAAGATAAAAACCCACCAGACCTAACAAATGAAGAGGAAATAGGCAGTCTACCTGAAAAAGAATTCAGAATAATGATAGTAAAGATGATCCAAAATCTTGGAAATAGAATAGACAAAATGCAAGAAACATTTAACAAGGACCTAGAAGAACTAAAGATGAAACAAACAATGATAAACAACACAATAAATGAAATTGAAAATACTCTAGATGGGATCAATAGCAGAATAACTGAGGCAGAAGAATGGGTAAGTGACCTGGAAGATAAAATAGTGGAAATAAGTACTGCAGAGCAGAATAAAGAAAAAAGAATGAAAAGAACTGAGGACAGTCTCAGAGACCTCTGGGACAACATTAAACGCACCAACATTGGAATTATAGGGCTTCCAGAAGAAGAAGAGAAAAAGAAAGGGACTGAGAAAATATTTGAAGAGATTATAGTTGAAAACCTCCCTAATATGGGAAAGGAAATAGTTAATCAAGTCCAGGAAGCACAGAGAGTCCCATACAGGATAAATCCAAGGAGAAATACGCCAAGACACATATTAATCAAACTGTCAAAAATTAAATACAAAGAAAACATATTAAAAGCAGCAAGGGAAGAACAACAAATAACACACAAGGGAATCCCCATAAGGTTAACAGCTGATCTTTCAGCAGAAACTCTGCAAGCCAGAAGGGAGTGGCAGGACATATTTAAAGTGATGAAGGGGAAAAACCTGCAACCAAGACTACTCTACCCAACAAGGATCTCATTCAGATTTGATGGAGAAATTAAAATTTACAGACAAGCAAAAGCTGAGAGAGTTCAGCACCACCAAACCAGCTTTACAACAACTGCTAAAGGAACTTCTCTAGGCAAGAAACACAAGAGAAGGAAAAGACCTACAATAACAAACCCAAAACAATTAAGAAAATGGGAATAGGAACATAAATATCGATAATTACCTTAAACGTAAATGGACTACATGCTCCCACCAAAAGACACAGATTGGCTGAATGGATACAGAAACAAGACCCATATATTTGCTGTCTACAAGAGACCCACTTCAGACCTAGAGACACATACAGACTGAAAGTAAGGGAATGGAAAAAGATATTTCATGCAAATGGAAACCAAAAGAAAGCTGGAGTAGCAATTCTCATATTAGACAAAATAGACTTTAAAATGAAGACTATTAGAAGAGACAAAGAAGGACACTACATAATGATCCAGCGATCGATCCAAGAAGAAGATATAACATTTGTAAATATTTATGCACCTAACATAGGAGCACCTCAATACATAAGGCAAATACTAACAGCCATAAAAGGGGAACTCAACAGTAACACATTCATAGTAGGGGACTTTAACACCCCACTTTCACCAACGGACAGATCATCCAAAATGAAAAAAAATAAGGAAACACAAGCTTTAAATGATACATTAAACAAGATGGACCTAATTGATATTTATAGGACACTCCATCCAAAAACAACAGAATACACTGGAATATTACTCAGCCATAAAAAGAAATGAATTTGAGTTATTTGTAGTGAGGTGGTTGGAACTAGAGTCTGTCCTACAGAGTGAAGTAAGTCAGAAAGAGGAAGACAAATACCGCATGCTAACACTTATATGGAATTTTAGGGAAAAAATGTCATGAAGAACCTAGGGGTAAGACAGGAATAAAGACACAGACCTACTAGAGAATGGACTTGAGGATATGGGGAGGGGGAAGGGTAAGCCGTGACAAAGCGAGAGAGAGGCATGGACATATATACGCTACCAAACGTAAGGTAGATAGCTAGTGGGAAGCAGCCGCAGAGCACAGGGAGATCAGCTCGGTGCTTTGTGACCGCCTGGAGGGGTGGGAAAGGGAGGGTGGGAGGGAGGGAGACGGAAGAGGGAAGAGATATGGGAACATAGGTATATGTATAACTGATTCACTTTGTTATAAAGCAGAAGCTAACACACCATTGTAAAGCAATTATACTCCAATAAAAAAAAACAAACAACAACAACAAAAACCTCCTGACAACTCAAATGAAAGAAATACCCAATAAAAATGGGCAAAAATTTGAACACACACTTCACCATGAAAGATAGACGAACGGGAAAAAAAAACCTATGAAAAACGTGTTCTATAGTATTAGTCATGAGGGAAATGCAAATTAGAATGAGATACCACTACACACCCACCAGAATGGTCAAAATCAAAAAGACTGACGGCATAAAATATTGGCAAAGATGTGGAGAAAGTGAAACTGCTATTTTGTTTTGGAAAAAGGTCTGGCAGTTTCTTAGGAAACTAAACATACACATACATACCCTGTAATCCAGCAATTCTACTCTTAGGTGTTCACCCAAGAGAAGTGAAAGCATATGTCTATAAAATGACTTGAACAAGAATATTCATAGCAGCTTTAGTTTTAATAACCCCAAACTGGAAAAAGCCCAAGTTCCATCAACAGGAAAATGGATAAGTAAACCGAGGTATATTTATACAGTAAATATGACTCAGCAATAAAAAGACATGGTGGAAAAAATCGTAACAGTGGTTGTCTCCACTGTGTAGAGGCCAGGATTGACTGGACAGTGAGACAAGCGAACAATATGTGGTGATAGATAAACTTTGTCCTGTGTGACTCAAATTCTTAGACTTAAGATTTGTGCATTTCACATTATTTATATTTTACCTACTAACAAAAACCATAAACAAATATTTAACTCTAGTTAATATTTATACTGAAGTGTTTAGGTGTGAAATGAACTTCTGTCTTATTTCAAAACGTACCAAAAATAAGAGTAATTCATGGATGAGCTGGATTAGATGGATAGATATGTGTAGTTAAAATGTTAGTTGTAGTCTCCAGGTGGTGGGTACATGAGTGTTCATTGTAGAAATCTTTCAACTTCTGTGTTTGAAAGTCTCCATAGGAAAATGTTGAACAGGAAGGAATGAGCAGAGAGGAAGGGTGGAGGAGGGGAGGAAAAGAAGAGAGGGAGAGGGAAGAAAGAATCACTTATCCCTAGCTTTAAGCTGGGACTATGTGGTCCGTGGAAACAAGGAAGGTTAACAATCTGTTCCTAGTACCGAATAAAGAGACTAGGTAGTTCACCGATCGTATGCAGACAGTATACGGTTTTGGAAGACCACTTAATTTACCATTGTTTTAAAAAATACATACAGTTTTAATTCAAGAGTTTAAGTAAAAAAGCAACAAGAACACCACTGATGGCTTATTCACTTCCCCTACGGCAGAACTCCTCAAGCTTAAATCAATGCAATCTATTTAAATAAGATTTTGCCTTGTTAAATAATTGGTAGTGTGGCTGCATTCAGAAAGCTATTTAATTTTTGTGACTTATGATAGAGTGGCAGAGCTGGAAAGAACCTCAGAAATTTCTAATCCAACTCACCTCGTTCTACACAGAAGAAAGCATGCCCAGGGAATAACAAAGCAAGTTAAGGGCAAACCCAAGTTTTCCAACTACCTGTCTCTTGTTTTTCTCACTCCCAGGGATTTTCAAACATGTTAGAACTATTTTGTAAACTGAAATTGTACATGGAACCCCTATATGTGAAATGGATGAAAATAACAAATGAGTTCCGTAGGTAGTTTGAATCTCTGGTAGAAAACATTTAACTGAAGAACCTCTACTATTTCTAGGATCCCATTTTAGAAAATGTGGATAAAGGTAAAATGACTTTTTTATTTATGTCTTGGTAACTTACGATTTTCCACCTCTGCCTTGAAGGCAGTTATTGAAATTTAAGAGGATGTGCATATGGTCCTCTTGCCCAAATGACTTCTAGTTTGCTTTCTCTCAATATTCAAGGCCTTGTTTCTGTTCAGTTTCTTGTTTCTGTTCAGTTTCTTGTTTCTGTTCAGTCATGACTTGTAGAGGGGGCTAAACGGCCACTAATGTGCTTTTCAAAAAAGGATGCTTTTCAAAAAAGGATAATACAACAATATAAATATAAGCAAGCAATCAGGCTAGAAGACAATTACAAGTAAAAAATCAAGGTCCTGTATACCTGCTAGAAGTGGGCCATAAACTTGTTTCCAAGCTTTCTAAAGTGAACACCAAGAGTGAAAAAATAGTTACAGGATTCAGTGTCTCTAAGCATCTAAAACAAAACCAGTTATTCAGATTAAGCTTAACTCTTATGAATTCTTATAAATAGGATCCTGGGCAATAAATTTTACTTACTGTCAAAAATCTCACATTTCTAGTATATTTCTTGTGATATCCCTCAGTGTAAGCTACTAGTGTAATGCTAAAGTGCAATTCATTAGAAGTAATTCCAGGCAATTCCCTGATTGTCCAGTGGTTAGGACTTGGTTCTTTTCACTGCAGGGGCCCAGGTTCGATCCCTAGTAGGGGAACTAAGATCCCACAAGCCACACAGCATGGCCAAAAAAAAAAAAAAGAGTAGTTCCACAGCAGCATTATTCACAATAGTCAGAAAGTGGAAGCAACCCAAGTGTCCATCAACTGATGAATGAATGAGTAAAATTTGGCATATCCACAAACGGAATATTATTCATCCATAAAAAAGGAATGAAGTAGTGATACATGCTACAACATGGATGAACCTTGAAAATATACTTAGTGAAAGACTCCAGTCAGAAAAGACCACATATTGGATGATTCCATTCATGAACCATTTAGAAAAGGCAAATCTATAAGAGAAAAGAGAAGTGGTTGGCAGTGGATGATGGTGGTGGTTGGTGAGGGGAAAGAGGGTGTGACAGCTAATGGGTATGGGATTTTTTCTGGAGGGGAGTGATGAAAATGTTCCAAAGAATAACTGTGGTGATGGTTACACGACTCTGTGAATATACTAAAAAAACATTGAATTGTACATTTTATTTATTTTTAAAAATAAATTTATTTATTTATTTTTGGCTCTGTTGGGTCTTCATTGCTGTGCGCGGGCTTTCTCTAGTTGCGGCGAGTGGGGGCTACTCTTCGTTGCGGTGCGTGGGCTTCTCATTGCGGTGGCTTCTCGTTGCGGAGCATGGGCTCTAGGCTCTCGGGCTTCAGTAGTTGTGGCTCATGGGCTCTAGAGTGCAGGCTCAGTAGTTGTGGCTTGCGGACTTAGTTGCTCCGTGACATGTGGGATCTTCCCGGACCAGGGCTCGAACCCATGTCCCCTGCATTGACAGGCGGATTGTCAACCACTGCACCACCAGAGAAGCCCAAATTGTACATTTTAATTTTTAAATAGAATTTTATGGTATGTGAATTATATCTCAATTTTTTAAAAAGCAGTTAAGTTGGGGCCAAAGCAATTCAGTCCAGGGATACAGTATTCTTGTATTCAGGGGTACACTTTTTTTTTTTTTTTGCGGTACGCGGGCCTCTCACTGTTGTGGCCTCTCCCGTTGCGGAGCAACAGGCTCCAGACGCGCAGGCTCAGCGGCCATGGCTCACGGGCCCAGCCGCTCCGCGGCATGTGGGATCTTCCCAGACCGGGGCACGAACCCGTGTCCCCTGCATCGGCAGGTGGACTCTCAACCACTGCGCCACCAGCGAAGCCCCAGGGGTACACTTTTATCCAGGGATAAATTTTAGACCAGAGAAATGGATGGACTTCATAGCCTTCAGGCAATCCTCCATAAAATTTGATTTCTCTCAGCAGAGCTTTTGATAAGTTGAGCAACTGTGGGTTTGAGGGTATGCGTCTGACAAGTCCTTAGAGCACAACTAGTCTGTGTTTGCCAAAGTACAGAGCCATGTGTTTTAAAAGTCAGCCTGAGTAAAAGATAAGCCAAACAAGAACCCATCCCGGAGTAGAAAGCCACTGCCCTTCAGTGTGAAGGCAGGCCAAGGGAATACTCACTGTCAGGGCCAATGTAAGTCTCGAGAATTAAGTTGGGATTTGCTTTAGCACACAGATGAATCAGATCCCCAAATTCTAAAGTAGAGAGCAACACTATAGCAATTTTAGGCTGGAAAAACTTTAAAGCAGTAACCAAATCTGCCATGAAAAAAGAACAGCAGGAAAGATTTAGCTTTGAACAGTGTGACTTCCTGATGAGCCAGCCACCGAAGAGGTACTAGTTGTAAAAGGTATGCCCAGGTAACCGAATGAATTGACTTACTGAATAAGATTGTTAGTGCTGAACTTGATAAATGTTGGGGAATGTCTACCCAAAATGGTGACTTTGATTTTTTAAAAGTGATATTAAGTTATGAAGGTACACCTAAACTGAGCAGGAGCTAGAATACATGCCCATTGGATGAATCAGAAAACTTACAATGGGTTAAGTGAAATATTCCTAGTGATTCTGCTGTTCTTGTTTACTTGGTGACTAGAGGTGCACTGAATATACATTTAGACAAAATGCTATATGCCCACATGTTAAAAACAATATTTTCCTGAAGCTAAGGCCAAAACTAAATAACACTATCGTAGGAAAAACTTCAGGAATAGAAGAGTAAATCCAAAATTTTATTGAAAAACTATTTAAAATTTTTGTTTAAAAATGAGGTTTTTCACATTAAAAATTTTGGCATTATGATGCAGGAACACTAATTTCTCAGCACTGTCAGTTTTGTGCACTGCTTGAAGAAAATGTTTTCTGAATATTTTTTAATAGACTTTATTTTTTAGAGCAGTTTCAGGTTCACAGCAAAACTAAGTGGAAGATATAGAGATTTCTTATATACCTCCTGCCCCCTCACATGCATAGCCTCCCCCATTATCCACACTCTGCACCACAGTGACACATTTGTTAAAATCAATCAATCTATATTGATACATGATTATCATCCAAAGTCCATAGTTTACGTTAGGGTTCACTCTTGGTGTTGTACATTCCATGGGTTTGGACAAATGTATAATGACATGTATCCATCATTAGAGTATCAAAAAGAGTATTGTCACTGCCCTAAAAATCCTCTGTGCTCCACCTATTCATCCCTCATCCGCACCCCAACCCCAGGCAGCCGCTGATCTTTTTACCATCTCCATAGGTTTGCCTTTTTCAGAATGTCATATAGTTGGATTCATACAGTAGGTAGCCTTTTCAGATTGGCTTCTTTCACTTAGTAATATGCATTTAAGATTCTCCCATGTCTTCTTATGGCTTGATAGCTTATTTGTTTTTAGCACTAAATAATATCCCATTGTCTAAATGTACCAGTTTATCTATTTACCTGCTGAAAGACATCATGGTTGCTTCCAAGTTTTGGGAATTATGAATAAAGCTGCTATAAACATCTGTGCGCAGGTCTTTACATGGACCTGTTTTCAGCTTCTTTGGGTAAATACCAAGGAGCATGATTGCTGAATTGTATGGTAAGAGTATGTTTAGTTTTTTAAGAAACCACCAAACTCTCTTCCAAACTGGCTGCACCATTTTGCATTCCCAGCAGCAATGATTGAGAGTGCCTGTTGCTCCACATTCTTGCCAGCAATTGGTGTTGTCTGTGTTCTGGATTTTGGCCATTCTAATAGGTATGTAGTGGTATCTCATTATTATTTTAATTTGCATTTCCCTGATGACGTATGATGTGTAGCATCTTTTGTTTTGGCGGTACGCGGGCCTCTCACTGTTGTGGCCTCTCCCGTTGCGGAGCACAGGCTCCGGACGCGCAGGCTCAGCGGCCATGGCTCACCCGCCCAGCTGCTCCGCGGCACGTGGGATCCTCCCGGACGGGGGCATGAACCCGTGTCCCCTGCATCGGCAGGCGGACTCTCAACCACTGCGCCACCAGGGAAGCCCCTAGCATCTTTTCATATGCTTATTTGCCATCTGTATAGCTGCTTTGGTGAGATGGTTATTAAGGTCTTTGGCCCATTTTTTAAAATCAGGTTTTTTGTTTTCTTATTTAGTTTTAAGACTTCTTTGTGTATTTTGGATAACAATCCTTTATCAGATATGTCTTTTGCAAATATTTTCTCCCAGTCTGTGAATCAACTTTTCATTCTCTTGATAGTGTCTTTTGCAGAGCACAGAAAGTATTAATTTTAATGCAGTCTGGCTTATTAATCCTTCCTTTTATGAACTGTGCCTTTGGTGTTGTATCTAAAAAGTCACCATCAAATCCAAGATCATCTAGATTTTCTCCTATGTTATATTCTAGGAGTTTTATATTCTACATTTAGATCTGTGATCCATTTTGAGCTAGTTTCTTGAAGGTCTGTGTCTAGATTCTTTTTTCTTTTTTGCATGTGGATGTCCACTTGTTTCAGCACTATTTGTTGAAGAGACTATTTTTGCTCCATTGTATTCCTTTTGCTCCTTTGTCAAAGATCAGCTGACTATATTTATGTGGATCTATTCCTGGGCTCTCTATTCTGTTCCATTGATCTACTTGTCTGTTCTTTAACCAATAACACACTGTCTTGACTACTTTATAGTAAGTCTTGAAGTTGGGTACTGTCAGTTCTCTAACTTTGTTTCTCTCCTTCAATACTGTGCTGACTATTCTGGGTCTTTTGCCTCTCCATGTAAACTTTAGAATCAATTTGTTGATATCCACAAAATAACTTACTGGGGTTTTAATTGGGATTACATTGAATCTGCAGATCAATTTGGGAAGAACTGAACATCTTGACAATATTGAGTCTTACTATACGTGAACGTGGAATATCATTCCATTTATTTAGTTCTTTGATTTCTTTCATCAGAGTTTTATAGTTTTCCTTATATAGATCTTGTATATATTTTGTTAGATTTATAGCTAAATTTTACATTTTTTGGTGTGGTAATGTAAATGACATTGCATTTAAAATTTTAAATTCCACTTATTCATTGCTGGTATATAGGAAAACAATGGACTACTTTGTATACTAACCTTGTATCCTGCAACCTTGCTACTATAATTGCTTATTAATTCCAGGATTTCTATTTTTTTTTGGTCTATGCATTCAGATTTTCTACATAGACAATCATGTCATCTGGAATAAAGACAATTTATTTCTTCCTTCCCAATCTGTATACCTATTATTTCCTTTTCTTGTCTTGTTGCATTTGCTAGAGTTTATGATGTTAAAAAACAGTGGTAAGGGGGAAATCTTGCCTTGTTTCTGTTCTTAGTGGGAAAGCTCCAAGCTTCTCACCATTAAGTGTGATGTTAGCTATAAGATTTTTGTAGATATTCTTTCTACTAAAGTTGAAGAAATTTCCCCTCTATTCTTAGTTTACTGAGAGTTTTTATCATGAATGGGTGTTGGATTTTGTCAAATGCTTTTTCTTCATCTACTGATATGATCATGTGATTTTTCCTCTTTAGCCTATTGATGTGATGGGTTAAATAACTGATTTTTGAAAGTTGAACCAGTTTTGCATACCTGAGATAAATCCCACTTGGTTGTGGTGTATAATTCATTTTATGCACTGTTGGATTTGATTTGCTAATATTTTGTTGAGGATTTTTGCATCTATGCTCATGAGAGATGCTGGTCTGTACTTTTCTTCTAATGTCTTTGTCTGGTTTTGGTATTAGGGTAACACTGGTCTCACACAATGAATTACGAAGTATTTCCTCTGCTTCTATCTTCTGAAAGAGATTGTAAAGAATTGGTATTAAATACTTGGTAGAATTCATCTGGGCCTAGTGCTTTCTGTTTTGAAAGTTTATTAATTATTGGTTCAATTTTATTAATAAATATAGGCCTATTCAGATCATCTATTTCTTCTTTTTTTAAATTAAAAGTTTATTTTATTTTTTACAATTTTTAAAGTTACTTTCCATTTACAGTTATTACAAAATATTCCCTATATTCCCCGTGTTGTATAATACATATTGAGCCTATCTTACAATACTTTGTACCTCCTGCTCCCCGTCCCCTATATTGTTCCTCCCCACCCCTTCTGCCTCAGTTATTCTGCTATTGATTCCTTCTAGTGTATTTTTCATTTCAGTTATTGTATTGTTCATCTCTGTTTGTTTGTTCTTTAATTCTTCTACGTCTTTGTTAAACATTTCTTGCATCTTCTTGATCTTTGCCTCCATTCTTTTTCTGAGGTCCTGGATCATCTTCACTATCATTATTCTGAATTCTTTTTCTGGAAGGTTGCCTATCTCCACTTCATTTAGTTGTTTTTCTGGGGTTTTATCTTGTTCCTTCATCTGGTACATAGCCCTCTGCCTTTTCATCTTGTCTATCTTCCTGTGAATGTGGTTTTTGTTCCACAGGCTGCAGGATTGTAGTTCTTCTTGCTTCTGCTGTCTGCCCTCTGGTGGATGAGGCTATCTAAGAGGCTTGTACAAGTTTCCTGATGGGAGGGACTGGTGGTGGGTAGAGCTGACTGTTGCTCTGGTGGGCAGAGCTCAGTAAAACTTTAATCCACTTGACTGTTGATGGGTGGGGCTGGGTTCCCTCCTTGTTGGTTTTTTGGCCTGAGGTAACCCAACACTGGAGCCTACCTGGGCTCTTTGGTGGATCTAATGACAGACTCTGGGAGGGCTCACGCCAAGGAGTACTTCCTAGTACTTCTGCTGCCAGTGTCCTTGTCCCCACAGTGAAACAGAGCCACCCCCCGCCTCTGCAGGAGACCCTCCAACACTAGCAGGTAGGTCTGGTTCAGTCTCCCCCGGGGTCACTGCTCCTTCCCCTGGGTCCCGATGCACACACTACTTTGTGTGTGCCCTCCAAGAGTGGAGTCTCTGTTTCCCCCAGTCCTGTCGAAGTCCTGCAGTCAGTTCCCACTAGCCTTCAAAGTCTGATTCTCTAGGAATTCCTCCTCCTGTTGCCGGACCCCCAGGTTGGGAAGCCTGACGTGGGGCTCAGAACCTTCACTCTGGTGGGTGGACTTCTGTGGTATAAGTGTTCGCCAGTCTGTGAGTCACCCAACCACCAGTTACGGGATTTGATTTTACTGTGATTGCGCCCCTCCTACCATCTCATTGTGGCTTCTCCTTTGTCTTTGGATGTGGGGTATCTTTTTTGATGAGTTCCAGTGTCTTCCTGTCGATGATTGTCCGGCAGCTAGATGTCATTCTGGTGTTCTCGCAAGGGGAGTGAGAGCTCGTCCTTCTACTCCGCCATCTTGTTTCCTCCAAAACCATGATTTTTAATGGCTAATATTTCGCCATAGATATGCACCAAATTTTATTAAATTAACTCCTTTATAAAATTAAGTCACTGTCAAGGAACATGGTATATCTATCTCTACTTACTCAGTTTCTCTTTATATCTCTCAGTAACATTTTGTGGTTTCTTCATAGCTATGATACATTTGTAGGTTAACTATTTTTTGATGGATTTTATTTGTTTGCTGCTATTGTCAGTGGAAACTTTTTTCTCTTATCTTCTAATTGCTTATTACTAGTATACAGAGCAGCTGTTGAATTTTAGATATTTACCTTTTTTTTTAACATCTTTATTGGAGTATAATTGCTTTACAATGGTGTGTTAGTTTCTTCTGTATAACAAAGTGAATCAGTAGATATTTACCTTTTATCCAGCCACTTTACAGAAATTTATTTTTATTTTTGGGGGGCTGTTTATTTTCTTTTTTGGTTTTGATAGACAGCCCTAGTCATCTGCAAATAATAGTTTTGTCTCTTTCTAGTAGCTATAACTATTAGTTTTGCTTCATGTCTCATTACACCAACAAGAATTTGGAGATCCACGTGAAATAATGATGATGATTTATGTTTAGGTCCTGGTTTCAGTGAGAATGCCTCAAGTGGTGCTTCAATGTTGAGGATGTTGTTGCCTGTTGATTTGATAGGGTTTTTTAAAACCATGTTAAGAAACTGCATTTATTTCAAGTTTGTGTGGTTTTTAAAATGGTGAATGTATATTGAATTTTATCAAACGTCTTTTGTATTTATAGAGATGGTTATATTGTTCTTCCTTATTTGACCTATTGATGGACTGTATTACACTAATTCCCTAATATTAAACCCTCTTTTATTCATTATTCAACAAATATTTGTCGAGTGCCTTCTATTTGCCAGGCACTATTCTAAGTGCTGCACAATCAGTAGAGAACAGCATAGGTAAGGTTGCTCCTCCAGCCTTGGTTCTTGCTTCTGTGCTGTTTGATGCTAGTGTCACGTAGATGCCTATAACCCATTAATGCATTCCATAAACATGTGAATACCTTTCATGTGCCAGGCGCTGTGTTCTGGGGATATAGCAGAAAGCAATGTAGTCATGGTACTTCATGAAACTTAGTGAAGGAAACAGAATTTAAACTGATAAGGTATAGTCGTATCATTGCAGGGGGGTTTTTTGGTTTGTTTTGGTGGGGGTTATTTTGGCCACACCGCGTGGTTTGTGGGATTTCAGTTTCCTGACCAGGGATCAAACCCAGGCCCTCTGCAGTGGAAGCCCAGGATCCTAATCACTGGACTGCCAGGGAATTCCCCGTAATTGCAGTTTTGATAAATGCTATCAAGGAGAAATACAGAGAGTTTATAAGAGTGCTAACTAAATTAGGCAGGGTACTCAGGGAAGGCCTCTTTGAAGAAGTGACATTTAAATTGAGACCAGAGGGGATAAGTAAGAGACAGGTGAAAATGGGGAAGAGTATTCCAGGTAAAAGGAACTGCATGTGAAAAGGCCCCAATTTGGGAAGTAGCTTGACACTTTGAAATGAAAGAAGGCCAGGATGCCTGAAATAAGGCTCAGGCACCAAGGTAGGACAGGCTAGGACCAGATCCAGTAGGGTCTTGTAAGCCATGAGAAGGAATCTGGATTTACAGATTTTTAAAAATTGAAAGAATATGAAGGATTTTATGCCTATGTTTGGGTGCCAGTTAGGAGCCTCCTTCAGTAGTTTAAGCTAGAGAGTAAGAATGGAGAGAAGTGGACAGATCTGATAAATGTTTTTGGAGGTTAAATCAACAGAGGTTGGTGTGGGTGCAGGGGGTGAGCTGAAGTGTCAAGGATGAATCCGAGATTTCTGGCATGAATGTGGATGGTGGTACCATTTGCAGAAATAAGAACGTTGAAGGAGGAATGAGTTTTCCTGGGGTAGGGGTCACGAATTCAGTTTTAGCTATGTTTACTTTGAGATTTCTTTGAGACATCTGAGTGTAGGTGATAAATTGGCAGTTGAATGTATGCATCTGAAGCTCAGAAGTAAAGTCTGGGTCTCTAGCACATAGAGAGTATTTGAAACCATGAGAGATGATGTGACTGTATATAGAGCTGTGCTCTCAGATACCATAGCCACTAGTCGTATGTGCCTATTTAAATTAGTTAGAACGAAATTAGAAAATCAGTTTCTCAGTTCCTCAGCACTCCTCAAGTACTCCTTAGCCACATGGGGTCATTGGTTACCATATTGGACAGTGCAGTTAAAGAACATGTCCATCATCACAGAAAGTCCTATTGGACAGTGCTGATACACAGTGAGAAAAAGGTTTAAGATTGAACTCACTCTACTTTTTAAAGTTCAGATAGAGGAGGAGATGCTTCAAAGGGCACTTAAAATTAGTGACCAAAGAGAGAGATAAACTAGATGAGCATGGTGTCATAGAAGCTTTTGGAAGAGACTGTTTCAAGGAGGGGTCAAGTGTTGATTTCTGCTGCTAGGTCTGATAAGATGACTGAAGAGTACCCGTTGGATTTAGCACTATGGAGATTATTGGTGACCTTAACAAAGCAATTTCAGAGGGGTGGTAGGAGCCAAAGTCATATTGGAGTGGATTAAAGAGAGAAATGGCAGGTGAGCAGGTAGCAACTGTGTGTCTTTTAAAGCTTGACTGCAAAGGGGGAATGTAGAGGTGGACCGGAGTTGGAGGAAGATATGGGGTCCAGGAAGGTTTTTTGTTTTTTAAATGAGGAGGATTTAGAACATGATTTATTTTAATGCTGATGAGAAGGAGCCTGTGTGAGGAAGAGGTTAAAGCTACTTGGGGGAGGTGTCTAGAGAATGACTGTGAGATTCCTGAGAGAACCTGAGGGGTTGCAATTCAAAAAGAAGATGGCCTTTGATAGGAGGACTCCTCCTTCGTGCATCAGAAGAGAAAGGAGAAGATGAGTACAGATACAGGTAGGTTTCCATGTGATGGCTTCCGTTTCCTCTGAGGTATGAGGTAAAGCTCATAAAGTATGAAGAAGAGAGCTTGAGAAGAGGGGGATCCAAAGATTGAGGATAAATGAGAAGGTGTGAATAGTGGTTCCAAATAGTAGTGGGAGACAAGTGGACTATGGAAACTTAGATTGCTTCCTATCATATAGGGCCCCGTTGAGGTTAGCAGTCAATTTATAATGGTGTGTGTGTGTGCGTGTATGTATGTGTGTGTATGTATGTGTGTGCGTGTTGTATGTATGTGTGTATGTGTGTGCGCGTGTGTATGTATGTGTGCGCGTGCGTGTGCGCGCGTATGTATGTGTATGCGCGTGTATGTATGTGTGTGCGTGCGTGCGTGCGTATGTATGTGTGTCTGTGTGTGCGTGTGTATGTGTGTGCGCGTGTGCGTGCGTGCGTGTTGTATGTATGTGTGTGCGTGTGTGCACACGTGCGTGTGCGTGCGTGTGTGTATGTGTGTGTGCGTGTGTGTGTGCGTGTGTGTGCGTGCGTGCGTGCGTGTGTGTGTGGTTTTACTCCCTCAGACGTAAGTACAGAGAAGGCAGTTATTTTGATTTCTGAGGGTTGGGAGTTAGCCAGATAGGTGTTAGCCAAAACAGAGTGAGAGTGGTAAGGCAGTTCTGGGTTTTTGCAACAGAGTGAAACGATGGCATCTGTTTGATAAAAAGGGAAGTGAAAGCAGGAGGAAGTGAATGGATACTGAGAAAGTGGAGGGATCAGTGCGCTGGAGGTTCCTATAAGAGCAGGTAAGCTGGAAGGAGTAACAGTTCAGAGTGGGATATTTGAATTAGAGATTTATGAGGTGATGGTGTTTCTGTGATGAAAGGTCCAGGGTAGAACTGAGGCAGCCCCAGTAGGGACTGAGGGAGTAGGTGGCTGAGGTGGAGGGGCAGGGTCGTTGGATGAGGAAATTGAAGGTGTTGACTGAGCTTTCTGTGCTAATTTTTCAGGGACGCAAAGTTAAAGCAGGGCTGTGAGTGGAGAGGAAGTCTTAATCAGGCCTGGATTTGGAAGTTTCTGGGAAGTTGGTACATGATTCCATAGAGGAGGGAAGGGAAGAAGCTGGCATAGCCCAGTGGGTGAGCCTCAAAGGAGAAGGGATTTTTCATGAGGGAGGAGGAGAGGGAATGGTCTGGAGATGGCATTAGGACAAATAAGGACATCAGTCTTAAATTACATAGGGTGTGAAAGGCTATAAATAGCCTCTAGTTCAGAGGGCCGCAGCGGGAGCTAGTCTCAGGGCCCAGCCAGTTTGCAGGTGACTCTGATTTTCAGTCTGGATGCACTAGACCACCTGGAGGAGTGTTTTAGAAACTCCCGGTGCCTGGGCTTCACCCCCAGAGATTCTGTTTTCTTGGCCTGGGATGGGGCCCCAAGTGGCAGTATTTCCTAAAAGCGTCTCTGGTAATTCTAATGCACGCTTAGTTGAGAACTACTGAGAGATGCAGGGAGTATTCAGAGGAGAAATTGAAGATAGAGGAGTGTTTGCTGATCACAAAGAGACCAGAGGGGCTGGAAGGGAGGAGAGTAGAAGGTTGCGTGGTGGGGGTAATTTGTCCTCTTTCCCATGCAACGTGGTGAGAGAGCATCTAGTGTTACTTTGTAAGCAATTTCTGGAATCTTTTGTCCGTTAAGTGGGTCAGTTTATTTTTTATATTTGCTAAAATATATCTTTCAAGGATTGTGGGACAGAGAGAATATGTGTTCTTGTTCTAAGTCTGTATCAGGTAGGAACTGCTCTTTTTAAATTTTTTTCTACTTTTAATATAAATTATCTGAGAAAGAGAGGACTACTTGTGCCCTGAAGGAGGTTTTCCCATCGTATCTTCAAGGCTGCTCTAATTGACAGTCCTTATTCATGCCCCCTCTTTTTTTCTCCACCTTACAGAGGCACCCCCGTTAATTTTCTTATTGCTGGTCCTCTTGGGTGCCTTCTTTTTCATTTTTTCCTCTATGTTTATCTCTTTTATTCTGATCACTAAATATCTGTGAATACAGAAACTTAAAGAAATGCAAAGAAAGAGAGAGTCAAAGGTTCAGAAGTGGATTTCTACCATAAGAAACTAGGATTTTCATTTTATTTTCTCACCTCTTTGTTATTTACAAGTGTGAAAGAGTCCAGTTTGGGAGTCATTAAATGCCTTCTGTCTGTGAAGTCTGATGTCATTGTTATCAATAAAGTGACCGACGACCCGGTTTGCCTGGGACTTTCCCGGTCTTAGCTTTGGAAGTCTTGAGTCCTGAGAAGCCCCTCTGTCCCAAACAACCCTGGGAGACCATTGAGAGTGTTGTGTTGGATAACCGGTATGTGCAGCCTGCCTCTTGCCCTGAAGGAGCTTATCGTTTCCAGGGCCATGAGAAAGCAATAAATGTAATAAATCAGTTAAAATAAGAATGTAAACAAGGACATGGGTTTCCTGGGTCACCATATCGAGACAGTTGATGGTAAATAGAGGGCATTAGAAAAGGGGAGACAGTATGTTATATACATAAGAAACTAAAGTCCCAGATAACTTTGCTTCTAATTATACTGTTTTCCAACTGACTGTACTTGAACCAGACCACTCCTGGACATGGGTCATTATATTGTTTTTGTGAGTTTATTCAAGACATACATTTTTCACTTGAGGTAAATGAGGTATACATGCTTCTTTTCAGAATAATTCAAACCAATCCCATTATGCTTTTCTTTTTAATTAGCTTATAAATTCAATTGCCTGGGTACAGTCTGTACCTAGGAACAAAACATCATATTTCCTTTTTTCCCTTCACACTTCAGAGACTCTTACTATATGATTTGGATTTGAAGTGGTAGGAATTTCCAGCTAGGAGATGGGAGGAGGGTGGTTGAGGAATTGATCTTCTGCTAGATTTTGGAGGTTCCTACAGTGACATTTGAGCAATATATCAGAAAGTAGGAAACTGTGATTTCAGTACATACCATATCACTATATTGGGCTGCTCACTTACACAGTTTATCAGCCTTCACTAGATTTTCCTCTGTGCATCACCCCCAGCACCACCACCACACCCAGTCCCTTGATCTTATAGGCATGCTTCACACGTTAGAGGTCTGGAATATTTGCAATCTGGACCTTCTCCTATTAAATTGGTAAGTTGAAAATATCCCAAGAAAACATTATTTTCCGTAGCTATATGTACATGGATTTCCATTCTTTTTAGGTGGCTGCAAAATTCGGATTCAGGGGGACTGGACCAGAGAGCGCCGCTTTGAAATCCCTGATGAGGAACGCTGTCTGAAGTTCCTCTCAGAGGTCCTTGCTGCTCAGGAAGGTAACTCAAGCCTCAGCAGTTTTCTTTCTACTACTTGCATGGGACATGCTGTACAGAGGCAAGTGGCCATTAGCAAAGTACCTCACCCCTAGAGCCTTGATAGGCGATTTTTTTTTTTCTTCAGGAATGGCCCCAGGGATAGGTTAGGGAATAAGTCTATTCAGCTTTAAGGACACTGAGTCAATTTCCAGAATCTTCAGTTTCATTCCTTGGACAGCTTACTGCAGACTGTAATCCTCCTCTGGTCCCAGATGATCCCAGAGCTGCCCTCATTTTCTTAGTCTCTTCCTTTGTATTCAAGAATGGCGCTGGCCCCTGCACTTGAGTGCTGAGTGAATGGCCTTTGGTTATGGTATATTCCATTCAATGGAATAGTCATTCCATTCTGACTATAACCCTTATCTCTCCAGCGCAGTCACAACTTCTTTTTTTTTTTTTTTCATTTTAACATCTTTATTGGAGTATAATTACTTTACAATGGTATGTTAGTTTCAGCTTCACAACAAAATGAATCAGTTATATATATACATATGTTCCCATATCTCTTCCCGCTTGCGTCTCCCTCCCTCCCACCATCCCTATCCCACCCCTCCAGGCGGTCACAAAGCACCGAGCTGATCTCCCTGTGCTATGCGGCTGCTTCCCACTAGCTATCTACCTTACGTTTGGTAGTGTATATATGTCCATGCCTCTCTCTCGCTTTGTCACCGTTTACCCTTCCCCCTCCCCATAGCCTCAAGTCCATTCTCTAGTAGTAAGTCTGTGTCTTTATTCCTGTTTCACCCCTAGGTTTTTCATGACATTTTTTTCTTAAATTCCATATATATGTGTTAGCATACGGTATTTGTCTCTCTCTTTCTGACTTACTTCACTCTGTATGACAGACTCTAGGTCTATCCACCTCATTACAAATAGCTCACTTTCGTTTCTTTTTATGGCTGAGTAATATTCCATTGTATATATGTGCCACATCTTCTTTATCCATTCATCCGATGATGGACACTTAGGTTGTTTCCATCTCTGGGCTATTGTAAATAGAGCTGCAATGAACATTTTGGTACATGACTCTTTTTGAATTATGGTTTTCTCAGGGTATATGCCCAGTAGTGGGATTGCTGGGTCATATGGTAGTTCTATTTGTAGTTTTTTAAGGAACCTCCATACTGTTCTCCACAGTGGCTGTATCAATTTACATTCCCACCAACAGTGTAAGAGGGTTCCCTTTTCTCCACACCCTCTCCAGCATTTATTGTTTCTAGATTTTTTGATGATGGCCATTCTGACTGGTGTGAGATGATATCTCATTGTAGTTTTGATTTACATTTCTCTAATGATTAGTGATGTTGAGCATTCTTTCATGTGTTTGTTGGCACTCTGTATATCTTCTTTGGAGAAATGTCTATTTAGGTCTTTTGCCCATTTTTGGATTGGGTTGTTTGTTTTTTTGTTATTAAGCTGCATGAGCTGCTTATAAATTTTGGAGATTAATCCTTTGTCAGTTGCTTCATTTGCAAATATTTTCTCCCATTCTGAGGGTTGTCTTTTGGTCTTCTTTATGGTTTCCTTTGCTGTGCAAAAGCTTTGAAGTTTCATGAGGTCCCATTTGTTTATTTTTGTTTTTATTTCCATTTCCCTAGGAGGTGGGTCAAAAAGGACCTTGCTGTGATTTATGTCATAGAGTGTTCTGCCTATGTTTTCCTCTGAGAGTTTGATAGTTTCTGGCCTTACATTTAGGTCTTTAATCCATTTTGAGCTTATTTTTGTGTATGGTGTTAGGAAGTGATCTAATCTCATACTTTTACATGTAGCTGCCCAGTTTTCCCAGCACCACTTATTGAAGAGGCTGTCTTTTCTCCATTGTTTATTCTTGCCTCCTTTATTAAAAATAAGGTGACCATATGAGCGTGGGTTTATCTCTGGGCTTTCTATCCTGTTCCATTGATCTATCTTTCTGTTTTAGTGCCAGTACCATACTGTCTTGATTACTGTAGCTTTGTAGTATAGTCTGAAGTCAGGAAGCCTGATTCCTCCAGCTCCGTTTTTCGTTCTCAAGATTGCTTTGGCTATTCGGGGTCTTTTGTGTTTCCATATAAATTGTGAAATTTTTTGTTCTAGTTCTGTGAAAAATGCCAGTGGTAGTTTGATAGGGATTGCATTGAATCTGTAGATTGCTTTGGGTAGTAGAGTCATTTTCACAGTGTTGATTCTTCCAATCCAAGAACATGGTATATCTCTCCATCTATTTGTATCATCTTTAATTTCTTTCATCAGTGTCTTATAATTTTCTACATACAGGTCTTTTGTTTCCTTAGGTAGGTTTATTCCTAGATATTTTATTCTTTTTGTTGCAATGGTAAATGGGAGTGTTTTCTTGATTTCACTTTCAGATTTTTCATCCTTAGTGTATAGGAATGCCAGAGATTTCTGTGCAGTAATTTTGTATCCTGCTACTTTACCAAATTCATTGATTAGCTCTAATAGTTTTCTGGTAGCATCTTTAGGATTCTCTACTTCTTGTTCCAGAGCAAAAGGACTCATCCAGCTGGTACCAGAAATTAGACACTGAGGACAACTCTGTTTTTTCAGGTACTGAAAAGATTCTTTTTTTCCCTGGTTGCTATGATTATTGCAGAGTCAATAGATTTTATCTGGGCAGATAAGATAATGTGGATTAATGTCAGTGTCAGATACCTTCTCCTATGGAGTGGTTTTATCAAGTCCGTACCCACTGACTCACGTTCACTCCTGATCCTTTCTGTGGCACATTAGCTCTTTCAGTGCCAGCTTAGCAGAGGGGTAGAAAGTGCAGGCTCTGGAGCCAGACTACCTGGGTTTGAATCCCCGTTCTCTGACTTACTAGTTATATGACCTTGGTCCAAATACTTTGACAACTCTGAGCTTCTGTTTCTTTTTCTGTAACATAGGAAGATTTTTAATAGCACCTACCTCATGAGGTCTTTGTGACAATTAAGTGAGATAATGATATAGCTCCTTACTATCAACCAGGCATTGTGCTAAAAGTCTTCTATAAAGACTAGCTCTTATTATTCACGTTCCAAGTTAACGTAACTTACTGTCATTCTAGTTAATATGTCAGTGCTTCAGGGACAGATGTGCTTCTTCCCCCAATCTACGTTATCACTACTTTTATACCTTTCTGTTTGGTAATGCCACTGAGCAAATAGTGATCAAACCAAAACCGCTGATCAAAGCAAAGTCCTATCAATCCTGGGTAAGTTGGATGTTATCTTTTCCCCCCTTCCACTCTGGGTTCTGTGTCCTTCAGGGCTTCTTGGATTTGAGGATAATTTTTCATCTTTGAATTTGGACAAGAGAATAAATTTGCAGAATCAGCCTACAGGGGTTCATCGGGAACTGCCACCCCCACCGTCTTCAGTGAATAGAATGTAAGTCCTATGTTGAAACAGATTTCCCACGTGTGAGACACACATGGGAATTGTTTAAGGCAATTTCACTTTTGAATTCCTCATTTATTTGCTAGGCTTCCACGTGAAAAGGAAGCTTCTAACAAGGAACAGCCCAAGGTGACCAATACCATGTGGAAGCTCTTTGTACCAAACACCCAGTCTGGGCAGCGGGAGGGTCTCATCAAACACATCCTGGCAAAGCGAGAGAAAGAATATGTCAACATTCAGACTTTCAGGTTAGTCTCTCTTCTACTTACTGAGGCTAAACGTTAGTACATATAGGAAAAAATGGTCTTTGGGTATTTAAGGTATTAGTTTAATTAGCTTAATTCAGAATAAAAGCATAAAGAAGAGAATGGTGAGCTGATTCAAGCCCCTGTCTTTATGCTGGTCAATAACGTACATATCCAAAATAATGCAAGTGCTACAATTTCCCTTGGATTTTCTAATTACTAATGATACCACCTCTACTAACCTTTCTATCCACTCTTAGAGAACCAAGTCAAGCTCACAAGTACTAGAGAATTGTCTCCTAGTACATTCCATAAGCAAGTGTGTTTATCTATCTGACCTGCTGAATTTCTTCTTGCCAATATTGGAAAATTAAGTCCGCCATTACCACTAGACTTTAATTTACCTACTTTGGGAAGTTAACTGAAGGAAGTTTCACCCAAGCATCTTGATTGGGAGGTCTATCTTCGATTCTTTCCTCTATTATATTTTTCATTTCATCTTGGTGATATCCTCTTTTCTGGACTCACTACGTGTGGTGTGTGTCGTGTATCCCGATGTTCAAAGCAGCAACGCTTTTCTTTGTTATTTTCGAACAGCATGTACCCTTTTAGTCCAAGATTCCAGTCCCATCTGCTATCCCATTATGCCTCATTTATTCTAATTCAGTCATGACTATATCCCTATGCTGAAACCTCCAGATCTTCAGATTTCCCGTGATGCTTATATTTGTATGTAAACAGTTAAAACAGTCATGAGTTTTCCCTTCTGCTTTCCCCCTTAATACTATATCTGTCTCAACAGAATTTCCTACACAGATGTCCTTGTAATCCTTCGGGAAGTGAGTTTTTGGATTTAACTACAACTCCTTATGGAATAGTTATCCATGTTAGACATCCTTATAGCATGAAGATACCTCTTTCCCATCCACAAGCTCTCCCTTCAGATATGAGTTTGGATGGAATGTAATAGAAAGGAAATGTGGTAGAGCAATTAAACTTCTGTTTTTTAAATAGAGACTTGGTTCCTTTCTGTAGGTTTACCTGATGTAAACTTTGGAGAGAATAAGCCCACTGCCTTTGTCTTCTACAGGCAAGAGGGTTTTGTGTGTGTGTGTGGCAAAACAGTTTGAGAAATTATGTTGCTTATTGTGACCATCCACACTTGACCTTTGTTTTTAAATTATGTTTTGGAATCATGTATTAGGTTCTTTGTTGGAACATGGAACGTGAATGGCCAGTCTCCAGACAGTGGGCTAGAACCTTGGCTGAACTGTGATCCGAATCCTCCCGATATCTACTGCATTGGGTAAAATGGCGTCTGGAAGTTCATTTTGGCTGTATGTTTGGTGTTAGTTTATGTGACATTTTGCTTTTTTCCCCCCCACCATTTGTAAAAACCTACTGTAGACTATATGTGAGAGTTAACTTGTGGGTCAAATTTGTGAGATCATAAAGGAACAGATACCTGAATTGGTGTAAGGAAGCATCTAATCCTCTCAAAACCCATAGAAAACTATATACTTCATAGAAACTGAGATTTGAGGTTAATTCTAACAGTGACTATTTCTAGGATATATAAGCAAAGCTCTACTGTTATCCCTTATGGAGGTTTTTTTGTTTGTGTTTTGCATAGCCTGTGCATATACCTGTGGCGGGGAGTCTTTTGAAAAGAAAACTACTTGTCCTTACTGATCACCTGAGTCAATAGAGCAGTTCTCTAAAATTTATCTTTTCCGCATTGTTTCATCTAATGTCTCAGAAAATGGGACAGGAGGTAGTCAGAGATAATTATGGGATGTGTGTAGATCCGACATCCTCTTGTTTTCTCAGATTCCAAGAGCTGGACTTGAGCACAGAAGCCTTTTTCTACTTTGAATCTGTGAAGGAACAAGAGTGGTCCTTGGCTGTGGAGAGGGGTTTGCATTCCAAAGCCAAGTATAAGAAAGTAAGCCGCACTGAATTATCTTTTTTAGTATACAACTAAGTAGAACTCACTAGAAGTTACTCTGTTATCTATAGCTTGTTCCAAAAGAGTGGTTTAATTGAATTCTTCCCCATGTGTAATACTGGAATAGGGCAGACTAATCCTTTTTATTCCTATTTCCTAGAAAAAGAATTCCCTAAGTTTCCCGATCTTATAGTTTCATTGCTTAGGTAGTTTTTAGGAGAAAAGAAGAATTTTATTGTCCTCATAGCAGTAATTAATTCAAATGATGACACATAAGATAAGTGATTTTTGCAATGAGAGTTTAAGATTGAAATTGTTTGCTGACATGGTCAGAACTGGATGCTTTACAGAAAAGCAGTTTGAAGCATGTGGGTGCATAGGGCAAGCTTTGGAATTGGAGCAAGAACAGGAGTGTTGTGGAATTTCAGTGAGCTCGAAACTTGGTTGTAAGTCAAGAATAGAGTTGACTTTAGCAAGGTGGCCCAATTTGTTGGTCTCTAGAAGGCACGTGGTAGAGGCTACCAGAAGAGTTATTTTAATTATGAGGCTACCATACCAAGCCCTTTAAAAGGAGTCATTTGTCTAAGTAATTTTCATCTGCATCTTCTAGCAGCTGATATAGGTGATAAGACTCCTGAAGATGTTATTCCTCTCGTATAGACTAATACACATTTCAGACATATTTCTAGTTCACAGACTTAAAAGTAAAAAGGAGTGTTATTTTATACATTTTAATTTCTTAGGAAATTGTAAATCAGAAACTAGGAAGAAGAGGCAAAAGGAACAAGCTGGGATAGAGGCTTTGTCATTATTATTCGAATTTTTAATGCTGCCTACTCACGGTAGGCTAAAAAGTGATTAAAATAATGAATCTAGAGCTGAGTGTACTCGTTGTCTCCAAAGACTTTTAACTCCTACTGGTCAGAGCCAGATTAAAGCTTTCCCAGAGAAGTTTTGTTTTCTCTTTATGAGGCCCACTGGGAAATTAGAGGATTTGGATTCAGATTAGGGCATGGTTATATCTTCTTGGTGGAAAATTAGTTGTGGGAATTCGATATGTGGCAAAGAGTGGTATTAACATGAACCTCTTCTAATTCCCTGCGACTCATAGGTTCAATTGGTCCGCCTCATTGGGATGATGCTCCTGATATTTGCCAGAAAGGATCAGTGGCGATATATCCGTGATGTTGCTACAGAAACAGTTGGGACTGGAATCATGGGGAAGATGGTGAGTTACTTCGGAAATGAGCTCAGTTATGATTTATGTCCATGTGAAGTTCAGGTGCTAGTTGCATCTTTGTACTAACTGTGGATCATTACTCTTGCTAACAGGGAAACAAAGGTGGGGTAGCTGTGAGATTTGTATTTCACAACACTACCTTTTGCGTTGTCAATTCCCACTTGGCTGCCCACGTGGAGGACTTTGAGAGAAGGAATCAGGATTATAAGGACATCTGTGCACGAATGAGTTTTGTGGTCCCAAATCAGACCCTCCCACAGCTGAACATCATGAAACATGAGTGAGTGGTTAAGTCTTCCTTAGCCTTTGAATAGTGGTGGTGAGAAGAGACTAAACGTGGTGAGAAGCTATAGAAATGTGAAGAGTGAAGAGATTATTGTTTAGGGATTGGGGTCACGAAGAAGGGGGCGGGTTTGAGGAATAGCAGATGAATTAGATTTTAGTCAGAGGAATTAGATTTGCTATCAGAGGAAAGGTTAGTTCTCTTAGTGGGCATCTAGAGTAATGGTAGAGGGGGGTCTGTCAATTGACATCAGTTTTTATTATTTTTTATTATAAAATAGAAATGTTCATTGTGAATGTAATAAAAGGTAAAAGTAAAAAATCCCTCATTTCTTACCTCTGCTCTCCCCGGCCAGTCCCTCCTTCCGAAGAAAAACACTGTGGACAATTCAGTGTGTATCCTTCCAGATCTGTGCTGTCCGTTATGACAGCCAGTAGCCATAGGTGGCTGTTGGGCACTTGAAAGTAGCTAGTCCAAACTGAGATGTGCTGTGAGCATATACACTGAATTTAGTAGGGAAAAAATGTAAAATATCTCAACTTTTTAAGTATTGATTACATGTTGAAATAACAAAAGTTTGCATATATTGAGTTAAATGGGATTTGGTTTTTTTTAAAGAAGGCATTGGGTTTTTTTTGTTTTGTTTTGTTTTATTTATTTTTGGCTGAGTTGGGTCTTCGTTGCTGTGCACGGGCTTTCTCTAGTTGCGACGAGCGGGGGCTACTCTTCGTTGCGGCGCATGGGCTTCTCATTGTGGTGGCTTCTCTTGTTGCGGAGCACGGGCTCTAGGCGTGCGAGCCTCAGTAGTTGTGGCACACGGGCTCAGTAGTTGTGGATCACAGGCTCTAGAGCGCAGGCTCAGTAGTTGTGACACATGGGCTTAGTTGCTCTGCAGCATATGGGATCTTCCTGGACCAGGGCTTGAACCCGTGTCCCCTTCATTGGCAGGTGGATTCTAAACCACTGTGCCACCAGGGAAGCCCTGGAATTTGTTGTTAAAGTTATTTTCACTTGTTTCTTTTACTTTTTATATTCAGCTACTAGGCAATTGAAAATTACATTTCTTATGTGCGTCCTATGTCTTCTGTTTTTTTTTTAAATTAATTATTTAATTTAGTTTTATTTTTGGCTGTGTTGGGTCTTCGTTGCTGCGTGCAGGCTTTCTCTAGTTGCGGCGAGCAGGGGCTACTCTTCATTGTGGTGCGCGGGCTTCTCATTGCGGTGGCTTCTCTTGTTGCAGAGCATGGGCTTTAGGCACACAGGCTTCAGTAGTTGTGGCACGTGGGCTCAGTAGTTGTGGCTTGCAGGCTCTAGAGCGCAGGCTCAGTAGTTGTGGCGCACAGGCTTAGTTGCTCCGCGGCATGTGGGATCTTCCCGGACCAGGGATCGAACCCGAGTCCCCTCCATTGGCAGGCAGATTCTTAACCACTGCCCCACCAGGGAAGTCCCTATCTGTTCTGAATAGTGCTGTTGTAGACTTTTGTCTATGCACACACAAACACACACATACTCATTATATAGGACTGTATTATCCTATTTATTGTGAATCTCTTTCCAAGCCAGTAAATAGAGATCTACATTATTCTTTTTACTGGCTGTGAATCATTAAGAAAAGGGGCTGTGGAGATTTAAAGACACCAATGGATAATGTGAAAGGTTAGTGAAGAATGGGACTTAATAAGGATAGAAACAAAAATCAGTTGAGGAATGGATTGTTAGTAGAAAATGGTTATTTGTAGGGAAATTAATAGTAGTAATTGAAATTCTGAGAGGGTAATGAGATTTGGAATAGTGGTTTGAGATGTGAATTAGTAGGAAAACAAAAGATAATTTGGGGGTATTAGGATCAGTAGAGAGTGGGGTAATTGAGGAAGGAGTAGGGAAAGGTAGTGATGTTGGCCTCTTTCCATATTGTCTCAACAATTAGGATCATATAGAATTCTGTTTCACAGTGGTAAAACCAGACCTTGACATCAGTAATCCATTCTTCTGCCTCAGTTATTCTGCTATTGATTCCTTCTAGTGTATTTTTCATTTCAGTTATTGAATTGTTCATCTCTGTTTGTTTGTTCTTTTATTCTTCTAGGTCTTTGTTAAACATTTCTTGCATCTTCTCGATCTTTGCCTCCATTCTTTTTCCGAGGTCCTGGATCATCTTCACTATCATTATTCTGAATTCTTTTTCTGGAAGGTTGCCTATCTCCACTTCATTTAGTTGTTTTTCTGGGGTTTTATCTTGTTCCTTCATCTGGTACATAGCCCTCTGCCTTTTCGTCTTGTCTATCTTTCTGTGAATGTGGTTTTTGTTCCAGAGTTTGCAGGATTGTAATTCTTGCTTGCTCTATGTCTGCATATTTATTCCTGTCCTATCCCTAGGTTCTTCAGAACCTTTCTTTTTTTTTTTTTTAGATTCCATATATATGTGTTAGCACATGGTATTTGTTTTTCTCTTTCTGACTTACTTCACTCTGTATGAGGTCCATGCACCTCACTACAAATAACTCAGTTTTGTTTATTTTTATGGCTGAGTAATATTCCATTGTATATATGTGCCACATCTTCTTTATCCATTCATCTGTTGATGGACACTTAGGTTGCTTCCATGTCCTGGCTATTGTAAATAGAGCTGCAATGAACATTGTGGTACATGACTCTTTTTTTTTTTTAAGAAGATGTTGGGGGTAGGAGTTTATTAATTAGTTAATTTATTTTGCTGTGTTGGGTCTTCGTTTCTGTGCGAGGGCTTTCTCTAGTTGTGGCAAGCAGGGTCCACTCTTCATCACGGTGCACAGGCCTCTCACTATCGCGGCCTCTCTTGTTGTGGAGCACAGGCTCCAGACGCGCAGGCTCAGTAGTTGTGGCTCACGGGCCCAGTTGCTCCGCGGCATGTGGGATCCTCCCAGACCAGGGCTCGAACCCGTGTCCCCTGTATTAGCAGGCATATTCTCAACCACTGTGCCACCAGGTAAGCCCCATGACTCTTTTTGAATTATGGTTTTCTCAGGGTATATGACCAGTAGTGGGATTGCTGGGTCATATGGTAGTTCTATTTTTACTTTTTTTAGGGAACCTCCATACTGTTCTCCATAGTGGCTGTATCAATTTACATTCCCACCACAGATTGTCTATTTCTTCTTAACATGAGTTTTGGTAGATTGTATCTTTCAAGGAATTGGTTCACTTCATCTAGGTTATCACATTTGTTGGCATAAAGTTGGTGGTGGTATGCCTTCCTGTGTTACGTTTTTAATGACTATTAGATCTATAGTTCTTTCTTTCATTCCAGATATTAGTAATTTGCATCCTCTCTCTTTTTTTTTAATTAGCCTGGCTAAAGGTTTATCACTTTCATTGATCTTTTCAAGGAACCAGCTTTTGGTTTCAGTGATTTTCTCTGTTGATTTCCTGTTTTCATTTTCATTGATTTCTGCTCTAATTATTTTTTGAAATTAATTAATTAATTTTTGGCTGTGTTGGGTCTTCGTTGCTGCATGTGGGCTTTCTCTAGTTGTGGCGAGTGGGGGCTACTCTTCATTGCGGTGTGCGGTGGCTTCTCTTGAGGAGTACAGGCTCTAGGCGCACAAGCTTCAGTAGTTGTGGCACGCAAGCTCAGTAGTTGTGGCTCATGGGCTCTAGAGAGCAGGCTCAGTAGTTGTGGCACACGGGCTTAGTTGCTTCAAGGCACGTGGGATCTTCCCAGACCAGGGCTCGAACCCGTGTCCCCTGCATTGGCAGGTGGATTCTTAACCACTGCACCACCAGGGAAGTCCCTCTGCTCTAATTCTTATTATTTTTTCCCTTCTGCTAACTTTGGATTTAATTTGCTTTTCTTTTTCTAGTATGCTAAAGTGGAAGCTTAGATCATTGATTTTACATCTTTTTTATTTTCTAATATATGCATTCAATGCTGTAATTTTCCCTCTAAGCACTGCTTTTACTGTACTTTACAAATTTTGACAAGTTAGGTTTTCATTTTAATTTAGTTCAAAATATTTTCAAATTTCTATTGAGATTTCTTCTTTGACCCATGTGTTATTTGGAAATGGGTTGTATTTCGGAATTTTCCATCTACCTTTTGTTGTTGTTGTTATTGATTTCTAGCTTAATTCCATTGTAGTCTGAAAGCATGCATTGTATGATTTCTATTCTTTTAAATTTGTTAAGGTGTGGTTTTTGGCCCAGAATGTGGTCTATCTTGGTGAATGTTCCATGTGAGCTTGAAAACAATGTGTATTCTGCTGTTGTTTGATGAAGTAGTCTATAGATGTCCATTATATCTAGCTGGTTGATGGTGTTGTTGAGTTCAACTTTGGCCTTACTGAATTTTTGCCTGCTGGATCTATTTCTGATACAGGGGTGTTGATGTCTCCAACTATGATAATGGGTTCATCTATTTCTCTGTGCAGTTCTATCTGTTTTTGCCTCACTGGTTTGATGCTCTGATTTTGAACACATACACATTAAGGACTGTTATGTCTTTTTGGAGAATCAACCCCTTTATCATTATGTAGTGCCTTTCTTTATTGCTGATAACCTTCCTTGGTCTGAAGTCTGCTCTGTCTGAAATTAATATAACTACTCCTACTTTCTTTTGATTAGTGTTAGCATGGTATATCTTTCTCCATCCATTTACTTTTAATTTATATGTGTCTTTATATTTAAAGTGGGCTTCTTGTAGACAACATATAGTTGGGTCTTGTTTTTTCAATCCACACTATCTCTATCTTTTAATTGTTGCATTTAGACTCTTGATATTCAAAGTGATTATTGATATAGTTGGATTAATATCCACCATATTTGTTACTGTTTTTTACTTGTTATCCTTGTTCTTTGTTCCTATTTTTGTCTTCTTCTCTTTTTTGGCCTTTTGTGGTTTTAACTGAACATTTTATATAATTCCATTTTCTCTCCTTTCTAAGCATATCAGTTATACTTTTTTTTAAACTTTTTTTAGTGGTTGCCCTAGAGTTTGCAATATACATTTATGACGAATCTAAGTTCACTTTAAAATAAGACTATACTGCTTCACAGGTAGTACAAGTACCTTATAATAACAAGATAATCCTAATACATCCCTCCTGTCTTCTGTATTATTGCTGTCATTTATTTCACTTATACATAAGTGTATACATATCTCATTTTATTGCCCCTCACTTCATTGCACTTCATAGATATTATGTACTTTACAAATTGAAGGTTTGCGGCAACTCTTCATCGAGCAAGTCTATGGCACCATTTTCTCAACAGCATTTGTTTGTTTTGTGTCTCTGTGTCACCTTTTGGTAATTCTTGAAATATTTCAAGTTTTTTCATTATTATTATATTTGTTATGATGATCTGTGATCAGCACTCTTTGATGTTACTATAATGAGTTGCTGAAGACTCAGATGATGATTAGCATTTTTTAGTAATGAAATATTTTTAAATTAAGGTATATACATTGTTTTTTAGACATAATGCTATTACACACTTAATAGACTGCACTATAGTGTAAACATAACTTTTTATGCACCGGGAAAATAAAAATTTGTGTGACTTTGTGTGTAGCTTTATTTGTGTGTAGTTTTATTGCAATATATGCTTTACTGTGGTCTGGAACTGAATTGCAATATGTCCGAGGTGTGCCTGTACACGCGCACACACACACACACACACACACAGGCATAATAGTTGAATACAGTGTTGCTATTATTATTTTGGACAAACTATTTTATGTTAGATCAATTAAGAATAATAAAAATTAAAGTTTTAATTTTACCTTCAATTATTCCTTCTCTGATGCTCTTCCTTTCTTTATATAGATCTGTGTTTCTGATCTCTATAATTTTCCTTTTCTTTAAAAAAATTCTTTTAACATTTCTTGCAAGGCAAGTGTACTGGGAACAAATTCCCTCAATTTTTTTTTTTTGAGAAAGTCTCTATTGCTCTTTCATTTTTGAAGGATTCTGTTGCAGAGTACAGAATTCTAGATTGGTGGGTTTTTTTTTTTCACTCAACACTTTATATATACTCACTCTCTTCTTGCTTGCAGGGTTTCTGAGAAGTTGGATATAAATCTTATCTTTGCTCCTTTATAGGTAAGGTGTTTTTTTTCCCTTTGATTTCTTTCAGGAGTTTTTTCTTTATCTTTAATTTTCTGTAACTTGAAAATAATATGCTTAGGTGTAGTTTTTTCGGCATTTATCCTGTTTGATGTTCTCTAAGCTTCCTGGGTCTGTGGTTTGGTGTCTGATACGAATTTGGGGAAATTCTCAGTAATTATTGTTTCAAATATTTCTTCTGTTCCTTCCTCTCTTTCTTCTCCTTCCAGTATGCCCATTATGCAAATATTACATCCTTTGTAGTTATTCCACAGTTCTTGGATATTGGGGGGTAGGTTCAATCTTTTTTTTTTTTTTTTTTGCGGTACGCGGGCCTCTCACTGTTGTGGCCTCTCCCATTGCGGAGCATAGGCTCTGGACGCGCAGGCTCATTAGCCATGGCTCACGGGCCCAGCCACTCGGCAGCATGTGGGATCCTCCCGGACTGGGGCACGAACCCGTGTCCCCTGCATTGGCAGGCGGACTCTCAACCACTGCGCCACCAGGGAAGCCATAGGTTCAATCTTTTATCTGCTTGCTTTTCAGTTTTGGAGGTTTCTATTGAGATATCCTCAAGCTTAGAGATTCTTTTCTCAGCCATTTCTAGTCTACTAATAAACCCATCAAAAGCATTCTTCATTTTTGTTAGTATTTTTGATCTCTAGCATTTCTTTTTGATTCTTTGTTTACATTGTCCATCTGTTCTTGCATGCTGTTCTTGCATGTTCTTGCATGCTATCTACTTTATCCATTAATCATTGTTTTAAATTCCTGGCCTGATCATTCCTACATCCCTGCCACGTCTGAGTTTGATTATGATTCTTGCACTATCTTTTCAAACTGTTTTTTTGCCCTTTAGTGTCTTGTAATTTTTTCTTGATAGGCAGGTATGATGTACTGTGTAAAAGGAACGGCTGTAAATAGGCCTTTAGTGGTGTGATGATAGGGTGTGGGGGAAGGGGACGGACTCTATAGTCCTGTATTAGATCTGTGGAAGAATGTTGCCTGCAATATCAGTAAACAAAAGATGCCATCAAGCCTTCAGCCACTGCAGCCACCCTCAACTGTGCCCCCTGAGGGGATTCAGGATAGAGAAAAGCAGGGTACTGGCCCTTAAGGTGCGTATCAAAGGAATGATTTCAATGAGCCCAGACTCCTACCTTTTTCTATACTTAGAAAAGTGCTAAATTCATTAACTTGAGATGTCTGGTTTTCTGTAATTAACAGCAATCTTTTGATGTTCCAACTACCTGGTTTTTTTTGCAAAACCTCCTATATATCCTGGCTCCTCCCTTACCTCTTCAGAGCAGTCCCTCAGAGCTATCTAAGAGGCTGTCTTCTGGGTTTAAGTCCTCAGAAATTCCTCCAAATAAAACATAATTCTCACCTTTTAGGTTGTACATTTTTTGGGGGGTTGACAGATCTCAGACTTTAAGGGAGACCTGTCCCTCTGGACTGTGAACTTCACATGTGCTTCTCAGGTTTTTTTTCTCCCCCCTAGGTGGGACAAGATGGCTTGAGTGGACTGGAGTTGGGTATTTCCCTTTTCCCAGGTGGAAGGCTAGAGTTGGCTGTATTTATTTCCCTTCCCCAGGTCAGTTAGGCTCTGATAAAACCCCAGCAAGTTAGGCTTTAGTTATTAAATAGTTTCTCCTGAGGGCAGAGCTTGTTAAGGAGAAAAGAATGCTCCAGCGTATTTCCTTTTCCCCTCCCCTTGCTGGAAGCAGGAGGGGATTGTTCTCTGACATTCACTATGAGAACCTGGTAGAGATCCAGGAGGTAAAACTCACAAAAATCTGGGGGACTCCTGATGGCTGGGTCCTCCTGCAGTTTTAAGGATGACAAAAAATATGTTACAGATGAAGGAGCAAAGTAAAACCCTACAAGACCAAATAAATGAAGAGGAAATAGGCAACCTACCTGAAAAAGAATTTAGAGTAGTGATGGTAAAGATGATCCAAAATCTCAGAAATAGAATGGAGGCATGGATCGAGAAAATACAAGAAATGTTTAAGTAACACCTAGAAGAACTAAAGAACAAACAGTGAAGAACAACACAAGAACTGAAATGAAAAATACACTAGAAGGAATCAATAGCAGAATAACTGAGGCAGAAGAACAAATAAGTGAGCTAGAAGATAGAATTGTGGAAATAACTGCTGAGGAGCAGAATAAAGAAAAAAGAATGAAAATAATTGAGGACAGTCTCAGAGACCTCTGGGACAACTTTAAACACACCAACATTCAAATTATAGGGGTCCCAGAAGAAGAAGAGAAAGAGAAAGGGTCTGAGAAAATATTTGAAGAGATTATGGTTGAAAACTTCCCTAATATGGGAAAGGAAATAGTTAATCAAGTCCAGGAAGCACAGAGAGTCCCATACAGGATAAACCCTAGGAAGCACAGAGAGTCCCATACAGGATAAACCCTAAGAGAAACACACAAAGACACATATTAATCAAACTAACAAAAATTAAATTCAAAGAAAAAATATTAAAAGCAGCAAGGGAAAAGCAACAAATAACATACAAGTGAATCCCCCAACAAATAACACACAAGGGTTATCAGCTGATTTTTCAGCAGAAACTCTGCAGGCCAGAAGGGAGTGGCAGGATATGCTTAAAGTGATGAAAGGGAAAAACCTACAACCAAGATTACTCTACCCAGCACTCATTCAGAGTCAAAGGTGAAATCAAAAGCTTTACAGACAAGCAAAAGCTAAGAGAATTCAGCACCACCAAACCAGATTTACAACAAATGCTAAAGGAACTTCTCTCGGTGGGAAACACAAGAGAAGAAAAAGACTCACAAAAACAAACCCAAAACCATTAAGAAAGTGGTAATAGGAACATACATATCGATAATTACCTTGAATGTAAATGGATTAAATGCTCCAACCAAAAGACACAGACTGGCTGAATGGATATAAAAACAAGACCTGGGGCTTCCCTGGTGGCGCAGTGGTTGAGAGTCCGGCTGCCGATGCAGGGGACATGGGTTTGTGCCCTGGTCCGGGAAGATCCCACATGCCACGGAGCAGCTGAGCCCGTGAGCCACGGCCGCTGAGCCTGCGTGTCCGGAGCCTGTGTTCCGCAACAGGAGAGGCCACAACAGTGAGAGGCCCGTGTACCGCACAAAAGAAAACAAAACAAAAACAAAAAAACAAGACCTGTATATATGCTATCTAAGAGACCCACTTCAGATCTAGGGACACACACAGACTGAAAGTAAGGGGATGGAAAAAGATATTCCATGCAAATAGAAATCAAAAGAAAGCTGGAGTAGCAATACTCATATCAGATAAAATAGACTTTAAAATAAAGACTGTTACAAGAGATAAGGAAGACGCAGACGTAGAGAATGGACTTGAGGACATGGGGAGGGGGAAGGGTAAGCTGGGATGAAGTGAGAGAGTGGCATGAACGTATATACACTACCAAATGTAAAATAGATAGCTAGTGAGAAGCAGCCACATAGCACAGGGAGATCAGCTCAGCTTGGTGCTTTGTGACCACCTAGAGGGGTGGGATAGGGAGGGTGGGAGGGAGACACAAGAGGGAGGAGATATGGGGATATATGTATATTTATAGCTGATTCACTTTGTTATAAAGCGGAAACTAACACACCATTGTAAAGCAATTATACTCCAATAAAGATGTTAAAAAAAAGAGATAAGGAAGGACACTACATAATGATCAATCCAAGAAGAAGATATAACAATTATAAATATCTATGCACCCAACATGGGAGCACCACAATACGTAAGGCAAATGCTAACAGCCATAAAAGGGGAAATCGACAGTGACACAATAATAGTGGGGGACTTTAACACCCCACTTTCACCAATGGACAGATCATCCAGACAGAAAATAAATAGGGAAACACAAGCTTAAATGAGGACATTCCATCCAAAAACAACAGAATACACTTTCTTCTCAAGTGCTCATGGAACATTCTCCAGGATAGATCATATCTTGGATCACAAATCAAGCCGTTGTAAATTTAAGAAAATTGAAATTGTATCAAGTATCTTTTCTAACCACAACACTATCAGACTAGGTATCAATTACAGGAAAAAATCTATAAAAAATACAAACACACGGAGGTTAAACAATACACTGCTAAATAACCAAGAGATCACTGAAGAAATCAAAGAGGAAATAAAAAAATACATAGAAACAAATGACAATGAAAACACAGTGACCCAAAACCTATGGGATGCATCAGAAGCAGTTCTAACAGGGAAGTTTATAGCAATTCAATGTCACCTCAAGAAACAAGAAAAATCTGAAATAAACAATCTAACCCCCTGCAGTTTTAAACTCTCAGACTTGGCCACACCGAGCTTCCAGCAATTCATCAATTACAATTTAGGTTTCCCTGCCCAGCACTGGTTCCCACAGAAGTTTCTGCTCAGGTTAAGTTGTGATTCTCCTGCATTCACCCGTTAGTCTCTCCCATTTGGTGAGCAGCAGTCTGCCCTGTGACATCATTTCGGTCACGGACCTAAGAAGAGTTGCTGAGTTTTCAGTTTGTTCAGCCTTTTACTTCTTAGGTTGGAGAGGTGACTTCTAAGTTCCTTACATGTTGGACTGGAAACTGGACCTGTATTGTTAGTAATCTCTGAGATCCTTTAGGCCAGAAACTGTGTCTTGAACTTTGTCATAAACTCAGCAACTTACATAACGCCTGGCACATAATAGGTGCTCAGCTAATACTTGTTAAGTGAGAGAATAAATGAATGAAAGAATGAGTATTGGCAAAACAACTCACAGATGTCCTCAGCGAGATCTTCAGATGTTTTATAGCCTCCTCATGAACTCCCCAATTCTTTGCCCAATTGTATAGTATCAAATATGGGAAAAGAACTATTTTCCCTCCTAGTGGAGACTTACAAGCTTCTTTCATGCTGGACTGGAAACTGGAAGTTTTGCTTTCTTAAGATTTTTTAGATGCCATTTTAAGATTGCTGCCCTCATTTGTGTTTTTGTTTCTGATATTTTGTATGCCCTTGGTGTTTTTTTCCTTTTAATTAATTTTATTTATTTATTGTTATTGGTTTGTAACATTATATGTTTCGTGTGTATAATATTACATTTCAACTTCTGTATACCCTACAGTGTGCTCACCACCAAGAGTTTAGTTTCCATGCATCACCACACAGTTTATCCCCTTTACCCATTTCACCCTCCTGCAACCCCCTTCCGCTCTGGTAATCACTACTCTGTTCTCTGTATCTATGTGTTTGTTTGTGTTTGGTTTGGTTTGTTGACTTACTTTGTTTTGGTTTTGTTCCACATTTGAGTGAAATTGTATAGTATTTGTCTTTCTCCCTCTGACTTAGTTCACTTAGCATAGTAACCTAAAGGCCCAACTATGTTGTTACAAATGGCAAGATTTCACCTTTTTTAAATGCCTGAATAGTATTCCATTGTGTGTGTGTGTGTGTATGTTTCTATACCAACCACATCTTCTTTATCCATTCATCTGTCAATGGGCATTTAGTTTGTTTCCATACCTTGGCTACTGTAATGCTGCAGTGAACATAGGGGTGCATATATCTTTTCAAATTAGTGTTTTTGTACTCTTTGGGTAAACTCCCAGAAGTGGAATAGCTGGATCATATGGTAGTTCTATACTTAATTTTTTGAGGAATCTCTTTATACTGTTTTCCATAGTGGCTGCAGCATGGTATTGGCAGAAAAATAGACACATAGATGAAAGAAACAGAATTGAGAACCCAGAAATAAACCTGCATATATATGGACAATTAATTTATGGCAGAGGAGCAAAGAACATACAACAGAGAAAGGATAGTCTCTTCAATAAATGGTATTGGGAAAACTGGACAGCCACATGCAAAAGAATGAAACTAGACCACTATCTCACAAAAATCATACACAAAAATCAACTCAAAATGGATTGACTTGATTATAAGACCTGAAAACATAAAACTCCTAGAGGAAAACATATGCAGTAGATTCTTTGACATTGGTCTTAGCAACATCTTTTGATTAATTTTTATTTTAAATAGTGTTTATCTTAGTTTTCTTCTATTTCTCAATTTAACATACAGTAAAATTACTTTATTTTTGGTGTATAGTTCTATAAGGAGTCCATAAACCACTTTCTAGTGTCATTTTCCTGAGTCCCTCCCTCTCCACCAACTCCCTGGTCCTTTCTGGTTCCTAGGGCTCCCCTATTTGGTCCTCTGGCCAGAAAGCTGGGACTTTCGTTACCCTGTTCTGCCATGTACCTCTTGTGACCGTGTCCATATCTGGAGTAAAGAGAAAAAAAGCAATGGTAGTTTGCCTCACCCTTTTGGTACTACATCTTCCTGAAGAGGAAGGTTCCCCTCTCTGAGAGTGTTAGGCTTCCATGGGTCCCTGCTACTGCTACTGTCAGTGCTGTTTCCCCTGCCATCACAGGATTGCTTAAGGGTGCCAATTTTGTGGTACTTTGAATTCTTATTTTCCAAGATGTGTGGTAGCACTTACTGTACAGAGTTCTTAAATAGCTGCTCCATGCATTCTGTCCAGGTTTTATAGCTGCATTCAGTGACAGAGACAGAATAGAGTGTATACATCTTAGCAGGAATGGAAACCAGCCCTTGCTGTTTTTTTAAATCATTTGAGAAAATTTCCCTTTAATTTTTGGATCTAGAAATGTGACAATGGAGTGATGTAATTGACTCAAGGTATTAAAATCATCTATGAATTTCCACCTATATCTTAGTATTCATTGCATGTATATATCCAATCAACCCCCAGAGGTAGATTTACCTAGTTGACCCACAGCTGCTCATAGACACATGAAGAAGCTCAGCTGAGACCAGAACTGCCCAGCTGAGTACAGACTGAACTGCCAACCCAAAAAATTGTGAGCTAAATAAATGATTGTTATATTATTAAGCCACTAAGCTTTGCGGTAGTTTTTTTTTTCTTTTAACATAGAAATAGCTGATTCTGTAAGCAAGTAAAACAAAAGCATTAATCCATTGTGCTGTCTGATTAAAAATTTTTTTCTGGGTGTTTCTGCATGTCCAAGTGTATGATGCACAAAACTTAAAAAATAGCACATCTAATGGTATCACTAATCATTTTGTGCACAGTACAATATAATTCAGAAAAAAACGTTTTCCAGTAACTTAATTTCTAGCATAAACTTTGTACCTGGGATTTATAGCTTGGGCACATCTCAAAATCCTTCCATTTCAACTACTGAAAATCGTTGGCAGTCTATAAGTATCATTTCAACAAGTTTTGTTTAGATTTTTGAACTCCATAGACCTAAAATTATGAGGAAGTTGAAAGCATACCTGTAAAGTCTGTTGTTTTGAAGTTAGCTTAGTGAGAACCAATCTTTGGCTATCTCACTTGTCTCTAATACCTTCTTCTCTTTATAGTCACTACAATCTTTATCACTACATTTGGATAGAACACGATTTATCATGGGTGTTGTGCATGGTTTTGAAAATTTTCTTCGTTATAAAATTTTGAGATGGAAAAGTTGACATTTAGCTTTTATTACAGCTTCATACACCATGAAGGATTTTCAAATAAGGCTTCTTCTTAAAACATTCATTATAATTAAATAATTAAAAATCAAATATAGTCCTTAAAGGCTATTTTGCTTACTGTTATGAATGCTAATACAAAAGACAACTCTACAAAGGTTAGAATATGGTATCTAATTTTTATTTTTGTCTTATACTTAATTAAAAAATTATTGGCTCAAAGAAGATGATGCTTTTAAAGTTATTTGGTCACTTCATTTTTCTTAATAATTGTGTTGACTTCATATATTTCCCTATTTAACTGTAAGTTCCTAATAATTATTTTGGTACATAAAATTGAAAGTTTTCATAATCATCAATAAGTATCATAGCATTTTACTCCTGCCATGATAAATATGCATTTCTACTTCAAATGACTGAGAGATTTCAACATATAAAGCATATAGGGAGATTTTTCACTCCAACTGACATCTAGAATGCTTACCTATATTTGAAAATAAATGTTTAGCTATTAAAAATAAATGCAGGTGATATTCTTTGTTCATTTTTTCTGACATTTGGAGACTGATTATAAACGATGGTAACAGACAAGATTCCATTCTGCACGTGTTCCAGGATGGGAGAAGTGATATTGAGGTCGACATTTGGCCTTTAAAAGAGTGAGCCCATAGCTGAGAGATTTTGGCCAAATACTTCAGTACTTCCCTACAGTTGACATTCAGTAATTTCCCTGCTCCAGAACTTTCCTGGATTATGTGACTTGAAACAGTTGTGGGATGATTTTTATCCATAGCAGCACACAGAGGAACGTCATAAAATCCTGCTTCATTCAGCTCCACTTCCATATAGCATCATGTGTTTTCATTAACACCCCATACCTGCCCCAAGAAACACTAATTTCTTCCATTTGTGAGCTGGGTTCTTTTTTTTTTACATCTTTATTGGACTATAATTGCTATACAATGGTGTGTTAGTTTCTGCTTTATAACAAAGTGAATCAGTTATACATATACATATGTTCCCATATCTCTTCCCTCTTGTGTCTCCCTCCCTCCCACCCTCCCTATCCCACCCCTCTAGGTGGTCACAGAGCACCAAGCTGATCTCCCTGTGCTATGCGGCTGCTTCCCACTAACTATCTATTTTATGTTTGGTAGTGTATATATGTCCATGCCACTCTCTCGCTCTGTCACAGCTTACCCTTCCCCCTCCTCATATCCTCACGTCCATTCTCTAGTAGGTCTGTGTCTTTATTCCTGTCTTACCCCTAGGTTCTTTATGACATTTTTTTTCTTAAATTCCATATATATGTGTTGGCATACGGTATTGGTCTTTCTCTTTCTGACTTACTTCACTCTGTATGACAGACTCTAGGTCCATCCACCTCATTACAAATAGCTCAATTTCGTTTCTTTTTATGGCTGAGTAATATTCCATTGTATGTTTGTGCCACATCTTCTTTATCCATTCATCTGATGATGGACACTTAGGTTGTTTCCATCTCTGGGCTATTGTAAATAGAGCTGCAATGAACATTTTGGTACATGACTCCTTTTGAATTATGGTTTTCTCAGGGTATAACTGTTCTCCATAGTGGCTGTACTAATTCATATTCTCACCAGCAGTGCAAGAGTGTTCCCTTTTCTCCACACTCTCTCCAGCATTTACTGTTTCTAGATTTTTTGATGATGGCCATTCTGACTGGTGTGAGATGATATCTCATTGTAGTTTTGATTTGCATTTCTCTAATGGTTAATGATGTTGAGCATTCTTTCATGTGTTTGTTGGCAGTCTGTATATCTTCTTTGGAGAAATGCCTATTTAGGTCTTCTGCCCATTTTTGGATTGGATTGTTTGGTTTTTTGTTCTTGAGCTGCATGAGCTGCTTATAAATTTTGGAGATTAATCCTTTGTCAGTTGCTTCATTTGCAAATATTTTCTCCCATTCTGAGGGTTGTCTTTTGGTCTTGTTTATGATTTCCTTTGCTGTGTAAAAGCTTTGAAGTTTCATTATGTCCCATTGTATTTTTGTTTTTATTTCCATTTCTCTGGGAGGTGGGTCAAAAAGGATCTTGCTGTGATTTATGTCATAGAGTGTTCTGCCTATGTTTTCCTCTAAGAGTTTGATAGTTTCTGGCCTTACATTTAGGTCTTTAATCCATTTTGAGCTTATTTTTGTGTATGGCGTTAGGAAGTGATCTAATCTCATAATTTTACATGTAGCTGTCCAGTTTTCCCAGCACCACTTATTGAAGAGGCTGTCCTTTCTCCACTGTACATTCCTGCCTCCTTTATCAAAGATAAGGTGACCATATGTGCGTGGGTTTACCTCTGGGCTTTCTATCCTGTTCCATTGATCTATCTTTCTGTTTTTGTGCCAGTACCATACTGTCTTGATCACTGTAGCTTTGTAGTATAGTTTGAAGTCATGGAGCCTGATTCCTCCAGCTCCGTTTTTCGTTCTCAAGATTGCTTTGGCTATTCGGGGTCTTTTGTGTTTCCATACAAATTGTGAAATTTTTTGTCCTAGTTCTGTGGAAAATGCCAGTGGTAATTTGATAGGGATTGCATTGAATCTGTAGATTGCTTTGGGTAGTAGAGTCATTTTCACAATGTTGATGCTTCAAATGCAAGAACATGGTATACTCTCCATCTATTTGTATTATCTTTAATTTCTTTCATCAGTGTCATACTTTTCTGCATACAGGTCTTTTGTCTCCTTACGTAGGTTTATTCCTAGGTATTTTATTCTTTTTGTTGCAATGGTAAATGGGAGTGTTTTCTTGATTTCACTTTCAGATTTTTCATCATTAGTTATAGGAATGCCAGAGATTTCTGTGCATTAATTTTGTATCCTGCGACTTTACCAAATTCATTGATTAGCTCTAATAGTTTTCTGGTAGCATCTTTAGGATTCTCTCTGTATAGTATCATGTCATCTGCAAACAGTGACAGCTTTACTTCTTCTTTTCTGATTTGGATTCCTTTTATTTCCTTTTCTTCTCTGATTGCTGTGGCTAAAACTTCCAAAACTATGTTGAATAAGAGTGGTGAGAGTGGGCAACCTTGTCTTGTTCCTGATCTTAGTGGAAATGCTTTCAGTTTTTCACCATTGAGGATGATGTTGGCTGTGGGTTTGTCATATATGGCCTTTGTTATGTTGAGGAAAGTTCCCTCTATGCCTACTTTCTGCAGGGTTTTTATCATAAATGGGTGTTGAATTTTCTCGAAAGCTTTTTCTGCATCTATTGAGATGACCATATGGTTTTTCTCCTTCAATTTGTTAATATGGTGTATCACGTTGATTGGTTTGCATATATTGAAGAATCCTTGCATTCCTGGGATAAACCCCACTTGATCATGGTGTATGATCCTTTTAATGTGCTGTTGGATTTTGCTTGCTAGTATTTTGTTGAGGATTTTTACATCTATGTTCATCAGTGTTATTGGCCTGTAGTTTTCTATCTCTGTGACATACTTGTCTGGTTTTGGTATCAGGGTGATGGTGGCCTCGTAGAACGAGTTTGGGAGTGTTCCTCCCTCTGCTATATTTTGGAAGAGTTTGAGAAGGAGAGGTGTTAGCTCTTCTCTAAATGTTTGATAGAATTCGCCTGTGAAGCCATCTGGTCCTGGGCTTTTGTTTGTTGGAAGACTTTTAATCACAGTTTCAATTTCACTGCTTGTGATTGGTCCGTTCATATGTTCTATTTCTTCCTGGTTCAGTCTTGGCAGGTTGTGCATTTCTAAGAATTTGTCCATTTCTTCCAGGTTGTCCATTTTAGTGGCATAGAGTTGCTTGTAGTAATCTCTCATGATCTTTTGTATTTCTGCAGTGTCAGTTGTTACTTCTCCTTTTTCATTTCTAATTCTATTGATTTGAGTCTTCTCCCTTTTTCTCTTGATGAGTCTGGCTAATGGTTTATCAATTTCGTTTATCTTCTCAAAGAACCAGCTTTTAGTTTTATTGATCTTTGCTATCGTTTCCTTCATTTCTTTTTCATTTATTTCTGATCTGATTTTTATGATTTCTTTCCTTCTGCTAACTTTGGGATTTTTTTGTTCTTCTTTCTCTAATTGCTTTAGGTGCAAGCTTAGGTTGTTTATTTGAGATGTTTCCTGTTTCTTAAGGTAGGATTGTATTGCTATAAACGTCCCTCTTAGAACTGCTTTTGCTGCATCCCATAGGTTTTGGGTCGTCGTGTCTCCATTGTCATTTTATTCTAGGTATTTTTTTATTTCCTCTTTAATTTCTTTAGTGATCACTTCGTTATTAAGTAGTGTATTGTTTGGCTTCCATGTGTTTGTATTTTTTACAGATCTTTTCCTGTAATTGATATCTAGTCTCATAGCATTGTGGTCGGGAAAGATACTTGATAGAATTTCAATTTTCTTATATTTACCAAGGCTTGATTTGTGACCCAAGATATGATCTATCCTGGAGAACGTTCCATGAGCACTTGCGAAAAATGTGTAGTCTGTTGTTTTGGGATGGAATGTCCTGTAAATATCAATTAAATCCATCTTGTTTAATGCATCATTTAAAGTTTGTGTTTCCTTATTTATTTTCATTTTGGATGATCTGTCCATTGCTGAAAGTGGGGTGTTAAAGTCCCCTACCATGAATGTGTTACTGTCGAGTTCCCCTTTTATGGCTGTTAGTATTTGCCTTATGTATTGAGGTGCTCCTATGTTGGGTGCATAAATATTTACAATTGTTATATCTTCTTCTTGGATCAATCCCTTGATCATTATGTAGTGTCCTTCTTTGCCTCTTCTAATAGTCTTTATTTTAAAGTCTATTTTGTCTGATATGAGAATTGCTACTCCAGCTTTCTTTTGATTTCCATTTGCATGGAATATCTTTCTCCATCCCCTTACTTTCAGTCTGTTTGTGTCTCTAGCTCTGAAGTGGGTCTCTTGTAGTCAGCATGTATATGGGTCTTGTTTTTGTATCCATTCAGCCAATCTGTGTCTTTTGGTGGGAGCATTTAGTCCATGTACATTTAAGGTAATTATCGATATGTATGTTCCTATTCCCATTTTCTTAATTGTTTTGGGTTCGTTATTGTAGGTCTTTTCCTTCTCTTGTGTTTCTTGCCTAGAGAAGTTCCTTTAGCATTTGTTGTAAAGCTGGTTTGGTGGTGCTGAACTGTTTCAGCTTTTGCTTGTCTGTAAAGGTTTTAATTTCTCCATCAAATCTGAATGAGATCCTTGCTGGGTAGAGTAATCTTGGTTGCAGGTTTTTCTCCTTCATCACTTTAAATATGTCCTGCCCGTCCCTTCTGGCTTGCAGAGTTTCTGCTGAAAGATCAGCTGTTAACCTTATGGGAATTCCCTTGTGTGTTATTTGTTGTTTTTCCCCTGCTGCTTTTAATATGTTTTCTTTGTATTTAATTTTTGACAGTTTGATTAATATGTGTCTTGGTGTATTTCTCCTTGGATTTATCCTGTATGGGACTCTCTGTGCTTTCTGGACTTGATTAACTATTTCCTTTCCCATATTAGGGAAGTTTTCAACTATAATCTCTTCAAATATTTTCTTTTTCTCTTCTTCTTCTGGAACCCCTATAATTCGAATGTTGGGGCGTTTAGTGTTGTCCCAGAGGTCTCTGAGACTGTCCTCAGTTCTTTTCATTCTTTTTTCTCTAGTCTGCTCTGCAGTAGTTATTTCCACTATTTTATCTTCCAGGTCACTTGTCCGTTCTTTTGCCTCAGTTATTCTGCTATTGATCCCATCTAGAGTATTTTTAATTTCATTTATTGTGTTGTTCATCGTTGCCTGTTTCCTCTTTAGTTCTTCTAGGTCCTTGTTAAATGTTTCTTGCATTTTGTCCATTCTATTTCCAAGATTTTGGATCATCTTTACTATCATTATTCTGAATTCTTTTTCAGGTAGACTGCCTATTTTCTCTTCATTTATTAGGTCTGGTGGGTTTTTACCTTGGTCCTTCATCTGCTGTGTGTTTTTCTGTCTTCTCATTTTGCTTATCTTACTGTGTTTGGGGTCTCCTGTTTGCAGGCTGCAGGGTCTTAGTTCCCGTTGTTTTTGGTGTCTGTCCCCAGTGGCTAAAGTTGGTTCAGTGGGTTGTGTAGGCTTCCTGGTGGAGGGGACTAGTGCCTGTGTTCTGGTGGATGAGGCTGGATCTTGTCTTTCTGGTGGGCAGGTCCACATCTGGTGGTGTGTTTTGGGGTGTCTGTGGACTTATTATGATTTTAGGCAGCCTCTCTGCTAATGGGTGGGGTTGTGCTCCTGTCTTGCTAGTTGTTTGGCATAGGGTGTCCAGCACTGTAGCTTGCTGGTCGTTGAGTGAAGCTGGGTGCTGGTGTTGAGATGGAGATCTCTGGGAGATTTTCGCCGTTTGATATTATGTGGAGCTGGGAGGTCTCTTGTGGACCAGTGTTCTGAAGTTTGCTCTCCTACCTCAGAGGCACAGCCCTGACGCCTGGCTGCAGCACCAAGAGCCTTTCATCCACACGACTCAGAATAAAAGGGAGAAAAAGTAGAAAGAAAGGAAGGAATAAAGAAAGCAAGGAAGGAAGGAAGGAAGAAAGAAAGAAAGAAAAGAAAGAAAGAAAGGGGGGAGGGAGGGAGGGAGGACGGAAGGAAGGAGGGAAGGAAGGAAAGAAAGAAGATAAAATAAAATAAATATAAAATAAGATAAAGTTATTAAAATAATTATTAAGAAAAAAATTTTTTTAAAAGAAAAAAAAAAAAAACGGACAGATAGAACCCTAGGACAAATGGTGGAAGCAAAGCTATACAGACAAAATCTCACACAGAAGCATACACTCACAAAAAGAGGAAAAGGGGAAAAATCATAAATCTTGCTCTCAAAGTCCACCTCCTCAATTTGGGATAATTCATTTTCTATTCATGTATTCCACAGATGCAGGGTGCATCAAGTTGAATGTGGAGCTTTAATCCGCTGCTTCTGAGGCTGCTGGGAGAGATTTCCCTTTCTCTTCTTTGTTCTCACAGCTCCCGGGGCTCAGCTTTGGATTTGGCCCCGCCTCTGCCCGTAGGTCCCCGGAGGGCATCTGTTCTTCGCTCAGACAGGACGGGGATAAAGGAGCCGCTGATTCGGGGGCTCTGGCTCACTCAGGCCAGAGTGAGGGAGAGAGTGGGGGGGGGGAGGGGCACGGAGTGCAGGGGGGGCCTGCAGCGGCAGAGGCCGGTGTGACATTGCACCATCCTGTGGTGTGCCATGCGTCCTCCCGGGGAAGTTGTCCCTGGATCCCGGGACCCTGGCAGTGGCGGGCTGCTCAGGCTCCCCGGAAGGGGGGTGTGGAGAGCGAGCTGTGCTCGCACACGGGCTTCTTGGTGGTGGCAGCAGCAGCCTTAGCGTCTCATGCCCGTCTCTGGGGTCTGCGCTTTAGCCGCAGCTCGCGCCCGTCCCTGGAGCTCCTTTAAGCAGCGCTCTTAATCCCCTCTCCTCACGCACCAGGAAACAAAGAGGTAAGAAAAAGTCTCTTGCCTCTTCGGCAAGTCCAGACTTTTCCCCGGACTCCCTCCCGGCTAGCTGTGGTGCACTAACCCCATGCAGGCTGTGTTCACGCTGCCAACCCCAGTCCTCTCCCTTGGGCTCCGACTGAAGCCTGAGCCTCAGGTCGCAGCCCCGCCCAGCCCGGCGGTGAGCAGACAAGCCTCTCGGGCTGGTGAGTGCCGGTCGGCCCTGATCCTCTGTGCGGGAATCTCCCCGCTTTGCCCTCCGCACCTCTGTGGCTGCGCTCTCCTCTGCGGCCCCGAAGCTTCCCCCCTCCGCCACCCGCAGTCTCCGCCCGTGAAGGGGTTTCCTAGTGTGTGGAAACCTTTCCTCCTTCACAGCTCCCTCCCACTGGTGCAGGTCCCGTCCCTATCCTGTTGGCTCTGTTTATTCGTTTTTCTTTTGCCCTGCCCATTTACGTGGGGAGTTTCTTGCCTTTTGGGAGGTCTGAAGTCTTCTGCCAGCGTTCAGTAGGTGTTCTGTAGGAGTTGTTCCACGTGTAGATGTATTTCTGGTGTATCTGTGGGGAGGAAGGTGATCTCTGAGTCTTACTCTTCCGACATTTTGCCCTCATCCGTGAGCTGGGTTCTTTTAAGATTAATAGGCGGGACAGTAAGTGGGGAGTGCACCTATAGTGGGGAAAGAGAGATACTAGAAAGAGATGAACGAACTTGACTAAGAGAGGATATGAGAAGAACCAGGGAGGACTCTGGTTTTCTTTAGAGAATAGAAGGCTGCAGAGGTAGGGCATCGTTTGAGTTATTAAACGATTGTTGGAGGTTACTCATTGTTTCTAATTTCCCCTAGGTATGGGTGTGAACATTGTTAAGTTTTAAGGAGAACAGTGTTTGATGGAAGAAGCCACGTTAAATGTTGAAGAAAGTTGCTGAGGCAGGATCTCAGGAGCAGTGAGGAGGAAAAACCAATGGAATGATGATATTCTCTGAAACCAGCAAACATTCTTACTAGGCAGACTTTCCAGTTTGATGTCTTTATGGTTTTGTAAAAAGTGAGAATCACTTTGCTATAACAAAGCACAAAAGATGGGTTTCCTTCAAGCTCCTGGTTGTCTATTGCAGATTAAAAGGAAGGCCTGCTGAATGCAATGGGGTTTCCTGGATTGGATCCTGGGATAGAAAAAGGACATTAGTGGAAAAAACTGGTGAAACCTAAATCTGGAGTTTACTTAATAGTAATGTACCAATGTTGGTTTCTTGGTTTTGACAAATGTACCATGGTTATATAAGATAGTAACCTTGGGGGAAACTGAGTGGAGGTAAATGGGAATTCTCTGTACAAATTTTCTGTATATCTAAAATTACTAAAAAAAACTTAAAAATAACTAAAGTTGGGGGTAAAAAAGAAGGCTTCAATTTGAAAGAAGGATGCTGGGTTTTGGTAGAGAAGTGTTGCCTTTGGGGCAAGACAGACTCAACAGAGGTCAGATTAGAAAGATGGAAGGACTGCTCTAGTTATGGACTAGAAAGTAAGGTGATGGAACACAATTAAGGAAAGAAGTAGGCAGACTCACATCGGGGTACTTAGTATAAATTTTAAGGAAAATATCTCAATAATAATATGCATATTATAATGAAATAGTAATGGTTGGCCTAATACAAACTCATTCTCTAACATAGGTTATCCTTTAGTCATTAGCCAATGTTCAGTTCACATGGAACTGACATTTGCCACCTTTGGTACAGGACACCAGATATATTTCTTCCCTTCTTCCCTATAGATGTGAGCTGCAGTTAAACTCTAGTTTTTGAGTGAGATGGTTCAGTTTTTTTCTTCTTAGCGTGTTGTTTCATAGTATCAAATTCTGCATTTAAAAAATTAAACAGCTTCAAACATGATCATAAACCACATCCACCTTTTTTTTTTTAAACCACATAATACAAGAAGCATGCTTTGGTAATGAGACTAGGCCTTCTTCATGTCCCCTGAGTCTGTAAATGATGGCTGGGCCTTAGATCACAACTTCTTGGATTTCTGAATGGTTACTACGCGTGTAACAAGTCACAAGACATTCCACCACCTAGCCTGCTCTCTACTACTAGGTGTGTAAATTGTGCCAGCCAACCAGTTTAGTTGCCTCACTCCCTTTTGGTAGACTTGGATAAGAAAGGTGTACTGGATAAGATTTTGGTTTTAAATAGTAAATAGTGTCTCAAGCCAGCTTAAGCAAAAAACCTATACATTGTCATTTACAAAAAGGAAATGGCGGAGGCCTCATGGTATCTACAGGCAAGAATGTAGGTGGGTCTCAGGTGGAAACTAGAACCAGGAACCAGAAAGCCAGCAAGGAACCCAGGAATCATACTCTCTTTTGGCCTCTCATCTTTGCTTCTCTTTGCAGAATGACTTTCTTGGCTTCTCTGTCTACACAGAGACTGACTATCTGACTCTAGGCCCCATGAAAAATTCCCCAGAGAGAAAAATCTGATTGGCTAACTCTGGCAGACACGACCCTTAGTCTAATAAACTGAAACCATGGAGGCAGAGTCACATAGTGTAAGCGTGGCTTCCTATCCATATAAGTAGAAGAATAGTACTGAGAGAAATAAGAAGTACTGTGAGCTATGCAGACACCTCAGAGGTTATCTACTAAAGGAAATGGTGATAACCATAAAGCAGAGCAGAAAGCAGAGATCTGATTGTTGTGTGAAACCCACACAAGCACACAAACCATGTGGTATTGAACATCCTCTTAGAGTTAAGCATCAAATGTTGCTTCAATTCCTCAAAGAATATTGAATATTTACTTTGTGCATAGGTTCGTCTAAGTACCATGGGCAGAAAAGAAGTTTTAGATAAGGTCTCAGCCCTCACTTGAGTTAGGAAGATGTGTCTATGAGAAAATAAACCAACACTACAAGGGAGTATAATATTAAATATCAAGTAGTACAGATGTTAAGTTTTACTGGAGTTCATGTCTAGAATGAAAACTTTTTGTTTATCTTTTGATTCAAGGTCCATTTTATTAATGGGGCAAATGCATACTGGTGTTAGTTTTATCTTATATAGTATGAAGACTGTAGGGGCTATGGAATGGCATAGGGTTAAAAGTCCAACTACTGTGTCTCAACAAGGAAGCTGTTTGAAGAAATCTGTGCAGCAGTGATCTAATTAAGCCCAGCACCTCCAGGTCCTGCCCCACCATAGGTGGGCCAAAAGACACAGTCTCATCTCCTCTGGTCATTTTTATGAACATTGCTCCACAAATTACTTTTGAAAAAAGCATATGCTATCTGGACTACCCTATTTGAGTGCAACTGCTCTTTGGAATACTGTATGATCAAGCATACCTTAGCATAGATTGGTTTATCTTATCCTAGAGAGTGGTAAACTTGGATGAGAAATCTGAAAAGATCTTGAGTATAGCGTATGGGCAATAGCCCCTTTGGGGGTCTGTGGTGGTGAATGATGAGGTGTAGAATGAGATGGTGAGAGGCCACTGGAAGTTACCTCACTTAGTTCAGGTTGTTGCCAAGTGTTCTGAAGTCTCCCCTAACTTCGGTTCCCAGAAAGCTTCTGTAAAAGTCTTAATGGCAAAGATTAAATCCTCTGTTGTCTTTTTCTTTTTTTTAATTTTTATTTTATGTGATCCTCTGTTTTCTTTTTAAAGTCCTATAAAGGCTTATACTCATACCAACTTTCCTCATTCTTGCAGAATCCTGTAAATAAATCTTCAGTTGACTGAAGGATCAAGATTAGGGAACATACTTCCGTCAGAAGAGCCAGTCATCTGTGTAGCCTCTTCCTCCCACCCCAAAATAGCTCTCTGACTGGTCTGATGCCAGGAAATTTCTTATTAGAGTCCTTGCTTTGGGGTATTATTAACCAAGCCTGGCCAAGATGGTGTTCAGTAGTATTTGTTGTAAGATATGGTGATGACATCAGGGATTAGCATGAATGTCTCTCAGTTTAATGAGATCAGATTACCCATATAAAAGATGTTGGGTGGGGGAAAGCTGGTAAAATATGTCATGGTTCTATTTATTCTATGACAGTGTAAACATAGGACATTTTAAAAGACCAAAATAGAAAGTAAAAACGGACCACGAGCACAATGTCAGAGAGAGGCTTACCACTACCACATCACATTGCTTCCCTTCTCTTCAATGACATCCTAGCCACCTGCCGATTGATGTCTGCTAAGAAGACCAGTGGTGGAGGCTGAACAGCTCTGCCAAAGTGAAATATACAAAGCTACTGCTTATCCCTCCTCAGCTGTTCCAAACAAATCATCAGAGGGTGGAAATAACTCAGTGGCTAGATTGCCTGCTTTGACTGGTTCAAAGCAATTTATCCAGATAAACCTTCCTATTTCCTCCATCATTCTGTGAAAAATACCATCAGAAAAGGTCATGCAAAGTAAATACACTAGGTTTTAAGGAAGTCTTTATATATTCCACTTTGAAGAAATATGTTTAAGGGAAACAAAATGAATTATGGAGTTTTCACTGCCGGTTTTAACACAAATCAACCATGTCTTCATCACCTGGTAATAACCTCGCCTTCTTTTGTTTCTAAAAAATTAGATAGTGGTTGTATATGGTGGAAAGTATGCTGATAAATCAAGAGGAAAAATTTTTAAATTTTAAAGTGAAATATTGAGATTAAAAAATTACACGGAGAATTTGGAGAACAGCTTGACAGAATTCAAATCAACCTTTGTCATTTTATAATACAGGACAATTGACTCCAAGGACCGTGTGTCTAAACCAGATTAAAATGACTAGGCCCTGGAGAGAAGGGATTTGAATGCATAAGTACTTTTCTATGTCAGCCATATTTTTAGTAAAATTCTGAGAAGACTTTAAAGCTCACATTTGCTACTAAAATTTTTATTTTTTAGAAATGTAGCTCATGCAAATAAAGGTCTCTTTGGGCCCAAATGAACATTATTTTATGAGAGAAACTGTCTCTAGTTTCAAAACTATACCATAACATACCTATCAGTATAAGAAAACAGTTCAATTATTTTTTAATATTTGTCCAGTCAAAATGGCACCGTATCTGACTTAATTCCATTATAAGAATTTCAATACCCTGCTATTACAGTATTGATACCCTGCTGCTTTTTTTTTTTTTTTTTTTTGTGGTACGCGGGCCTCTCACTGTTGTGGCCTCTCCCGTTGCGGAGCACAGGCTCCGGAAGCGCAGGCTCAGCGGCCATGGCTCACGGGCCCAGCCGCTCCGCGGCATGTGGGATCCTCCCAGACCGGGGCACGAACCCGTGTCCCCTGCATCGGCAGGCGGACTCTCAACCACTGCACCACCAGGGAAGCCCTACCCTGCTGCTTTTATGGTATGCCTTATTTTACAATAGCAATGAATTCAGAAAAATACACATGGAAATAGAATCCTGTTACCCTCCACTGATATTGTCTAATATGGTTCTGCTGATTAAGGAGACTGCTCAGTTACCCCTCCCCCCTTTTCCCTCTTTTGTCCCCATCCTCACCCCTGCCCAGTTCAGTAAAGTGTACTAGACCAATGGGATGGAGTGGGAAAGAGTGAAAAATTGCTGAATGCAAACCACCTCAGGGTAGTATAAAAACACATTTCATATAAATGGAATCATATATGACCTTTTGTGTCTGGCTTCTTTCACTCAGCGTAATGTTTTCAAGATTCACCCATGTTGAGGCATGTATCAGTACTTCATTCCCTTATATGGTTGAATAATATTCCATTATGTGGATATACCACATTGTGTTTATCCAGTTATCAGTCAATGTACATTTGAGTTGTTTCTACTTTTGGGCTATTATGAATAATGCTACTATGAAGGTGTGTTACAAGTTTTTGTGTGAATGTTTTCACTTCTCTTGGGCATATGCCTAGGAGGGGAGTTGATGGATCATATGCTATCTCTATGTTTAACTGACTCAGGAACCACCAAACTGGTTTTCACAGCAGCTACACTATTTTATATGGTCATCTGCAATGTATGAGGGATCCTATTTGTCCACATCCTCACCGACACTTGTTACTTTCCGTGTTTTATTTTATTTTATTTTATTTATTTTTATTTTTTGCGGTACGCGGGCCTCTCACTGTTGTGGCCTCTCCCGTTGCGGAGCACAGGCTCCGGATGCGCAGGCCCAGCGGCCATGGCTCACGGGCCCAGCCGCTCCGCGGCATGTGGGATCTTCCTGGACCGGGGCACAAACCCGTGTCCCCTGCATCGGCAGGCAGACTCTCAACCACTGCACCACCAGGAAAGCCCTCTGTGTTTTATTTTTTTAATAGCCATCCTAGTTGGTGTGAAGTGGTGTCTCATTGCGGTTTTGATTTTCATTTCCCTGATGACTAAAGATGTTGAGCATCTGTTCATATGCTACTTGGCCATTTGTATATCTTATTAGGATAAATGTCTATTCAAGTTCTTTGTCCATTTTTAAATTGTTTTTTGTTGTTGTTGTTGCAGTTGAGTTCTAAGAGTTCTTTATATATTCTGAATACAATACCATTATCAGATATATGATTTGCAAATATTTATCTCTCATTCTTTAGGGTTTCTTTTCACTTTTTTGCCGGTATTCTTTGAAGCATAAAGTTTTTAATTTTAATGAAGTCGAAATTATCTATTTTTTTCTTTTATTTCTTGTGCTTTTGGTGTCATATCTGAGAAAACATTGCTAATGAACATGATTTACTCCTATGTTTCCTTCTAAGAATTTTAAGATTTTTTTTTTTTTTTTTTGCGGTACACGGGCCTCTCACTGTTGTGGCCTCTCCCGTCGCGGAGTACAGGCTCCAGAAGCGCAGGCTCAGTGGCCATGGCTCACGGGCCTAGCTGCTCTGCAGCATGTGGGATCTTCCCACACCGGGGCATGAACCCGTGTCCCCTGCATTGGCAGGCGGACTCTCAACCACTGCACCACCAGGGAAGCCCAGAATTTTAAGATTTTTAGCTCTTATATTTGTCATTGATATATTTTGAGTTGATTTTTATATATGGTGTGAGTTAGGGGTCCAAATTCATTCTTTTGCATATGTCTATCCAGTTGTCTCAGCACCAATTGATGAAGAGATTATTCTTTCCCCACTGAATGGTTTTGGTACCCTTGTTGAAAATCAATTGGCCAGAGATATGTGGGTTTATTTCTGTACTCTCAGTTCTGTCCCGTTGGTCTGTATGTCTGTGCTTAAGCCAATAATACACTGTTTTTGATTACTGTAACTTCATAGTATTGAAACCAGGAAGTGTGAGTCTTCCAACTTTGTCCTTTTCAAGATTGTTTCAGCTATTCAGGGTCCTTTGCCATTCCATATGAACTTGAGGATTGGCCTTTCCATTTCTTCAAGAAAGGCCGTTGAAATTTTGATAGGGACTGCTTTGAATCTGCAGATCACTTTGGATAGTATTGCCATCTTAAACAACATTGCCTTCCAATCCATGAATATGGGGTGTCTTTCCATTTAGTTAGGTCTTCTTTAATTTTATTCAGCAGTGTTTTGCAGTTTTCAGTACACAAGTCTTGGACCTCTTTGGTTTAATTTATTCTTAAGGATTTCATTCTTTTGGATGCTATGGTAAATGCAAATGTTTTCTTAATTTTCTTTTTGGATTGTTCATTGCTAATGCATAGAAATACAATTGATTTTTGGATGTTGATCTTGTATTCTGCAAATTTGCTGCATTTATTAGCCTAAGTAGATTTTTCTGTAGTCTTTGTAATTTTCTGTATACAGGATCATGTCATCTGTGAATAAATTTTTCTTCTTCCTTTCCAATTTGGATGACTTTTCTTTTTCTTTCTTTTTTTTAAACTGTAGCTTTTTCTAAAAAATAGATTTATTTAATTAATTTATTTTTGGCTGCGTTGAGTCTTCGTTGCCGTGTGTGGGCTTTCTCTAGTTGCAGCGAGTGGGGGCTGCTCTTTGTTGCAGTGCGCAGGCTTCTCATTGCAGTAGCTTCTCTTGTTGCGGAGCACAGGCTCTAGGCATGTGGGCTTCAGTAGCTGCAGCACGCAGGCTCAGTAGTTGCGGCTCACAGGCTCTAGAGTGCAGGCTCAGTAGTTGTGGCGCACAGGCTTAGTTGCTCCGTGGCATGTGGGGATCTTCCCGGACCAGGGCTCAAACCCGTGTCCCCTGCATTGGTGGGTGGATTCTTAACCACTGCACCACCAGGGAAGTCCTGGATGCCTTTTCTTTTTCTTGCCAAATTGACCTGACTAGAACTTCCAGTACTATGTTGAATAGCAGTGGAGAAGAGATGTCTTTGTCTTGTTCCTGAATTTAGGAGGAAAGCTTTCAGTCTTTTACCACTGCGTATGATGTCAGCTGTGAATTTTTTATAAATGCCCTTTATCAGGTTGAGAAATTTCCTTTATATTCCTAGTTTTCTGAGTGTTTTATCCTGAAAGAGTGTTAAATTTTGTAAATTTTTTTCTGCATCAGTTGAGATGATTGTGTAGACTTTTTCCTTCATTCTACTAATGTGGCGTATTACTACATTGATTGATTTTCTTATGTTGAACTACCCTTGCACTTGCGGGATAAATCTCACCTGGTCATGGTTTATAATCCTTCTGATACACTGCAGAATCCGGTCTGATAGTATTTTCTTGAGGATTTTTACATTTATATTCATAAAGGATATTGGTCTGTAAATTTCCTTTCTTGTGATGGCTTTGCCTGGCTTTGGTGTCAGGGTAATGCTAGCCTCAAGAATTAGAAAGTATTCTCTCTAATTCTATTTTTTGGGGAGAGTTTGAGAAGGGTTGGTGTTAATTATTTTTTAAATGTTTGATAAGATTCACCAGTATTGACATCTGGTCCTGGGCTTTTCTTTATTGGAAGGTTTTTTTGGTTTTTTTCCTTTGTTTTTGTTTGTTTGTTTGTTTTTTAGGCCATGCTGCAGCATGTGGGATCTTAGTTCCCTGATCAGGTATCGAACCCGCACCCCCTTCATTGGAAGCACAGAGTCTTAACCACTGGACTGCTAGGGAAGTCCCTGGAAGGTTTTTGATTACTGATGCCATTTCTTTACTTGTTATAGATCTGTTCAGATTTTCTATTTCTTCTCAAGTCAGTTTCAGTAATTTTTTTTTGTCTTTTTTTTTTTTATTTTTTACTCGGGCCTCTCACTGTGGTGGCCTCTCCCACTGCGGAGCACAGGCTCCGGACGCGCAGGCTCAGCAGCCATGGCTCACGAGCCCAGCTGCTCCGCGGCATGTGGGATCTTCCCGGACTGGGGCACGAACCCGCATCCCCTGCATCGGCAGGTGGACTCCCAACCACTGTGCCACCAGGGAAGCCCAGTAATTTTTATCTTACTTATTTTTTTTAAGTATTATTTTTTAAATTAATTAATCAATTTTTGGCTGAGTTGGGTCTTCATTGCTGCACGCAGGCTTTCTCTAGTTGTGGTGAGCAGGGACTACTCTTCGTTGCAGTGTGTGGGCTTCTCATTGCAGTGGCTTGTCTTGTTGCAGAGCACAGTCTCTAGGTGCACGGGCTTCAGTAGTTGTGGCACGTGGGTTCAGTAGTTGTGGCTCACAGGCTTAGTTGCTTCACAGTATGTGGGATCTTCCTGGACCAGGGATCAAACCCGTGTCCCCTGCCTTGGCAGGTGGATTCTTAACCACTGTGCCACCAGGGAAGTCCCTTTTAAAAGTGTTTTCAACATATGCATGAAATCTACTTTTCATTTCTGATATTGTCTTCCTTATTTATGTCTTCTTCCTTTTTTCCTTGAATAATCTCACCAAAACTTTGCCAATTTTATTAATCTCAAAAAAATTGGATTTGTTGATTTTTTTCTATTTTATGTATAGTTTCTATGTCACTAGTCTCTATTTTTTTTTGTTCTCTTTCCTCTGCACTTTGGTTTTTGTTTTAATTCATTGATTTTCAACCTTGTATATATATACATATATATATTAGGCTGGGCTATATAAAATTGTCTTTTTTATAGGAACATGATGATCAAATATTGGCAGTTTAATGTGATTCATTCTAATACTTAAGGCTAAAAAGGTTTGCTGTAAGCAACATTTCCCACAAGTTAAAAAAAATGATATTACAAAGTTATTTATTGTTTATGAGTGCATTTATTGGTAGTAAAAGTGCAAGTCATACATGGGAAATATACACACCAATTTCAGGGTAGTAGTTACCTCTGGGAAGCAAAGGAGGTAAAGGGATATATGTGTAATATTTTATTTCTTACAAGGAAAACTTTAAATTATAAATAAAGATGTAAAGCAAATAAGGTAAATTATCAATATCTGTTTAATTTTGTTGGGACAGTCCCACAAGATTTGATACTTTTTGTTATCATTCAGTTCAATATATTTTCTTATTTTAATATAATTTACGATTTCTTTCTTTCTTTTTTAACCTTTGAGTTGTTTGGAAGTCTATTTTCAAATTCCTAAGCATATGGACATTTTCTAGTTATCTTTGTGTGCGTGTGTGTGTGTAAATAAAGAGAGAGAAAGAGCGAGAGATGTGGTAATACATCTACATTTGAGGAATCTGGGTGAAAGGTATATGGGAATTCTTTTTTAGCATTCTTGCAACTTTCTTATGTCTGAAATTATGTCAAAATAAAATGTTTCAAAAATCTAAAAAACAAGATTTGCCTTTTCTAGAGACTCATGCTTAAAATGAATTTTGCTTCACATAATATTAATCCTAAAAAACTTGTATTTTAAACTTTCTCCTTTTAGCTCTTCCTTTTATAATACATTAAACAAGTTGATATGCTAAACAATTCCATTACTCATATTTGATATTCACTATACCTCATGACTATATCCAACTATGGCATATTGGGTTCTGTTGGTGAAATTAGCCTGTTTTTTTCTTATTGGGATAAATGTATCATGTTACTAAATATTATTATTTAATTTTCACAAATCTCCATAAGAATTATTAATATCATTTTATATAGTCAATATTCACTTACACTTACCTATGTACTCATATGTATATATATATTTTTGAACATCATTTCTTTCTAAATCTCAGGTTTTTTTTTTTTTACATTTTTATTGGAGTATAATTGCTTTACAATGGTGTGCAGTTTCTGATTTATAACTAAGTGAATCAGTTATACATATACATATGTTCCCATATCTCTTCCCTCTTGCATCTCCCTCCCTCCCACCATCCCTATCCCACCCCTCTAGGTGGTCATAAAGCACCGAGCTGATCTCCCTGTGCTATGTGGCTGCTTCCCACTAGCTATCTATTTTACGTTTGGTAGTGTATATATATCCATGCCACTCTCCTGCTTTGTCACAGCTTACCCTTCCCCCTCCCCATATCCTCAAGTCCATTCTCTAGTAGGTCTGTGTCTTTATTCCTGTCTTACCCCTAGGTTTTTCATGACATTTTGTTTTCTTAAATTCCATATATATGTCTTAGCATATGGTATTTGTCTTTCTCTTTCTGACTTACTTCACTCTGTATGACAGACTCTAGGTCCATCCACCTCACTACAAATAGCTCAATTTCGTTTCTTTTTATGGCTGAGTAATATTCCATTGTATATACGTGCCACAACTTCTTTATCCATTCATCCGATGATGGACACTTAGGTTGTTTCCATCTCTGGGCTATTGTAAATAGAGCTGCAATGAATATTTCGGTACATGACTCTTTTTGAATTATGGTTTTCTCAGGGTATATGCCCAGTAGTGGGATTGCTGGGTCACATGGTAGTTCTATTTTTATTTTTTAAGGAACCTCCATACTGTTCTCCATAGTGGCTGTACCAATTCACATTCCCACCAGCAGTGCAAGAGTGTTCCCTTTTCTCCACACCCTCTCCAGCATTTATTGTTTCTAGATTTTTTGATGATGGCCATTCTGACTGGTGTGAGATGATATCTCATTGTAGTTTTGATTTGCATTTCTCTAATGGTTAATGATGTTGAGCATTCTTTCATGTGTTTGTTGGCAGTCTGTATATCTTCTTTGGAGAAATGTCTATTTAGGTCTTTTGCCCATTATTGGATTGGGTTGTTTTTTTGTTCTTGAGCTGCATGAGCTGCTTGTAAATTTTGGAGATTAATCCTTTGTCAGTTGCTTCATTTGCAAATATTTTCTCCCATTCTGAGGGTTGTCTTTTGGTCTTGTTTATGATTTCCTTTGCTGTGCAAAAGCTCTGAAGTTTCATTAGGTCCCATTTGTTTATTTTTGTTTTTATTTCCATTTCCCTAGGAGGTGGGTCAAAAAGGATCTTGCTGTGATTTATGTCATGGCGTGTTCTGCCTATGTTTTCCTCTAAGAGTCTGATAGTTTCTGGCCTTACATTTAGGTCTTTAATCCATTTTGAGCTTATTTTTGTGTATGGTGTTAGGGAGTGATCTAATCCCATACTTTTACATGTAGCTGTCCAGTTTTCCCAGCACCACTTATTGAAGAGGCTGTCCTTTCTCCACTGTACATTCCTGCCTCCTTTATCAAAGATAAGGTGACCATATGTGTGTGCGTTTATCTCTGGGCTTTCTATCCTGTTCCATTGATCTATCTTTCTGTTTTTGTGCCAGTACCATACTGTCTTGATTACTGTAGCTTTGTAGTATAGTCTGAAGTCAGGGAGCCTGATTCCTCCAGCTCCGTTTTTCGTTCTCAAGATTGGCTATTCGGGGTCTTTTGTGTTTCCATACAAATTGTGAAATTTTTTGTTCTAGTTCTGTGAAAAATGCCAGTGGTAGTTTGATAGGGATTGTATTGAATCTGTAGATTGCTTTGGGTAGTAGAGTCATTTTCACAATGTTGATTCTTCCAATACAAGAACATGGTGTACTCTCCATCTATTTGTATCCTCTTTAATTTCTTTCATCAGTGTCTTATAATTTTCTGCATAGAGGTCTTTTGTCTCCTTAGGTAGGTTTATTCCTAGATATTTTATTCTTTTTGTTTTAGTGGTAAATGGGAGTGTTTTCTTGATTTCACTTTCAGATTTTTCATCATTAGTGTGTAGGAATGCAAGAGATTTCTGTGCATTAATTTTTATCCTGCTACTTTACCAAATCCATTGATTAGCTCTAGTAGTTTTCTGGTAGCATCTTTAGGATTCTCTATGTATAGTATCATGTCATCTGCAAACAGTGACAGCTTTACTTCTTCTTTTCTGATTTGGATTCCTTTTATTTCTTTTTCTTCTCTGATTGCTGTGGCTAAAAATTCCAAAACTATGTTGAATAAGAGTGGTGAGAGTGGACAACCTTGTCTTGTTCCTGATCTTAGTGGAAATGGTTTCAGTTTTTCACCATTGAGGACGATGTTGGCTGTGGGTTTGTCATATATAGCCTTTGTTATGTTGAGGAAAGTTCCCTCTATGCCTACTTTCTGGAGGGTTTTTATCATAAATGGGTGTTGAATTTTGTCAAAAGCTTTCTCTGCATCTATTGGGATGACCATATGGTTTTTCTCCTTCAGTTTGTTAATATCATGTATCAGTTTGTTAGTATCATGTTGATTGATTTGTGTATATTGAAGAATCCTTGCATTCCTGGAATAAACCCCACTTGATCATGGTGTATGATCCTTTTAATGTGCTGTTGGATTCTGTTTGCTAGTATTTTGTTGAGGATTTTTGCATCTATGTTCATCAGTGTTATTGGCCTGTAGTTTTCTATCTTTGTGACATCCTTGTCTGGTTTTGGTGTCAGGGTGATGGTGGCCTCGTAGAACGAGTTTGGGAGTGTTCCTCCCTCTGCTATATTTTGGAAGAGTTTGAGAAGGAGAGGTGTTAGCTCTTCTCTAAATGTTTGATAGAATTCGCCTGTGAAGCCATCTGGTCCTGGGCTTTTGTTTGTTGGAAGATTTTTAATCACAGTTTCAATTTCAGTGCTTGTGATTGGTCTGTTCATATTTTCTATTTCTTCCTGGTTCAGTCTTGGCAGGTTGTGCATTTCTAAGAATTTGTCCATTTCTTCCAGGTTGTCCATTTTAGTGGCATAGAGTTGCTTGTAGTAATCTCTCATGATCTTTTGTATTTCTGCAGTGTCAGTTGTTACTTCTCCTTTTTCATTTCTAATTCTATTGATTTGAGTCTTCTCCCTTTTTCTCTTGATGAGTCTGGCTAATGGTTTATCAATTTCGTTTATCTTCTCAAAGAACCAGCTTTTACTTTTATTGCTCTTTACTTTCGTTTCCTTCATTTCTTTTTCATTTATTTCTGATCTGATTTTTATGATTTCTTTCCTTCTGCTAACTTTGGGATTTTTTTGTTCTTCTTTCTCTAATTGCTTTAGGTGCAAGCTTAGGTTGTTTATTCGAGATGTTTCCTGTTTCTTAAGGTAGGATTGTATTGCTATAAGCTTCCCTCTTAGAACTGCTTTTGCTGCATCCCATAGATTTTGGTCATCAAGTCTCCATTGTCATTTGCTTCTAGGTATTTTTTTAATTTCCTCTTTGATTTCTTCAGTGATCACTTCGTTATTAAGTAGTGTATTGTTTGGCTTCCATGTGTTTGTACTTTTTACACATCTTTTCCTGTAATTGATATCTAGTCTCATAGCGTTGTGGTCAGAAAAGATACTTGATACAATTTAAATTTTTTTAAATTTACAAAGGCTTGATTTGTGACCCAAGATATGATGTATCCTGGAGAATGTTCCATGAGCACTTGAAAAAAATGTGTATTCTGTTGTTTTTGGATGGAATGTCCTATAAATATCAATTAAGTCCATCTTGTTTAACGTATCATTTAAAGCTTGTGTTTCCTTATTTTTTTTCATTTTGGATGATCTGTCCATTGGTGAAAGTGGGGTGTTAAAGTCCCCTACCATGAATGTGTTACTGTCGAGTTCCCCTTTTATGGCTGTTAGTATTTGCCTTATGTATTGAGGTGCTCCTATGTTGGGTGCATAAATATTTACAATTGTTATATCTTCTTCTTGGATCAATCCCTTGATCATTATGTAGTGTCCTTCTTTGTCTCTTCTAATAGTCTTTATTTTAAAGTCTATTTTGTCTGATATGAGAATTGCTACTCCAGCTTTCTTTTGGTTTCCATTTGCATGAAATATCTTTTTCCATCCCCTTACTTTCAGTCTGTATGTTTTTCTAGGTTTGAAGTGGGTCTCTTGTAGACAGCATATATATGGGTCTTGTTTTTGTATCCATTCAGCCAATCTGTGTCTTTTGGTGGGAGCATTTAGTCCATGTACATTTAAGGTAATTATCGATATTTATGTTCCTATTCCCATTTTCTTAATTGTTTTGGGTTCATTATTGTAGGTCTTTTCCTTCTCTTGTGTTTCTTGCCTAGAGAAGTTCCTTTAGCATTTGTTGTAAAGCTGTTTTGGTGGTGCTGAACTCTCTCAGCTTTTGCTTGTCTGTAAAGGTTTTAATTTCTCCATCAAATCTGAATGAGATCCTTGCTGGGTAGAGTAATCTTGGTTGCAGGTTTTTCTCCTTCATCACTTTAAATATGTCCTGCCACTCTCTTCAGACTTGCACAGTTTCTGCTGAAAGATCAGCTGTTAACCTTATGGGAATTCCCTTGTGTGTTATTTGTTGTTTTTCCCTTGCTGCTTTTAATATGTTTTCTTTGTATTTAATTTTTGACAGTTTGATTAATATGTGTCTTGGCGTATTTCTCCTTGGATTTATCCTGTATGGGACTCTCTGTGCTTTCTGGACTTGATTAACTATTTCCTTTCCCATATTAGGGAAGTTTTCAACTATAATCTCTTCAAATATTTTCTCCATCCCTTTCTCTTCTTCTTCTGCAACCCCTATAATTCGAATGTTGGTGCGTTTAATGTTGTCCCAGAGGTCTCTGAGACTGTCCTCAATTCTTTTCATTCTTTTTTGTTTATTCTGCTCTGCAGTAGTTATTTCCACTATTTTATCTTCCAGGTCACTTACCCGTTCTTCTGCCTCAGTTATTCTGCTATTGATTCCATCTAGAATATTTTTAATTTCATTTATTGTGTTGTTCATCATTTCTTGTTTCCTCTTTAGTTCTTCTAGGTCCTTGTTAAATGTTTCTTGCATTTTGTCTATTCTATTTCCAAGATTTTGGATCATCTTTAGTAACATTTTTCTGAATTCTTTTTCAGGTAGACTGCCTATTTCCTCTTCATTTGTTAGGTCTGGTGGGTTTTTATCTTGCTCCTTTATCTGCTGTGTGTTTTTCTGACTTCTCATTTTGCTTATCTTACTGTGTTTGGGGTCTCCTTTTTGCAGGCTGCAGGGTCTTAGTTCCCGTTGTTTTTGGTGTCTGTCCCTAGTGGCTAAGTTTGGTTCAGTGGGTTGTGTAGGTTTCCTGTGGAGGGGACTAGTGCCTGTGTTCTGGTGGATGAGGCTGGATCTTGTCTTTCTGGTGGGCAGGTCCACATCTGGTGGTGTGTTTTGGGGTGTCTGTGGCCTTATTTTGATTTTAGGCAGCCTCTCTGCTAATGGGTGGGGTTGTGTTCCTGTCTTGCTAGTTGTTTGGCATAGGGTGTCCAGCACTTTAGCTTGCTGGTCGTTGCGTGAACCTGGGTCTTGGTGTTGAGATGGAGATCTCTGGGAGATTTTCGCCATTTGATATTATGTGGAGCTGGGAGGTCTCTTGTGGACCAGTGTCCTGAAGTTGGCTCTCCCACCTCAGAGGGACAGCACTGACTCCTGGCTGGAGCACCAAGAGCCTTTCATCCACACGGCTGGCACAAGGTGGCCATCCCTGGTTTCACATCAACATGATCTCAGGCACAAACCTCCTTGTTTTTCCATTTTGTCTTTAAGTTACTTGTTGAAACAACCGGCCCGCCGTCCCCACGACTGTCGTGGCTTCGGCCGCCGGGGCCCCTCCAGAGCCTGCAGCCGCAGTGAGGCCGCCCTCCCCTCGGGCTCTGGGGCAGTTCCGTGATGGCGGAGGGAAGAGACACCTGGCCGTTTCCTTTAATTTTGAGAACTGTCAGTCCTATAGAGAAATTGACAGCCTGTATACCCTTTACCTGTATTCACTAACTGTTAATGTTTTGCTACATTTTCTTTCTTCTTCTCATTTTCTCCCCCTCTTTCTCTTCCTCCCCTCTTCTTCCTGTCTCCTCCTTTTTTTCCTCTTCTTTTTCTCTTTCTTGTTAACACTAACCCAATTAAGAGTACATTGCAGATATTATGACACTTCACCCCTAATTCTTCAGTATGTATCTGTTGAGAACATAGACATTCTCCTGTATAACCACAAAATAATTGTTACAGGATGCTAATGTTAATACAATATTATTACCAAATATTAAGTCCACATTTACATTTCCCCAATTATTCCAATAATGTCCTTTACACATTTTTTAAAAATCCATGAACCACCCCAGGACCATCGTACATTTAGTTGTCCTGTCTGTGATGTGTGAAGAAGTATCTTTCTTTATATGTATTCTGCTTCTGAATCATCGGGTTTCTTTAATCTGTTTATTGCTGTCCTTCATAGTTTCTGGAAAATTCTCAGTCATTACTTTCCTGTATATTGTCTTTGTCCAATCTTTCTCTTCTCTCTCTGGAACTCTTATGAAATACAGTAAATCCTCATTATTTGTGGATTCCATATTTGCAAATTCACCTACTGGCTAAAATTTATTTGTAACCGCAAAATCAATACTTTGTAGTGTTTTGTGGGCATTCGTGGACATGCGCAGAGTGGCAAAAAATTTGAGTCACTTGACGTGCGTGTTCCCAGCTGACGTCAAACAAGGTGATGCTCTGCCTTCTTGTTTCAGCTCTCCTGCTATAAACAGGTGTCCTTTTTTCAGCCTATTTAGTATCATGTTTTTTGCACTTTGTTTAAAATGCAATGTTGATTTTGTTGGTTATTTCTACTAGTTCTTGCTCTTGGAGTCTAGTTTCCTTGTGTGCTTAGTCATCTTGGACTGTGTGTTGCTCATTGTATTTAATTTTTTTTGTAAGAATAATTTGAGATCAAGAGTAAAGGTGTTTTCTGTTGGTAGGAATATAAGTTGATGCAGCCACTATGGAAAACAGTATGGAGGTTCCTTAAAATACTAAAAATAGACCCACCGTATGATCCAGCGATCCCACTCCTGGTCATAATATCCAAAGAAAACTCTAATTTGAAAAGATACATGCACCCCAATGTTCATTGCAGCACTATTCACAATAGCCAAGGCATGGAAGCAGCCTAAATGTCCATCAACAGATGAATGGATAAAGATGTGGTCTATATATATTTATATTTATACACACACACACACACACACACACACACACACACAATGGAATACTACTCAGCCTTAAAAAAGAATGAAATAATGCCATTTTCAGCAACATGGATAGACCTAGAGATTATCATATTAAGTGAAGTAAGTCGGAAAGAGAAAGACAAATACCATATGATATCACCTGTACGTGGAATCTAAAATATGACACAGATGAATTTATTTACAAAACAGAAACGGACTCACAGATATAAAAAACTTATGGTTACCAAAGGAGAAAGGCGGTGGAGGAGGAGTAAATTAGGGGTTTGGGACTGGCAGATACAAACAACTAAATATAAAATAAACAGCAAGGTCCTACTGTATAGCACAGGGAGCTATATTCAATATACTGTAATAAACCATAATGGAAAGGAATATGAAAAAGAATATATATATACATATATATGTATGTGTATGTATATATATATATATATATATATATAACTGAGTCACTTTACTGTACACCAGAAACTAACACAACATTGTAAATCAACTATACTTCAACTAAAAAAAAAAAAGGGCTTCCCTCATGGTGCAGTGGTTGAGAGTCTGCCTGCCGATGCAGGGGACACGGGTTCGTGCCCCGGTCCAGGAAGATCCCACATGCCGCGGAGCGGCTGGGCCCGTGAGCCATGGCCGCTGAGCCTGCGTGTCCGGAGCCTGTGCTCCACAACGGGAGAGGCCACAACAGTGAGAGGCCCAAGTACCACAAAAAAAAAAAAAAAAAAAAGAGTAAAGGTGTCTTCCTCCAAAGAGGATATGGATTTGTTTCTGTTAGGCACTTGGGGGTACCAGCAATATGGGACTGCCTTAAGTCTAGTTCAAGGATTGAAGTTCTCAGAATGACCCAGAGAGTCAGATTTGGGCTGTATTCCTATGTAAGGACTGTCCCAATTCTGGTTCACCATTTCCCTGAGGGTGTAGCATTTTAGGGTCTAAGCTTATTGTGGGGAGAGTCTCCTGTTTGTGAGGGCTCTGGGCTTTGACTTATGTGCTGCTGCCACTTGTTCTGTGAGTTTCCAATGTGAAAATTTGAAATTTTTGGAATTGTCAAAAACCCCCAGGGAAAAAGTTCCTTTTGTTCTTATTCACCTCTCTGGTGAATATTTTCCCTTTACTTTTGGTCTGGTAGTTCCACACTGTCTTGTTGGGTCTTTTATGCTTTTAAGATGGTGATTTTTATATTTTTATCCAGGGTTTTCAGTTGTTTTCAGTAGGAGGGTTGTCCAAATAATCTAGCCCTCAATGACCAGAATTAGGAAGCTAGCATTTAATTCCATCCCATTTTATTTTCTATCTCTTCTGCAAGGTGAGAGCCATTCCTGTCTGTTCTTTCAGGCTCAATTTCTCATCTCCTGTATGTGAAGATATATTTCCACAAGAATAAGCAGTAGTTATAAGGCAAAGGACAGTTCCCCAGGGCAAAAAAACAAAAACCTGCAGAAACATAAGGTAACTGTAGTTCAACTACACCCAACGATTTTTGCAACACTTTACATTACCAAACAGAACTCAGTTCATCAGTCTAAAAACATCTTCATTCAGGTTGCTTCATAGTTTCCTTCAAGAACAAAGCATCTGGGCTTCCCTGGTGGCGCAGCGGTTAAGAATCCGCCTGCCAATGCAGTGAGAAGCCCATGCACCGCAATGAAGAGTGGCTTCCGCTCGCCTCAACTAGAGACAGCCAGTGCGCAGCAACACAGACCCAATGCAGCCAAAAACCAAACCAAAACAAACAAACAACGTATCATTATTTGCTTTGCATGTATGGAACTGAAGGGCCCGTTCAAGGGTTCTCCCCAACCTCTCCCCAGGAAGGAGCAGTTTGAACTAAAGATGGATTCACATTTCCAGTTTCCGAGCTCTGTGCTTGTTTTTTGTAAATAACAACCTTCTCAACTTTTATGTACCAATATTTTCAAAAAATTCCTAGGCCTCACAATTCATTCTAGGCACCTTGCTAACTTTCCATCATAACAGGCAGAGTCCAACTGACTCTTTCCTCCATTGTTCATGTTCCCAACCTTGGATAGTTTAAATGGAACAAAAGTTGATAACCTGCAATGCTGCCTTTCATAAAAGCTGCCTGTTGCTGAATAGGTCTTGCCAACACATTTGTTTATAAAAACCAGGCACCTCTGTGGCAATATGTTATTCCAATGATGCTATTTCCATTCTACCAGTACATGCCAGAAATGCAATTGTTTTGGTTAGTTGCCCTTAGTACAATGGAATCAACTGTTTAGCTTTACATTTTTTGGTCTTGTGTTTTGGCTGGCTAAGAAGCCCAAGCTGAGGTGTTTACTGAATAGGAAGAATATGAATAAGAAAGAGGGTGGTACTTGAAGGGGCTCTCTATTGGTTTTTTGTTTTTGTTTTTGTTTTTGTTTATGCAGTACGCGGGCCTCTCACTGTTGTGGCCTCTCCCGTTGCGGAGCACAGGCTCTGGACACGAAGGCCCAGCGGCCATGGCTCACGGGCCCAGCCGCTCCGTGGCATGTGGGATCTTCCCAGACCGGGGCACGAACCCATGTCCCCCGCATCGGCAGGTGGACTCTCAACCCCTGCGCCACCAGGGAAGCCCTCTCTATTGGTTTTTAAATTTGAAAATTAGTGCTCACTGTCCAGCAAGTTTTCAGTCATTATTTAATATAAGTACAGGATATTTCAAAGAAGCATCTTAAAATATTGAGTTTTAGAACAATTCGTTTTAACACGAGGAATTTTGTATAGTGGGCATAGATGGGAAAAGGAGGGAGAGTGTCTCTGTGTAATAGAAAATCCATCAGAAAAAAGGATGAAGGGAGGGAGGGAGGGAGTCAGCTGCTTCTTAGGCAAAGGAGAAGAATGGACAATTTGGTTAAAGCTGGCCACCTGCCTCCTCCTGTCCCTCCAAGTCTGTAGGGACATTAGTTGAGGATATTCTAGGTTATGACATGGTAACAAATAACTCCCAATGTTAGTGCCTTAATGCAACAAAGATGTATTTGTCTCTCATATCCAGTGTAGGTCTGAGGGACTTCCTAGCGCAACTGTACCTCTCTGTGGTAACTATTCCCTCCAGACTGATGGGGACCTTGCCATCTGATAATCGTACCCTCTTAAACATCTGGTTGTTTTAACCTTAGTTGATGTAATATTGGAAGAAAGAGAGTTTGAGGATCTTGCACAAGCAATTAAATACTCTGTTCCAGAAGTGATACATGCCACTTCAGCCCGTAAGCCACTGGCCAAACTTGTCATATGGCCCTGACCAAGTTCATGATGGATGGAGAAGTGTAATCTCCTATGTGCTTGGAAGGAGAGGAGAATAAGACATCAATGAGCGTGAGAAGTCTCTACCACAGAGGTGCACAACTGAGGTGCTTTCCCTGTCTTGCAAGTTATTGTGTCATAAAACATAAGTGGGAATGTATGGTTCTTAGCCACAAGATACAAGCCTGTCAGATGTATGGCTGTGGCACACGGTGTAGAGGAAGGAGCCATTTGTTTTTAGAAAAACTCACTCCCACTCCTACTGCCATTAGGATAAAGTCCAAGTTCTGATTTCATGGTTTGCAAGGCTCTCCACTACCTTGTTAAAAAGAAAAGCTCCAGGCCCAAAATAGCATCACTTGTGCTAAGGCGTATGATACCAAACCTAGATTTAATGCCTAACATAATTGCAATTTTGACATTCACTGGAAATGTAATCTTCATCACCCAGTCTGGAACTTTCTGGTCAGCACTGACAAGGTCATTTGTCATGTGGGCTCTCTCCATCCCCTGGAGAAAAGACAGTTTATTTGTCTTCCTCACCAGGATGTGAGCTCCATAAGGGCAGAGACCACCATGTCTGTCTTGTCCAATGCCTAGCACATGGCTTAGCAATTAATGGGTGTTCATAAACGTTTGTGAATGAATTACTAAGTAAAGGAGTGAATGAATGTCAGACATTCTGTAACTCCTGATGTCAGGATTCTCCCGGTACCTCAGCCTCCAAAGAAATTGCTGAGTTTTCCTGGGAAGGAACTCCCACCGATTTTCCTGTTTAATTTGACCCATATATGCAGCACTATCTTCCAGATACACACAGGGCAAAGCAGCCAAGTTCAGGGGTTCGAGGATGAGGCAATAGGGCAGTGGTGGTACTTGTGTTCCTGGTAGGTTAGTAGTATTGCCTGTGTAGATGAAGGCTAATTTTTTCATACTTGTAATTACAAAATTTTTTAGACAATTTCAACACAATGTAATAAATGTTATCATAAAGATATGTGCAGGAATCACTTTCTAGTGATTAGTTATTCATTTACACTAGTATAGTTATTCATTTACACTACCTACAGCATTTCCTCTTCATTTTTGGGTCCTCAGTGTCATGGCCATTGCCTCTTGCATCACAGAGATTTTTTTAAATTAAAGTATAATTGACCTATGACACTATGTTAGTTCTAGGTGCACAACATAGTGATTCCTAAAATTTTTCTTAATATCACATCTGTCTCTCTCAAGTGGAATGCCAGTTCCATGAGGACTGGTGCCAAGTTTTCTGCTACTTTTGGAGGCCTCTGACTTTGCTGGTCCAGTGCTTACCAGTAGATAAGGCAGCAGCCCCAGGGGCTGATTGAAAGTTTGTGTGCAGGGAGATTGATTGAATGCTTTGTTTAGCTCACCTTGCCAGAGGTAGCAAAGTTTTGCTGTTGCTGATTGGTTGCTGATGATTTTGAGGCTCACTGGCAAAGATAACCGATGAGAAGCATGCTCTTGCCCTTGTTTTATAGTGGTGTGGGGTGTCCTCTTGAGTGCAGGCACGGCCATATGCTAATACTGGGTTATTGTTATAACAACTCTGCTGTGGGAATAAAGTTTCTCCCCAGGTCTTTGTTATTCATTTTAATGTGTAAACATGTCAACTACGGAGTCTCCTTGGAAAATCCCACCAGCCACTTCTGAAAAGAAAAAGGGGCGCTTTACATCTGGAGGAAGAGATTACTCTTGTCGTACCCTCTGTATAATGAATGTCACAGTTTTGATTTTACTGTGCCTTTTAGTCTTCTCCTGGAGTTTAACTAACCATGAACCCCAGAGAACCTATGGTGGCTTCACCTAATAATTAACCCAGGTAGGACTGGTGCCCTCTCAGCTCTATAACAATTGGAATCCTGGAAGGTAATCTGTAAGCTGATACAATTCCCTTCCAGAAACCCTCCAATCCTGTCTCTTCCAGACCAGAGGCATACTGAACTACACTGTAGGTCTTGTAAAACAAAAATTCGAGGGCTATCTGAGTCATGATTCCTTCAGTGACTGTTCTTTTGCTAACAGATCCTGTACCCTTAGTGAAGAGGTGACCGCCTGACCTGAAGTGGACTAATCAGAATCCTTCCCCAGAATTTTTCATACTAATATAGGACATGAGCTGTAAAGATATAAGCCAAGATCTGTTTAAAGCCTTCTTCCCTACCTTGTGTGTAGAAAAGGTAGACAGCAGGAGGTAGAAAAGTAAACATTCCAAGAGAAGCAGCGATGAGAAATAGAGAAATGGAGATCTAGAGATAGTGAGCGAGAGCCAGCTAATGGTATTCGTGTCCCTTCAGCCAGTCATCACTAAGGTCAGCTCCATCCCTGCCATTTATACATTTTTGGTTCTTGAGTCAATAAAGGTACTCCCCCACCCCCATTGCTTCTTTGGCTCAGGTTAGTTTGAGTTGAACTTCTACCACTTACAACTAAATGAGTCCTGATTAGTAAAGTGGTTTAAGCAACTCTCTCTCTTCTTATTCTTATTTTAATGTGACTTTATGTCAGTGTTTCCCAACTGCTTTACATCACAACGCAAATGGAAAGTGATTACATTTGTATGGCACCTGGGGGTAAGCTGGAGGGGATTTGTGGGTGTCTATATGGGACAACAGTCATTACTTGTTTGTATCATTCAATTACGGTAAGAAAAATGAATAGAAAATATTCAAGAAGATATTAAATATGTATGTCAAACTTCTAAGTAAAATATTTTCAAAAACGTTTCATGAAAAACTTGAGGTTGCTTCCTTCAATGTAACATTTTACATCTGGTGTTGTGCTTGAAATGATTATGTACAATTCCCTATCAAGATTTTAGTGGTGACTCTTTGAATTCTTCCAGGTCACCACTGACAAGGAATTTTGTTCCCACAAGTGGGTGATAAAGACAGTTTCAACTGTGTTTTACAGTCATTTCCAAAATTTACAACAGTTGAAATTATCTTTAGAATCTAACAGCTTTTCATTTTCTTTCACTGATAAATACTATGATGAAATATCTTATGATGACGCAAATGGATTTCAATTGCAATCGAACCTTTTCATGTCAAGTGAGGTATTTCAAAATAACGATGATGCTACAATTCGCAGCACACACGTGCAGTCACATGTGGCTAACTTGGATGCAACTAAAAGGGTGTATCAAACAGATGTTAAGTATGTGGCATGTGAAGATACGGATTTGAGTCTGGTACCTAGAGCTGTGCCACCCAGCAGCCCCCCTCCTCACTCTCTCCCCTAACCTCCTTCAAATCCCTGTCTGGTGGTGCAGCACCTCCTTGGGTGCACTCAGCGAGAAACAGTGGAGCAGCCGGAAGTGCCCTCAGTGCTGGCTGCCCGTGAAGACTGTAGGACAAAATCCCAGATTCTGTTCTACTGGCTCTGTCTTCTGAAGGAAAAAAAGCTCTATCAAGGCTGCTAGCAGCTGGTGGTGACTGGCCTGGGGGCTCTGGCTCCCCCAAGCCCTGTCTGATTGCTCCAAACCCCGAGAAGATAAAAAATTCTTGCCCACTTCTCACCCATTGGCAGCACCCAGTGTACCAAGGCCCGTCGGTTGGGAAGCTCTGCTTTATCTTTCACAAGAACTACACAAGAGGATAGGAGGAAGTCTCACCATTTTAGGCCTTCAGAAGAGGGGTGTCCCCTTGCATTGTCTCTCTCAACCCCTCTGTCTCTCAAGTCCCCCCAGTACTTGTTCTGAAGTCCCTCCAGCATTCTAACCCTCTTCCTTGAGAAACTTATCTCCTCAAGAGAAAGAGTTGCAGAGTGTTCTGGTTTCTTCATCTGAATGCAGATGGAGGCTTGCTACTACTCCGGCTTGACAGCTGAGGCTGAGGCCTACGGGTGGCATGACCTGCCCACACCTGAATATAACACTTCTGCTGCTACCCCCTCCAATACCCAGAGAAGCTTCTGTGCCTGTGCAAGCTTCAACCACCATGACACCAGGGATGGGGTTGGACTGCTGGACTCCTAGCAATGCCATGTTGTAGAAACAGCGACAACAGCTGAAGAAAACGTTTCCTAGGTGGACCGAGCAGGCTTCCAGCTTTCTTTCCTCAAAGCAACAGAAACCAGCACTGACCCTTTGAAATGAATATGTAGCCCTGAGATTTGTTGAACTCTTGTGAGAGGACGCACCCTAGAGAGGGCAGAAGTGTATTCCAATGATAGGTAAAGTGAGGGGCTAGGGAGAATTTAATTAGAAAAGTAATAGAAGTTTAATTGTTTTACTTCACGCTAGATAAATGGTATATACTTTTTTTTACACTTTTAATTTGTTATTTTCCAAAACATAATTGCCTTAAGTTATTATTGGCTTCTGGCACAACTGGCCATAAGGGAGATGTGATGACATATTAAAGGAGTGGAACAAAATGGGCTGCCCTCTCTGTTAATCTTGCCTGTTGTGGACATCAAATCTCATTCCAAACCTCATTTTCTTTGGGAAGCTAGTCCTTGCTCTGTCAGCTTCTTTAATCCTGGGTGTCCTTGGACAAGTAGAACAAAACTTTTGAATTTTTTTTCCTATTTGTTCATCTGCTCAGATGTACAGGATTTAGTCCACCAGCTGACCACTCAATGTACTGAAGTGCTCCCCATTCTGTGGCTCTGGCGTGCCTGGAGAACGTGAAGAAAAGAGCGAAGTACAAAGGAATGTTGCACCGAGTCAAGGTCCTGGGAGTTGCCTTCTTTTCTTCTCCTCGGAATTATAAATATCATTTAAGTCATGAAACTGCTACCCGGTAAGCAGCCAAGATACCGTCTACCGTCAGCGGGGCTGGTATTCCAGTTCACCAACTGCACTATTCATTTCTTGTTGACCCTCATGCTTCCTCCTCTATGCTCCCCTAAGCAAGGTAAGCTTTTCGCACCATAGCATTTAGCACCCTGCTTACTTTGTCTTCCCCACTATCCTAAAAGCTCCATGAGTCCAGGGCTTAAATCTGCCTTGTTCTCCACTGTACTTGCCACACCTGCCGTAGGCTCTGCCTGGCATAGAGTCAGCATTCAATACATATATATATATTTTTAGTATTTTTATTTATTTATTTAGGCTGTGCCGGGTATTAGTTGTGGTATGCAGGCTCCAAGTTGTGGCATGCAGACTCTTAGTTGCGGCCTGAAAACTTGTAGTTGTGGCATGTGGGATCTAGTTCCCAAACCAGGGATTGAATCCAGGTCCCCTGCATTGGGAGCACAGATTCTTACCCACTGGACTACTAGGGAAGTCCCCTCAATATATATTTATTGCATGAATTGAACCAAACTCTATTTGGCTTGGTGACCCAAGAAAATACATTCCTTTCTTTAAGCCCTATCTGTAAAATGAGGGCTATGGGGTAGATACTCTCCAAGGTCCTTTCAAGTCCTGACATTTTAGGGTTTACTTTCCTCAAACCTCAATCCAATCCCAGTCACATTTCTAACTGATGACTACACCTTCCATTTTGTAATCCCCAAATTGTCCAGTGAGATCTTGCAATATATCCTGTCCATTTCAAAATTAGTTTGCATAGCTGCCTCTTCCCCCTTTTATTACCTCTTGTTTCAAAGAAGAAAGCTTTCTCCTTCCAGCCAAAGCTCACTCCTTCATCCATACTCTCTACCCATCCCTGCCATTCTCCTCTGGGAGCTTACTTTCATCCATTCAGTCAGTGAACATTTGTTGAGCATCTACTATGTGCCAAACCCCATGCTAGACACCAAGGATAGAACTATAAGTGTCTAAGCCCTACCTTCAAAGGCTTTATACTCTTCCTCTATCATATCTCTGCAGATGCTCTCAAATCTTTATCTTCAGCCTAGATACTTTTCCAAAGCTTCTAGCTTTTTTTTCCATACGGATGTCCCATCAATCCCTCATATTATATATGACATAGCCCAAACTAAACTCTTCGCCTCCAAACTGTTTTCACTTCTTGTTGATATTCTTACTTGTGTTAATAATTCTATCATGATTTGAGTCATGCAGATTTGAGGTCCCAGAGTTACAGTTGCCTTCCTTCTTTTTACTACCTGTGATAGGTGAATAATGCTCCTCACACGATATTCACACCCTAATCCCTGGAACCTGTGAATGTTGTCTTGTACGGCAAAGGGACTTTGTGGATATGATTAACAATCTTGAGATGGGAAAATTATCTGGATGAGTCTGATATAATCACAAGTGTCCTTAAAAGGGAGAGGCTGAGGGAAAATTGACACAGAAGAGGAGAATGCCATGTGACTGTGCAGGCAGAGATTGGAGTGACACAGCCACAAGGCAAGGAATGCTGGCAGCCACCAGAAGCTGAAAGAGGCAGGGAACAGATTCTCCCTTGGAAACTTCAGAAAGAACCAGCCTTGCCTAAGCCTTGAATTTAGACCCATAAGACTCCTTTTGGATTTCTGGCCTCCAGAACTATAATAGAATAAATTTCTGTTGTTTTAAGCCACTAAATTAGTGGTAGTTTGTTACAGCAGTAATAGGAAATGAGTACACTGTCCTACCTCAAATCCACTGCTAAGTCCTTTTGAGTCTCCCTCTACCTGTCTTCCAAATCCATTCTTCCCCACAGCATGGCTACCACTAAGGCCCAGTTCAAGTTCTCATGACCTTTCCCCCATGTTACTGAAATAGCTTTCTAGCTAGTTTCCCTTTCTTTTTTTTTTTAATATTTATTCATTTATTTATTTATTTGGTTGAAGCAGGTGGGCTCCTGAGTTGCGGCTCACAGGCTCCATAGTTGTGGCTCGTGGGCTCCTTAGCTGCGGCTCACAGGCTCCTTAATTGTAGTTCGCTGGCTCCTTAGTTGCGACATGCATGTGGGATCTAGTTCCCTGACCAGGGATCGAACCCGGGTCCCCTGCATTGGGAGCATGGAGTCCTATCCACTGCGCCACCAGGGAAGTCCCTAGTCTCCCTTTCTTAAGTCTTACCTCCTCCGATGCATCTACCAGACGAATGACGTTTTTTGTTCTAAAAACAAAGTGTGGATCCTAGCTGTCTTAAGTATTCCAAATATTTTGGCTGTAAATCTCTACTTGAATACATCCAGAGACGAGGAGCTTCCTGACTTATGATATAGTCAAAACGATTATCAGATAACTCAAGTTGTTTGACAGTTATTCCTGTAACATTTATTAGCCGGAAGTCTACCCATCAGGCCATTTCTGGTTTCCAGCCTCTACTTCTGTCCTTACTGTGCAGTTCATTCGGCTAAGCTGAACTACCTTTCCCAGAATTTCCTTCCCTGTGTAGGGAAGACAGATTCTTGTGTGACATTTGCAAGGTGGAAATGAAGCAGTAGCCATTTTGTAGCTCATACATGTTGTTCATCTGTTGACTCACTTCGTTGGTATGAGGCAGTCTGGGCCTGCCACTGCCCTACCTTCCCACGGATCTCTCTTCAGCATCTCCAACTCCTGGGACAGGTGTGTGTGTTTCTCAGGACACCCATACTACCAAAGTCAGTGGTGACCAGAACTGACGTGGGTTTTGGTTTGTCCTCCCGGGCTTCAGCTTGTGCTCGTGGGTTTCAGCGTGTCCTTGCTCTACTGCATTTTACATCCATCTTCCCTTGCCAACTGCCTGCCCTGTGGACTTCAAGCTGGAATATCCGATGCAAAGACCACAGCCTGATAGAGATCCAGAGAATGCTTAATCAGCTTTCACAATTATATAATGTCAAATCTCTGCAGCAAACCCATATAACCTACATATATACAGGATATATATGTAGGTATAGTGGCTCCTAGTGGCTAGGGCCACTCCTAGCGCCTCTGCTTCTTGAATTAAACCCTGACTGATGCACTCCCCCTGCTGGGACCATTTACTAGGGGATCATCCAGTTCCTGAGCTACAGTGTCAGCTCTGTCCCAGGCTCTAGGACCCACCCTGACCACGGGCCAGAGGGAAGTCGGTGATGGTAAGCCAGCACTCTGACACTCTTCCTCAGGTCACTCTTGCTTCTGGGCCAGCCTCGAGTTCAGGTCCCACTTCTGATAACTGGGCAGCTGCCTTCTTCTTGAGACCCAGTCTCCTCCAGGTTTGATAACTGGGGCCTGAGTGAGGTACACTTTTGCTCTCACCATGTTCTCACTGCAGCCCACATATGAGGCACTAAGAGGATAGAAACCACAGAAGCTTCTGAGTGGGGACTCATGAACCACATCTTTAGAAGCGCTGTCATTGATTTACACAACTCCCATCTCCTTCGGCACTTATGTGTCTCCCCTTAAGTCAGATTCCTAGAAGAGGGAGTTAAGTTGGTCTAGCTTGGGTCACATGCGCATCCTTGTGATTGGCAGTACAACAGAATCCTAAGAAGTGCAGGGCATGCAGATCCTCGGTGGACAGAAGTGAGATGTTCATCACATGTCTGCCAGCTTAGTTTATCCCCAGACCTTCAGCTCAATCCAGAAGTTCACCTTTCCTCAATTATGTATATCCCATCACAGGGGGCCTAGCAAATTTCCAACTATAGCCCTTCCCAGTGCTGTTTGTGGACTACATTTTTTTTTTTTTTTTGCAGTATGCGGGCCTCACTGCTGTGGCCTCTCCCGTTGCGGAGCACAGGCTCCGGATGCGCAGGCCCAGTGGCCATGGCTCACGGGCCCAGCCGCTCCGCGGCATGTGGGATCTTCCCGGACCAGGGCACGAACCCGCGTCCCCGGCATCGGCAGGCGGACTCTCAACCACTGCGCCACCAGGGAAGCCCTGTGGACTACATTTTGCTGTGTTCTCAAGGTATGAATTATTCTGCCTTTTGGAATAACGTAGAATAAGTCAATTCCTCTTTTATACAACATTCCTTTCAAGAGTTTAAAACAAGCTTCAGACTCTGCTTGACCTCGTTCCTTCCCTCTACCTTGGAGCCATCTCTTTTTCATGGTCCACTTTAAGTCTGCTTTTTGACAGCAGGAACTATACCTTAAGGCTTGGCACAGAGTAGGTGCTTAGTCATTGATCCATTAACGTGGTTTCTATACTAATCACTCTCCTGGTCAGTCTTCTGGAGGCAAATTGTCATTGGTTTCAATCGTGCACACAGACTGGTGCAGAAGAGAGTTGGAGGGATTCTTTCTTTGGCTGGGATGCTATGCTTATCTGAACGTAGTCCACTGAGCTCAGACCACATTTGAGAACATGATAGCAATAGCTCCATGATGACTGTTGAGCTCACTTCTACTCACAAACCCCACAAAAAAAGTCCAGAAGCTTGCTTAATTGCATTTTCTTGAAACTGCTTCAAAGGGATGCACTGGCAGTAAACCAGTTGTGCCTGTGAAAGAAAACATCTTAGCGCCCACCAGCGTGCCTGCACCGATATGCTGCCCAGGAATGTTAATTCTAGAGAAATAAGGGAAAATGAGCAAAAAGAAGAGAGTAAAATCCTACAATTCTGCCATCCTGAGGCAACCACCATTAATACTTTGGGTACAATATAGTTTATAACCTTCCAGGTTTGAATTCTGACTCTGCTAATGCTTTTTGACTTTGGGCAAGTTTTTAACTTTTCCTAGCCTTAATTTCCTCATCTGAAAAACTAAGATAATAATGCCAATCTAGCAGGGCTGTCGTGAAGATCTGACAAGATAATTTATGTAAAGCACTTAACCCGTAGTTACGCTGAAAATTGTAACTATTATTATTTTACCAGGTTATTCCAATTCCAAGTAACAGTCTTAACCACTCTTCTGATCTTTCTTGTGATGCTTTTCTTCCATAAAAAAAAGAATTGGAATATAGATGGAACAAAATTGGCCATAAGTTGATGATTATTGAGAACGTGGGTTCATTGTACTCTTCCCTCTACTTTCTATATGTGTGTGGGAGTTTTCCATAAGCAAATGTTTTAAAAAGACAAAAAACAGTAAGAAACCCTGAATTTAGATGTTGCCCCAATTTCTTGTTACAAACTTGTTTTCTACAGCTTAGGAGCTAGCAGGAAGGGACCTTGCAAGTTGGGGCTTGCAAGTATGAACTGGGGCCCAGAAGTAAGGGTATTTTGAGCTGTAAGTGTGTGGCCATGAGCATTAGTTTTGGATTGCATAGTTTATGGATATTGAAGTGAATGAGTGACTTTCTCCCTACAGGGCATAAAGCCTATGAGAGGTGGTCGGGGCAGTATAGAGGTCTGCGTAAAGAGGCTAATATGGTGGTGACCCGACTGTGATGTTGAGTAGCTCTTGCTATGAAGACCCTCTGGTACTGCCTAGTTGCTGACCTTCTTCTGTCTCCCTTCCATCCTGTGAGCTTCTCCCTATCAGCTCTGAGGGCCTATTGTTAACTTTTCAGGAATTTTGGGAACCAGATAATGTCACGTCAGTAGCTTGCAATTGGCCATGGTGGGAGTATTTATATGATGGAAATAAGTAAACCGTACGAGTCAGATTTTTTGTTGTTGTTGTTCTGAAGAGCTGGTTGTTAAATATTTACCAGTGTACCACCGACCAGACCATTCCAGTAAATTCCCTTTTTACTCAAATGAGCCAGAGTTGGATTCTGCCACCCCTCTCCTAGCTTCTCCGAGTAAAACAGTTAGTAAAAAGGTATACCTCGAAGAGAGAGAACAGCTTGTTACTGCTGCTGCTTCGAAGAGCTAAACATGGCATTGGGGCTCTTTTAGAGTCGGTGACTCCGTAGATACCGTTAAAGTGCTTAATTTCCTTTTCTAATTGTCAAACAGCTCTTTGGGGGAATCCTAAGTGACAGGTACCAGCACTGGAGGCCTCAGAGAAGGCAAAATGCACAGCGTCTTCTTTTTTTTTTTTTTTTTCACAGCCTCTTCTTGAACACCTCCAACCTGATACATTCCATGGTGTCATAACAAGCCTCTGTCCTTCTCTCTTTCCCTGTTCGCTGAGAGTGGAGGACTGGGTAGCACACGTCTCAGATTTAGTGGTTCACTGGTTCCTACTGTCATTTCCAGTTTTCTTCCTGGTTTTCGAATACAGTTTTCCTATGGCATTGAGGAGACCTGGGTTGTACACTTAACTTTGTCACTAACTCACTATGTCAACTTGGGCGAGTCGCATCTCTTGAGGTTGTGATCTATAAATTCATGCTGGGCTCTGGCATTCTCTAATTATGCTTGTTGCTGCTAGAGTAATGGGGCTACTACTGATTTCCCCCATCCCAATGTGTGTTAATGTTGTCTAAAAGCTTATCTTAAACAACTTTTTGAACTAGATGATCTTTTTTAGTGAGCTGAATTCACTGCTGTTCTAAATGTTCAAATAACATAGAGTTACATAGAGTAAAATGTGAGAGTCCTTCATTCCTTCCCCATTCCCCCATTTCTCTTCTTAGAGGTAGCTATGGTTATTAGTTTGTGTGTTTCCATCCACTTCTATTAAAATGAATTTACATACATACATAAATACATATACATGTATGCAGTACACACACATGAAATGGGATTATACTACACATCTTGGTTTATTACTTGCTTTCATGGGCTGAATCTGAGGATATCGAATCAGAACAATAGTGGAGACAAGGGACTCATCTTCAATGCCCCATTTCCCTCTACATGGCTATTTTGCTGTCTGATTTTGCTCTCCCCTCCAAGTCCCAAATCCTCTCACCCTCCCCCCTGACACTATAAGATAAGAATATTTGGCCTCCCCATCTGAGATTTGGGCAGAGGAAGAAGCCAATTGCCGATGATGTTAGGTTGGAATTTCTGTCACCATAGGGTATATATTGCAGGGTCTGTGATGCCATAATTTACTTAACCACTCCCCTATTGGGCACCCCTGTTTGCCTTCAGATTTTCACTATTACAATCTTGCAAAAAACATCCCTGTAAATATATCTTTATGCATGTGAGTGAATCCATAAGCTAAATTCCTTGAAGTGGAATTACTGAGTTAAAAGGAATTCACATTGAAAAATCTGAGAGATTATTACCAACTACACGCTAAAAGTTATTATTTCATATACCACCAATAGCATGTGAGGGCCTATTTCCTCACACATTACTGTCAATACTAGATATTCTCAATCTTCTTAGTTTTTGCTAACTAATAGACCAAGGATAATTTCATTTTAATCAGCACTTCACTAATAACTAGTGAGGTTGAACACCTGGTATTCATGACAAGTGATCACCTATTTTTCATCTTAAGAATTGCCTTAGGGCTTCCCTGGTGGCGCAGTGGTTGAGAGTCCGCCTCCCGATGCAGGGGACACGGGTTCGTGCCCCGGTCCGGGAAGACCCCACATGCCGTGGAGCGGCTGGGCCCGTGAGCCATGGCCGCTGAGCCTGCGCGTCCAGAGCCTGCGCTCAGCAAGGGGAGAAGCCACAGCAGTGAGAGGCCCGCGTACCGCAAAAAAAAAAAAAAAAAAAAAAGAATTGCCTGAAACATCACTGAAATGGCAAAACAGGGAACTCCAAAAGTCCATTCCTCCATAAAAACAATGAAAAAACCTGTGAATGCCGTCAGAATAAACTTTTTCATAACTCTGAAAACTAAACAAATACTTACAACAACCAGGGGAATACTTAAGCAAGAAACTGTATCTGAATCTCAGTAAGAGATTTGTGGCATTTAAGCTTACCCTGGTACCACTCCCTACCCCAAGCTTGGCAGTGGCCTTGAAAACAAGAGCCCATATTCCTGGTTACAAGCACCCAGTACTGGAGGAAGTAGAACAGACCTTATTCTCAAAGAACTGTGGTTAATATTTTGACCTATCTGGTATCTCCCTGGAGGATTAGCTCAAAAGGCTTGCGTTAATTTTACCTAACTTGGAACTTTCCCAGGGCTAAGGTGGCTACCCAGGGGATATTGGTTGAAAATATTTAAAGGCAAGTGTTTTCAGCTGCTGCTCCCTGGAGTAAGGGATAATAGTAGTAGCAAACAATAGAAAACTGAAAAGCTTGGGAGGAGAGGCTGGGAAATGAGATGGTTTGGGGGAAAAGACCTTTGAAAAGCTATGTATTCCTGGGAATCTACAAGGCCACGTGTATGCCCAAGGCTGTGCAGATGCTCAGGAAAGATCTGAGAAGGTTGTAAGCTCTCACCTATGGCTCACCTCGAGGATCTGGAAACAGGGAGGGAAGGTCAGGCAGAGCTGTAAAGTGCCTGAGCTAGTTGATGGCTCAGCACAACACACACAGAGGCCCTCTGCACAGACCAGGAGATTGTTGCTGTAGTTCCAGGCATTTAAGGAATTCTCTGTTAAATCACTAGCTGACCACTAAGTGTATGGAAGAAGGAGTTCAGTGGCCACACATGACAAAGAATACAAACCTTACAAAATTAGTTCAGAAAAGTCACTAAAGAAAGAAACAACAACCCTTCTCAAACTCTTCCAAAGTACAGAACAATAGAGAACACTTCCTAACTCCTTCTATGAGGCCAGTATTACTCTGATACCAAAGTCAGACAAAGATCCCACTGAAAAGAAGAATACAGACTAATATCCCTTATGAATACAGATGTAAAAATCATCAACAAAATACTAGCAAACTGAATCCTGCAGCATATTAAAAGGATTATGCTCCATGACCAAGTGGAATTTATCCAAGGTATGCAAGGGTGGTTTCAACATATGAAAATTAAACAATGTAATATGCCATATTAGAGGATGTTAATATTCTCTAATTAACATTCTCATATTAAAAGAATGAAGGATAGGACTTCCCTGGTGGCACAGTGGTTAAGAATCCGTCTGCCAGTGCAGGGGACATGGGTTTGAGCCCTGGTCTGGGAAGATCCCACATGCCGCAGAGCAACTAAGCCCATGTGCCACAACTCCTGAGCCTGTGCTCTAGAGCCCATGAGCCACAACTCCTGAGCCCATGTGCCACAACTACTGAAGCCCACACGCCTAGAGCCCGTGCTCCACAACAAAGAGGAGCCACCGCAATGAGAAGCCCACGCACCACAAAGAAGAGTAGACCCCACTCGCCGTAATTAGAGAAAGCCTGTGTGCAGCAACGAAGACCCAACCAGCCAAAAATAAATAAAGAAAAATAAATTTTAAAATAAAGTTTTAAAAACTCTTAAAAAAAACCCAAAACCACGAAGCTACAGTAATCTTAACAATGTGGTACTGTCATAAGTACACACATAGAGACCAAAGGAATAGATTTGAGAATCCAGAAATAAACCCATACATTATGGTCAATTCATTTTTTTTTAAAACCCACATTTGTTTATTTATTTATTTTTCTGGCTGTGTTGGGTCTTCGTTTCTCTGCAAGGGCTTTCTCTAGTTGTGGCAAGCGGGGGCCGCTCTTCATCGCAGTGCGCGGGCCTCTCACTATCGCGGCCTCTCTTGTTGCGGAGCACAGGCTCCAGACGCGCAGGCTCAGTAGTTGTGGCTCACGGGCACAGTTGCTCCCGCAGCATGTGGGATCTTCCCAGACCAGGGCTCGAACCCGTGTCCCCTGTATTAGCAGGTAGATTCTCAACCACTGCGCCACCAGGGAAGCCCAAGGTCAATTCATTTTTGACAAGTCTGCCAAAACTGTTCAATGGAGAATAAATAGTCTTCAATAAATGACGCTGGGACCACTGGATACACACACACAAAAGAATGAAACTGGACCCCTATCTTAAAACATATACAAAAGTTAACTCAAAATGGATCAAAGACCTAAATGTAAGAGCTATAAAATGCTTAGAAAGAAACACAGGTGTAAATCTTTGTGACCTTGGATTAGGCAATGGTTATTTGAATATGATACCAAAAGCACAAGCAACAAAAGAAAAAAAGGAGATAAACTGGACTTCATAAAAATTAAAAACTTTTATGCTGCAACGGATAATACCAAGAAAGTGAAAAGACAATCCACAGAATGAGAAAAAATATTTGGAAATCATATATCTGATAAGCATCCAGAATATATAAAAACTCTTACAACTCAACAACAGAAAGAAAAACAACCAATTAAAATGTGCAAAGAAATAGACATTTTTCCAAAGAATATATGGAAACAGCCAATAAGCACATGAACAGATGCTTGATATCATTAGTTTTTAGGAGAATGCAAATCAAAACCACAATGGGATACTACTTTATACCCACTAGGATAGCTATATAAAAACAAACAAACAAACAAACAAATCCGAGAAAATAACAAGTTGTAGCAAGGATGTGAGAAATGGGAACGTTCATACATTGTTGGTGGGAACTTAAAATGGTACAGCCGCTGTTGAAAACAGTTTGCCAGCTCCTCAGTAAATTAAACAGAATTACCAAATGACCCAGCAATTCCACTCCTAGGTATATCTTTGAGAGATTTAGAAATATATGTTCACACAAAAACTTGTGTTTTTGGACAGCCCAAATGTCCATCAACTTATGAATAGATGAAAAAATGTGGTATATCCATACAATAGGAATATTTCAGCCATAAAAATGATGTATGTATTGATACATAATACAATGTGGATGAACCTTAAAAACATTATGCTCAGTGAAAGTAGCCAGACACAAGAGGTCACACATTGTATGATTTAATTTACATGAAATATCCAGAATAGGTAAATCCATACATTTATGTCAGCGGTCCCCAACCTTTTAGGCACCAGGGACGGGTTTTGTGCAAGACAACTTTTCCATGGACCTGGGGTGGGGGGATGGTTCAGAGGGTAATGTGAGCACTGGTTCAGGCAGTAATGTGAGGGATGGGGAGCTACGGGGAACGGCGGGTGAAGCTTCGCTTGCTCGCCCGCTGCTCACCTCCTGTTGTGTGGCCTGGTTCCTAACAGGCCTCAGACCGGTACTGGTCTGTGGCCCTGGGGTTGGGGATCCCTGATTTATGTAGATTGTGGATTTATGTAGAATGTAGATTAATGGTTGCAAGGGGCTTGGGGTAGAGAGGAATGGGTTACTTATTGGGATGATGAAGTGTTCTGGAATTTGCATAGTGGTGATGGTTGCACAACATTGTGACTGTATTAAAAACCCTCTAATGAAAAGAATTGCCTGTTTACATCTTTTGACTATATTTCTATTGTATAGTTGGTGTTTTATTAATTTGTGGAAACTCTTTATATTTGGTGGATATTTATCCTTTGCTTTATATGCTGCAAATATTTTCTCCCTGTCTGTTGCTTGTCCATTACATTTGTTTGCATTATTTTTTGCTGTACAGAATTTGAAAATTTTTACATAGCATGATCTGTTAATATTTTCCATTATGGCTTCTGAATTTGAAACTTAAGAAGATATTTTCCATCCCAAGATTATAAAAATGTTTTCAACATTTCCCTCTAATCTTATTGAGCTTTTATAAAATGTAGATTTTAAAAGTAGAATTTTTATATGTTTAGCATAAAGTGGGAGTTTAACTTTATTTTTTTCAAATGGTCCCACACCATTCATTGAATAATTCATGCTTTCCCCACTGATTTGAAATGTTCCCTGTACATATTTTGATAATAACATTGAAAATGTAGTCGTCTTTCACACTTAGGTCTTTCAGAGATTCCTCTGTAACAACTGATGGTCAGTGTAGCCTATTCTATTTGAATTATAGACATAAAAACAATGATATTTATACCTATGCAGTTATTTTAACTATTTTCCCCACAAGGCACTTTTGTATCTCTTAAATTATTTGATTGTCTCAACATTTTTCATGGTGGGTGTATTTGTTTGCTAGGGCTGCCAAACCAGAATACCATAGACTTGGTGTCTTAAACAACAGAAGTTTGTTTTATCATAGTTATGGAGACTGGAAATCCAAGATCAAGGTACCAGCAGGGTAGGTGTCTGATGTGGACTTTCCCTTTGGGCTGCCTTCTTCCTCTGTGCTCACCCAGCCTTTCCTAGGTGTGTGCATGGGGAGAGAGAGAGAAAGAACTCTCTGGTGTCTCTTTTTATGAGGACACTAATGCTATCAGATCAAAGCCCTATCTTTATGACCTTATTTAACTTTAATTACTTCCTTAGAGGCCCCATCTCCAAGTACAGCAACCCTGAGCGTTAGGGTTTCAACATAAGAATTTGAGGGACACAAACATTCAACCCATGATATTCCATTCTTTGTCCCCCCAAATTCATGTCCTTCTCACTTGTAAAATATATTCATCCTACCTCAATAGCCCCCAAAGTCTTAACTCATTTCAGCATCAACTCTAAATTCCAAAATCTCATCTAAATCAGATATGGGTGAGGCTAGGTATGAGCATCCTGAGGCAAAATTCCTTTCCAGCTGTGAACCTGAGAAACTAGACAAGTTATGTGCTTCCAAAATACAGTGGGACAGGCATAGGACAGACATTCCCATTCCAAGAGGAAGAAATAGGAAAGAAGCAAGGAGTGGCAGGTCCCAAGCAGGTCTGAAAGCTAGCAAATTCCATTAGACCTTGAGGTTTGAAAATAAGCCTGCCATCCAGACCAACTGGGGTTTGCAGTGTTGTTCCCATGGCCCTACGTGGTGTTCTCACCCATGAAGCTCTGCTGGGTGGTGTTCCAGCCCCTGTGACTCTGCTCCAGGTTGTGGCAACCTGGTCTGTTGAAACTTGAGAGGTGGGCCTACCCTCAAAAACTGAGGAGGAATCAAGTTTGTCCCCTGGGACTGTGGTGGGAGTGGTGGCCCTTATGATCTCTAGCCATTCTTCTCTTCTGTGGAGGGATAACACATGTTTCACAGTCAGGTAGCTCTATGATCCCACCCTATAGAACTCAAGAAGTTCAACGGCCTTCTTTCTTTTTTTTTTTTTTTATAATTTTGTTTTTTTTTTTTTAAACCCCACATTTGTTTATTTATTTATTTTTGGCTGTGTTGGGTCTTCGTTTCTGTGCGAGGGCTTTCTCTAGTTGCGGCAAGCAGGGGCCACTCTTCATCGCGGTGCATGGGCGCCTCACTGTCACGGCCTCTCTTGTTGCGGAGCACAGGGTCCAGACACACAGGCTCAGTAGTTGTGGCTCACGGGGCTAGTTGCTCCGCAGCATGTGGGATCTTCCCAGACCAGGGCTCAAACCCATGTCCCCTGCATTAGCAGGCAGATTCTCAACCACTGTGCCACCAGGAAAGCCTGGCCTTCTTTCTTTTTGAAGCCTCTCTCCCCCTTCAGTGGGAACTGGCAGTGTTTCTGCTTGTCTAATCCCAACATCTCTTTATTGAGTGATAGTGTAGGCACGCCGTACATGTTCTCCTCAGAACATCCATTTTCATATTTTGCAATATGAGCAGGGTGAGAATTTTCCAAATATTTAAGTTCTGATTCCTTTTTGTTTAACAACTTCTTCAATTTCCCTCTCCTCTCACATTTTACTATAAGCAGTCAGGAGGACCTGGGCCACACCTCCAACATTTTTCTTAGCAATCTCCTCAATTATATAGCCAATTTCATTGTTCATAAATTCTATCTTCCACAGAACAGTAGAACACAATTCAGCCAGATTCTTTGCCACTTTATAACAGAGATCACCTTTCTTCTAGTTTCCAATAACCTGTTTCTTGCTTTCCTTCTGAGACCTCAACACCATGAACTTTAATAATATTTCTACTAACATTCTGTTCATGAATATTTATGTGTTCTCTAATAAGATGGAGGCTTTCTCTCCAGCTCTCCTCTTTTCTTTCTGAGCTCTCCCCAGAATCGCCTTTATTTTTTACCATCAGTCCCTTTAAGGCAATCTAGGCCTTTCCTAGTCTGCACCTCAGAACTCCTCCAGTCTCTACCCATTACCCAGTTCCATAGCCACTTCCACATTTTAGGTAGTTGTTACAGAGGTACCACACTTCTTGGTACCAAAATCTGTATTAGTCAGCATTCTCCAGAGAAACAGAAACAAACAACTGCCCTCCCTAATGTGGGTGGGCCTCACCCAATCAGTTGAAGGCCTGAATAGAATAAAAAGGCTGACCTTTGTGTGAGTGACATAGAACTCCTCCTGCCTGAGCCTTTGAGCTGGGACATCTGTTTTTTCCTACCTTTTGACTCAAACTGAAACACTGGTTCTTCTTGGGTTTTGAGCCTGCTGACTTTCAGACTGGAGCTGCACCTTCAGGTCTCCTGGGTCTCCAGCTCACCAACTGCAGGTCCTAGGACTTCTCAGCCTCCGTAATGGTATGAGCCAGTCCCTTAAAATCAATCTCTCTCTGTCATTCATTCTCTCTCTCCCCCCCCCCCCCCCACACACACACACGCTCTCTCTCTCTCTCTCTCTCTCTCTCTCTAGGTTCTGTTTCTCCCGCAAACCCTGACTAATACAGTGGGTGAAGCAAGTATTATTAACCTCATTTTGGTGATGGGTAAGTTAAAGCCCAAGAGTGGTTAAGTCTTACTAAATAAAGATCATTAAATGAGTTACAAACTATGACTAGGTCTTTCAGGTCACAGCCTCTTGTCTACTCAGTATCCCTACTGAGAATGCACATGGTGAAGGTCATTGTACCTGCCTACATTTTATAGTGTATCAACTCTTCTGAAGCAATGAAACCTCCTCTCAGTTCCTTGCATTATATTGATACTGGATAGCAAAAGCCCCTTTCACTTTAATATCCCTTTGAATGCAATTTCCCTGTTTTGGGGTCAATGACTTGTCCCCCATAGAGAGTCCCAGGAGGCCTGACCTCTAGGGCAATACTTAAAAACATTACTTAGTACTTTTTCTTATTAAGACCTTACTTTTTAAGTACTTTCTTCCTAAGTACTTTCTTACTTAGCCCTTAGAAAAAGACTTTATTCCTTTCTCCTTCCTTTCCTGCATCCATTCTACCTACTTTTGGCCAGAGGATGTCGATTTCATTTTGAGAAATTCTCTCTATATGTAACAGATAAAGTCTGGCAGGAATATTAAAGATACCTTGTCCTCTCCTAGCTCAGGAGCAGTGATGTGGACCCAAGCTGGGTCAGTTAGAAGCTTCCACTTGGATTTGGCTAGTGAGTAGAGTGATAGAGACTAGACAAAATGCTAAGCAGTTCTTGCACAACACCTTCTGGAGTTGCCTGGTTTCTGCCCTAGTTTCTGGAGAGCTTGGTTCGCCAGCCTTTTCTTAAACCTGTTTGCTCCCCTGTATCTATCCTTCAATTAAATCCCTCTTTTTTCCCTAAGTTAACCAGAATTGGATTTTGTTATTCACAACCAAAAATCCCCAATTCATATAGTAAAGGTGATTCATTCATTCATTCAGCAGATATTTATTAAGTATTTACTATTTTTCAAGCACTGTGCTAGTCAGAGGGGAGGGCTTTCCAAGTGCTTAACAGGCTGATCTCTTTTTGTCAATAAGAGAGAAAACCCGGGGTTAACTCTACACGCCTTCATTTTAAGTGCCAGAAAAGAAAGAGACTCTAGGAAACTCCCAGTGCTTCACTGAGAGTTAATTATTAACTACCATTAAATAAAGTTTAATAGAAACAATAAAAACGTGAATGTTGGAATTGTAATACTTTTCTCTAACTGAAATATTTAGTTCAGAGCTGTAATAATTTTTAACTTTGTAATGAGTTTCTTTGGACGTCATATGTATTGTTATATTCTGGTGAGGTTTGAGTAGATCCCTGTTGCTAACCACTCAGGAACACAGTACATTGTGTTGCCTGTATGAGAAGTAGCTCCATCACAAAACAACGTTGATTATTTGAAGCATCTGTGCTTGTGATTTATTAATAGCCATGAGGCGAAAGATACTCAGTATTTCAGGCATTTAAAAGATGAAGGGGTAGTTTGAGGGAACGGGTGGTTTGGGGGAGTTAAATACTGATTCATCTCTACTGCACCCCATGGAAATATACAGTTTAAGCTCTGATATTATCTTAAAGATCTTGGAATTCTGAATGCTGCTTCATTAATAAAGATTTTAGCAATTTTGGGGGCTTAGTAATTGGCTCCGACACGACCTTTTCATTGGAACATTTAGGCTCTCCTTTCAGATTCCAGACATGGAACTGGTGTAGATTCCTTGGCATAATTGATTTGGAGCTCAAATTTAAAGGCACTATTTTCTCTAGCAGAAGCATCTGAATTCACAGCTCACATATCTCCTGATCAGTGGCCAAGTGTCTCTTTGAACTGGACTTTGGTTTCAACTGCCTGTGAAAGAACATGACTCCTGATCGCCCACCAAGCATTCTTCTCATTGCACTTTCATGTGCCCTTGAAAGAGCCTATCTTTCCAACTGGCCCTCACATGGGTATGCCTTTCAAATTGGGTTTCCATCTCTCTTAAAATTCTCATTTAAAATGCTCTTGGTGACGTGAAGCTAATATTTATTACAAATCTTTGGTGTGGATTTTGTGGTATTTAATTTCTTTGTGTTCAGAGAAAAAACAAAATTAAAATTAATAAATTTGAAAAACTAATGCAATTTTGGAATGTCCTCTTCATCCATGACATTTTATTTTAGCAAAATTCATAAGGTGTACATTTCTTAACTCATACAAACCTTTCAAATTATGGGCCACATAATTCACTAAGAAAGGAAAAAATAACCAAGGCACCCTCCAGGGTCCCCAAAGTTAGTTTTGTCAATACAATGCATTCTAAATCACACCATCCTAAACATAGCCTGCAAATTTGGTGAAAATCTGTGTAGCTGTCTCCATACCACAAAGAAACAGACAAAACTGGATGTTAATTACATATAGATAAGACATAGGTAATCTGTCCAATCAGTGATGACTCTGGCCCTTTTTTCCTTGACTCCTGCTACTCCTTAGTAACTCCACCAGAGGGCAGGCAGTAAACGAGAAAGGAAAGGAGAGACCTGGCCGTGAGGCCCTCACGACACAAGGAAGGACTCAAGCTACCTAAACCCATTTCTGTACTCACTCCCCCATGGTCCTGGTGGGTCTAGCTTATTTGAGTGAAGTTCTTATTTCAGATAGGGACACTGGGTCCAAATCATGGCTCAGTCAGTTCAGGTAGTCAAGAACTATTTATTGAGTGTCTGCTGTATGCGAGGCACTGTTTTAGGCACTGGGGATGCAAGACAGACAAAAACATTAGCTTCTGGAACTAACATTCTAGTATTGTATTTTCATAATCCCTGTGAGCCTCAGTTTCCTAATCTGTACCATGGGGGCAATAATACTAGTTTCTCTGAGCATTTAAATGAGATACTTACACATCTAATGAAGTTTCTGGATTTATTATAATTTACAGTTTGTATACAGCTTTGCATAGTGTTTATAAAGTTTCGTGTCTGGGACTTCCCTGATGGTCCAGTGGGTAAGACTCCATGCTTCCAATGCCCAGGTTCTATCCCTGGCCGGGGAACTAAATCCCACATTCCACAACTAAGAAGTCTGCTTGCTGCAAGTAAAGATCCCACATGCCGCAACGAAGATCCTGTGTGCCGCAACTAAGACCCGGTGCAGCCAAAATAAATAAATAAATAATATAAGAAAGAAACATTAAAAAATAATGCTGCTTTAAAAATAAATAAAATTTTGTGTTCTACTTTACATTTTCATGAACGTTTTCCTATGAACATTTCTTTTCTACTCAGTATTTTAACAGTAATGTAATATCTCATTGTGTCAATTTATCATAATATTTAAACGTGACTCTGTTCTATTGTATACTTGGTTCATAGCAGGTTCTCAGTAAATATTTGTTGAAAGAAGACATGAATACCACACATTTATATTATTTGCATCTTTTCATTATCACAAATAATACTCTTTAGCTTCTGAATAATCTTTCTGGGAAAAGTTCTAAAAGTAGGGTTATTATATCAAAATGCATGACACAAGGCATGAATATTTTCATGATCCTCAATATATATTACCATCATGCTGCCATGAAGACTACTAATTTACAATCAATGACAACCACATTGTGGTTTAATCTGTATTCTATAATTATTCATATTATCTAAGTTCTTTCATATAGTTACTATTTGGATATCCCTGTTGTAAAACTTATGTGTTTGGGCTTCCCTGGTGGCGCAGTGGTTAAGAATCCACCTGCCAATGCAGGGGACACGGGTTTGTCCCTGGTCCGGGAAGATCCCACATGCCATGGAGCACCTAAGCCCGTGCGCTACAACTACTGAGCCTGCGCTCTAGATCCCGTGAGCCACAACTACTGAGCCCACATGCCACAACTAATGAAGCCCGCGCGCCTAGAGCCCATGCTCCACAGCAAGAGAAGCCACTGCAATGAGAAGCCTGCGCACGGCAACAAAGAGTAGCCCCCGGCTCACTGCAACTAGAGAAAGCCTGCGTGCAGCAATGAAGACCCAACGCAGCCAAAAATAAATAAATAAAATAAATAAATTTATAAAAAAACAAAAACAAAAAAAACCTTATGTGTTTGAGGGGCAGGACACTTTGGGGGGAAGACAGGGAAGACCCTACATGTAGGATGCTAATCGAGCAGAGCGAGCCTCAAAACTACCCCCTAAGCCATCAGGCCAGCAGGAGCAGAGAATGAGGTGACAGAGGAAGAGTGATGCAGAAAATAAATCAGAGGGACATTGAAGAGATGTGTTACATTTTTGCCAAAGACTTACAGATGACAGATAAAGACTATTACCACAAAGGAGTACCTCTTTGTTACATCACAGCAGGGGTGGGGCTGTTTTGTGCAATGAGCACCTGTGACATTGGAAGTGAAGTCTGCAAACCCTGCTGTCTCAGTTGGACTTGAGAGAGCTGATGCAGCACTGGGCATGGAAATGTTGATGAATTAGTTGATGAATTGGGGCCTGGTTAGCAATGTGATTTGCATACCTGTGGTTTGGGGTTAGGCGTACCATATCTTTACCTCTTTGCCCTGACGAATACAATTGGTTGAGAGGTTGAAATTAAGCAATGAGCCTTTGATCTGAAATGGTTTGGTAAAATAAGCAATTGTGTGGTTTTGAAAAATAATGTATTTTGAAATGTTTTCAAACCTACAGAAAAGTCACAAGTGCAGTACAAAGAACTTCCACATCCCTTTCATCTAGTTTCCTAAGTGTTAACATTTCACTGCATTTGTGCTCACTTGCTCTCTTTCTCCCTCTATAGTCCCCAGACTGACCCAGCAATGTTTCATTTTCCTCTCTGGTCCAGGATTCCATCCAGGAACATGTGTTGCATTGAGTTGTCATATCTTTCAGGCTCCTCCAATTTGATTTTTTTTTTTTTTTTTTTGGCCATGCTGCGCGGTGTGTGGGATCTTAGTTCTCGGACCAGGGATCAAACTTGCACCCCCTACAGTGGGAGGTGGAGTCTTAACCACTGGACTGCCAGGGAAGTCCCCAGGGACCTCCAATTTGAAATAGTTCCATAGTCTTTCCTATCTTTCATGTCCTTAGCAGTTTTAGAAACTTCTGGTTTTACATTTTGTAGGATGACCCACATGTTTCCTTAGGACTAGACACAGGCCATGTTTTCTTCTCAGTGCATCACATCAGAGGGCACACAATGCCAACCTGTCCTGTCACTGGTACCATTAACCTTGATCACCTGGTCATGTTGGTGTCTGCAGGTTTCACCACCATAAAGACACTACTTTTTTCTTTTTGTAACTAGCATTTTGTGGGGAGATATTCCCAGATTATGCCAACGTCTTGTTCCTCATCCATCCTCCACCAGCCACCCTTAGCCTCCTGAATCAACCACTATTTGTCATGGTGGCCAAATAGTGATTTTCTAGTTCCATCAATCTTTCTACATTTATCAGTTGGCATTCTACTATAAAGAAAAAACAGGATTCTCTCCTGTTCCAACTATCTGTTGCTGTGTATCAAAATATTCTCAAACTTAGTAGTTTAAAACAATAATCATTGATCTAGTTCAGGAATCTGCATCTGGGCAAGGTGATGTATCAACCAGTGCAGTCGACTGGGTCTGGAGGATCCACTTCCAAGGTGGCTCACTCACGTGGCTGACAAGGTGGTGCTGCCTTTTGGCTAGGACCTCAGTTGGTCAGCCTGAACCACTACATGAAGCCTCTCCATGTGGCTGCTTGATTTCCACTGCAGCACTGTGACTGAGATTCAACAGCAAGCATCCCAAGAGAGTAAGGGGAAAGTGCTTGGCCTTTTTCTGATACAACCTCAGAAGTCACAGGGCTTCACTTTCATTGTACTCTCTCGTTTAAAGAAGTTACAATTATCCACCCAGGTTCAAGGGGAGGGGACATAGCATTTACCACTCAGTGGGAAAGTTGTTAACATCACATTGTAAGAATGGCATGTAGGATAGAATATATTGTGGTGGGCTTCTTTGTAAAATACAGTCTGCCCCATTCCCCATTTGTTTATTCATTTGTTTATATCAATATGGACTCATGGATTCCAATTTTACATAATCGGTTGTAATCCGTTACTATCATTATTTATTTTGATGCTCAAACTGTCCCACATTTGACTATTGGGAGCCTCTTCCAAGGTGGTAGCTGTATTCTTTTGACATGTTGCCATTATTTTTTGCGCATTTTCTTTGGTGGAAGGTGGTACATATAAACCATGATCTGGGTACTTGGTGTGCTCATTGCTACCAGGCTGTCATTGTCTCTAGGTCCTCTTATAGATAGAGCTAGTCTGTAAGAGGGCCTAGAATAAACACACACACACACACACACACACACACACACACATAGATAAATACATTTCCCCATCTCTCTGAGTATAAATGTTAAAAAACATGGGTTCATATCAAAACCTCCAATTTCAACTCAGAATCTTGGGGTTCAGTCTGGTCTTGCTCCTTTCCATGATTTTTCTATATTCTCCAACAGTAAGAAACCTGGTGTTTATTATCTTCAATATAATCCTCACTTATTTGCTCAATTAATATAACCAGTCTCGCAAATACGCTAGCTTCTCTCCTCCACCTACCACCCCTGCACCCTGCCACCAGCACTCTGCATTCTCAGATATCAGCAGGCACGTTGCCAATGTGCTTCAATGTGGCATCCTATACTGCTTCAACAACCCATATGTTTGGGCACTAACAGGCACACCTCCAGTGCATCTCTGTGCAGCTCCCCTCTTCTCCCCCTTACCATCCCATGCCCTTGGGTGCCACTGGGGATAATACTGACATCCCTCCATACAGCACCTCCTGTATCCCTCCCTAGCACTATATCCTCAGGCACCAGCAGGCATACCACTGATGTGTCTCCACGTGGCAGCTCTCTTCACTGCCACTGACTCCTCCAAGCTTGGAAGGGAAGATGGAAAGGGAAAGTAAGCAACTGTGTTTTAACATGATTGAAACTGGCCAATACGTGGTCCAGAGTCCTCTGTCTTTGAACATCCACACTAGCTCCTTTTTAATCATTTAAAAATGCAAACTTGATCTTGCTGTTCTGTTTCTTAAAACCCTTGGGTGATTTCCCGGCCCTAAGGCTAAAATCCAAAAACTCTAATATGACCTACAAGACCCTACATAATTTGACCAACCGCCTATTTTTTCCAGTATAATCTCTGTTTTATTTCTCTGGGTTCAGTCAGTTTCCCAGAGCAGAGTCTTCCAATCTCCAACTTGGAGTGTGTAAACTTTGGCTGCCAGTATTTTGGGGAACTGAGCCAAGGAAAGGGCCCGGAGGTCTCAATGATCAGAATGCAGACTTTAACTTAATCCCTAGTTTCAGAATGTCATCTCATGGTTGGTTTAAGTGTCTCATCCTTTACTCAGATGGAGGAAGGGATCTGGGAACTAGCTGCTCCTTATAAACATGTTCAGTCAATCATCCTGATTCCAACTGCATACTCCCATTTTCAGAGATACCTGGTACATTTAATTCTTGAGACCTTTGGGGTTTGCAGTACAAATAGCTTCCTTAGGTTTCAGCTTTCTCTAGTCTGCTAAATTAGTTACTACTCGTTTATCCATTTTCTAGTTTCCACATTTTGTTCGAGGTAGGTGGGGGGAGGGTGTTGTCTTGCCTGTTGTAGCCTCTCTTCCCATTTCCTTTGTCCTCATGGTGTTTGGCCTTTTAATTCCTTTACTGTCTTTTTTGTGGGGTCTCAGGAAGGAGCTAAGTGCATGTGTTCAATTCACCAAAGTTAACTGGAAGTGGAGTTGTCTTAAATAGCAAACACCCTGGTTCCTTTTAAAGCAGATTCCATGAACACAAATTGGATTTCATAGAATCATGAAATATTATATTATAATTAGAAACACTTATTCAGCCCAGTGGTTCTTTTTTTTTAATAGACTTGATTTTTTAGAGCAGTTTTAGGTTTACAACAAAATTGAGAGGAAGATACACACATGCATAGCCTCCCCCATTACCAACATCCTCCACCATAGTATTAGTACATTTGTTACAATTGATGAATGTACGTTGGTTGACACATCACCACCCAGAGTCCATAGTTGACCTTAGGGTTCACTCTTGGTGTTGTGCGTTCTATGGGTTTGGTCAAATGTATGATGACATGTATCTGTTATTATAATAACAATCAGAGTATTTTCACTGCCCTAAAAGTCCTCTGTGCTCTGCGTTCATCTGTCCCCACCCCCACCTCCGGAGATCACTGATCTTTTTACTGTCTCCATAGTTTTTCCTTGTCCAGAATGTCATATAGTTGGAATCATACAGTATGTAGTCTTTTCAATTGGCTTCTTTCACTTAGTAATATGCATTAAGCTTCCTCCATGTCTTTTCATGGCTAGACAGCTCACTTATTTTTATTTATTTTTTAAAAACATTTTTAAAAATATTTATTTATTTATTTGGCTGCATTGGGTCTTAGTTGTGGCTCACGGGATCTTCGTTGCCATGTGCGGGATCTTCATTGCGGCATGTGGGATCTTCATTGCGACATTCAGGATCTTTAGTTGCAGCATGCGGGATCTTTAGTTGCAACATGCGAACTCTTAGTTGCAGCACGTGGGATCTATTTCCCTAACCAGGGATCGAACCTGGGCCCCCTGCATTGGGAGTGCAGAGTCTTAGCCACTGGACCACAAGGGAAGTCCCAGCTCATTTATTCTTAGTGTTGAATAATATCCCATTGTCTGGATGTACCACTCCTTGTCTTTTTACCACCAGGTACCTCTTTTATTATATATTCACCTTCCCTCACCAAATACCCATATTTGAAAAGAGTTAGACTTCCAAAACTCAGTTTGAGAAACTATGGTCTAGTCAGAGCCCTCATTTTACAGATGAGACTGAGCCCCAGAAAGGAGAGGTGATTCGCCAAAATCTCACAACTACTGATGGGGTTCAGGGCAGGCCATCCCAAGATGTGCCACTTTGGCATGCGGATTATTTTGAGCTGAAAACAATCAAGGCCCAAAAGCCTCAGGAAGAACTTTTGAGCTCTCCTCTAACTGCCTAAAAGAATTTACATAGAGGACCTGTTCTAGGAAGGGAGATATCACCACGGATAACTACAGCATAATATGAACTAGGTGTGGAGGGCAGGGAGGAACCTAGCAAAGTCTGTTAAAATTTCCCTCTGTGTCCCACTGTTTCTGTTTGGCCCAGCAATCGTTTGTTTACAAACATTTGCTCTTTTTCATCTTCCTGTGAATTGCCTTCCTTCCCTTTGAAGTCCCAGACCCCTACCCCCTTCTCCTTAGTCCAGGATGACACATATACCCTATTTTACCTGACTGTCCTGTGGGCCTCATAGTCCTACGGAGCCCACATATGCACAAAATTAAATCTGATTTTCTCCTCCTATTAATTTGTTTTATGTCATTTAAATTATTTGACCAACTAAAACAACCAAGAGGGGAAGAGGGAAATATTCTCCTCCCTGACACTAATGAGGGGCCACGTTAGGATGTGAACCCAGGTCTCCTGCCTTTTGCTCTAGTGCTCCTTTTAGATCTGTGATATAAGATTTATGTTCCCCCAAACTGATAAGCAGGTGAGGGAAATCTTTCCTTCTGGCTCCATGCAGTGGTTTTTTCTCAGCAGTATCATTCGTGGCATTGAAACATTACTTCTTCTGGTGCCTAGGAGGAAAAACGGCCTCCCTCCCATCTTGAGGGCCACAGAGGGCTAAACACACTGGGAATCACTGGAGCTTTCTCAGGGCCCTGGGGGAACTGTTTGCTTGAAATGTAATAAAGGTTCCTCTCCACCAAACATGGAGAAAAAGCAATGCTGGAAACACGGCAGAGTCAGCGTGGGAGGTCTTGTCTCTCCTAGTCAACCAACCAATCGTCAGGGATAGATTAGACTCCTACTGTGAGCTCTTCTATGCTAGAAGTTACCAAGGATACATAGGCTTTGCCCTGAAGGGATTTATGATCAAATTGCAGAGACAAAAGGTTCCATCCTCTCAACCTCTCTGAAGGCACGGCCTTTGTCTTCCCCATTTCTAGCCGGCCTCAGTGCACCTGGCCTCCTTCTGGATACATGTTCGTTATCTATGGTTTGATTAAAGCTTCTTTGTTGCACTATTTCCTCTCCTACAAATGAGGAGGCTAACGATAAAACCCCTACTGTTTGTATAGGCTTTGTAGTTTACCTGATCTCAGTTAATCTTCTATCTTATCTTTTTCCTCAGCTGCTTTGTACACAAATGTTATTGATTCCCTCCAGAGGCAGCCATGTGTGGTGGAATAAACAGCATTAAAACTGGGGTTTTAGCACATACCCCTTCAACTAACTATCTGAGTGTCGTTAGGCAAGATGCTCCCCCTCCCCGGGCCTCAATTTACCTACATGCAGAAGGAGGAAAGGGTTTGGATTCCACAGAATCTGAGGCCCCTTCCAGTTTCTAATTTGAGTGCAGCGCCATTGTGTGGTTTTTGCTGTGCGTGTTGTTCCAAACCAAAGGGCAGGGACAGGATGCAGTCTGATAACCAGGGACAGAGGAGGAGTGGTTGAGCAGCTTTGCACATTTGTGGGTGCCTCGCTCCCCGTCCTTAGATTTCCCAGGCTGTTTAAGTTCACGATCCCAGGGCACTGCTTGTCCGCCCCCTGCCATACACGCCATGCCATTCAGGGTTTCTTTCCCAGGGTCTGCTTTGAAGCCAGAGGAAGATTTTCAGAGCTCTCGAATCTTCTTACTTCTTGCCCTCTTGACATCTGAGGCCTGAAAAGAACTTGGGTTGCCTGCCTAGGCAGGCTTCCGGAGGCCACAGGCTTCTGTCTTCAGGGGCTGGGGGCAGGAGGATGCCCGAGCGAGCGCAGGCAGTCATTGTTTGGGTATTGACTCAAAGGAGCCAGAGACACAATGCACAGGAAAAAGGATGAGCTCATGACGGCTAAATGAAAAGATTCTTATCTTGGAAACAGCGGTTTCTTATGCAAAACAGGGGGCGGCAATGTGATTGTGCCCCACGGAGTACATTCAACAACAGGGATTTCAAATGAAGAAGCTGTTTTGCATACCTACGGGAGCGGCAATGGGCCAGATTGTTCATTAATTAAAAAGGGGGGGCGGGTGCTGAAAAACCCACGCTCGCACTTGCTGCTGAACCGAAATAATTCATTTGCCTTCCTCTCAGTCCCAGTTGATCAGCTGGGAGACAAATGTCGTTTTTTCAACCGTAGCCACCTCTGGAGAAGGGAGGGGAGGGCAGAGGGGGAGGGAGGACGGGAGAAGGTATGGGCGGGGAGGGGAGCGCGTCACAGATAACTGGAATAGCGGTGATCTTTCAACCATTTCCACTTGGTGGTGTTCAAATGTATTGTACAGAGGTGGGTGGCTTTTTTGTTGCCTTCTCCCCCCCCCCGCGCCCCCAGGAGATTTACCTTCCTAGTTCTGTTTGATTTCATATGAAAGAAGTCTAAGCGAATCCCCATTGATGGGGTGGAGACGAAAGAAAAGAAGAGGGTGGGAAAGGGAGAAGCTAGGAATGTGTTCCTTAACTACAGTCCCCCTTTTCCCCAACTCTGACATGTGGTCCCCTGAGTGGATGGACCAGAGCTGTGGCTGTCCCGGAAATTCCAGAATAGAGGTCACCCACTGAATGGGTAATGCCACAAGTGGAGAGCAGGGTTGAGTGTGGTTGCAGGTGGGAGGCAGTAACCCCTCCCACGTAACTTTCCTACCAGCCAGACTGCTCTCCTTCTACTGCACATCATCTTTTGATTTAGGAATAAGATTGGTTATCATTTATCAAGCACTTTCATATACATTACTTCCTATGTTATGTCCTATCACTATGTTACACCTGGCGTCAGGCACTTTCACTTATGTTACTTATTTGAGCTTCTTAGTTACCCAGGGAGATAACTGGGTATTATTGCTCCTGTCTTAGAAATGAGGAAACTGTGGCTCAGACACATTAAGTGGTCACCCAAGGTCACAGAAGTTGGAAATAACAAAGCTAGGATTTGAACCCACATCGGTCTGATGTCAAAACCTGTGCCCTAAACTACTGTGCAACGCTGACTCTCCTCCCTTTCCTCCATTCTTCCCTACTGTTAGTCAAAAGGCAAACCTCCCAAGGATGGCATTCTGGCAAGCAGGGCAAGGATGGGGGTCCTTCCTGAATGTGCGACATTCCCCCCAAACACGCATACCTTCAGTATGGAAGACAAGCTTGGTAGACCTTTTCTCTACCATAGGCTCACAATATGATTCATGTTTTTTAAAGTCCAGTTTATGGAGGTATAATTTTCATACAGTAAAATTCTTTCTAAAGTGCTGTTCAATGAGTTTTGACAAACGTCTACTGTTGTGTCGCCACCAACACAATCAAGATATAGAATATTTTCATTACCTCCCAGAAGTTCTCTGAGCTCCTTTGCAGTCAATCCCTTGCCCCTATACCCAACCTTTGGCAACCACTCATCTATTTTCTATTTCTGTAGTTTTGCCTTTTCCAGAATATTGTATAAATGGAATCATATCATATGTATACTTTTGAGTTTGACTTTATTTAGCATAATGCTTTTGAGATTCATCCATGTTTTAGTTCAGTCCTTTTCATTATCAAGTAATATTCCACAGTATGATTGCACTATAATTTTATACATTCATCAGTTGATAGACATTTGGGTTGTTTCCAGCTTGTAGTGATAATTAATAAAGCTGCTATGAATATTTATATACAGGTTTTTACATGAATATATATCTTCATTTCTCTTGGGTAAATAGGAGTTGATTGCTGGGTTATAGGGTAAGTGTATACCTAACAACAACAAAAAATCCCTGCCAGACTTTCCAAAGTGGCTGTACCATTCTGAATTCCCTTAGCAATGCATGAAAGTTCTAGTTGCTCTGCATCCTTGCTAATACTTGGACGGTCTTTTTAATTTTAGTGATTCTAATAGATGTGAATGTTAGCTGACTGTAGTTTGACTTTGCATTTGCCTAATGAGTGATGATGTTGAGGGTCCTTTCATGTGCTTATTTGCCACCTGTGTCTCTTCCTGGGTGAAGTATCTATTCAAGTCATTTGCCCAATTTTTAATTGGGTTGTTTGTGTCCTTATGATTGAGTTTTGAGTTCTTTATATAGTCTGGGTATATGTCCCTTATCAGATGTGTGTTTTGCAAATATTTTCACCCAGTCTGTGGCTCACCTTTCATTTGCTAAGCCTACCTTTGGAAGAGCAGAAGTTTGTCATTTTGATGCAACTTAGTGTATTAATTTTTCTCTTCTATTGTTCATTCTTTCTTTGGTCGTATCTAAGAAATCTTTGCCTAACCAGAAGTCACAGTTTTCTTTTTGAATATGTTTTATTCTAGAAGTTTTACAGATTCAGCTTTTACATTTATGTCTATGATCCATTTTGAATTAATTTTTGTATATGTATATGATATGAGGTAAGGGTTGAGGTTCATTTTTTGGCACATAGATGTCAAATTGTCCTGGTGCCATTTTTTTAAAAAAAATAAGTTTATTTATTTTGGCTGCATTGGGTCTTCATTGCTGTGCGTGGGCTTCTCATTGCGGTGGCTTCTCTTGTTGCGGAGCACCGGCTCTAGGCATGCAGGCTTCAGTAGGCGTGCGGGCTTCAGTAGGCGTGCGGGCTTCAGTAGGCGTGCGGGCGTCAGTAGTTGTGGCACGTGGGCTCATTAATTGTGGCTCGTGGGCTCTAGAGCGCAGGCTCAGTAGTTGTGGCGCACGGGCTTAGTTGCTCCACGGCATGTGTGATCTTCCCGGACCAGGGCTTGAACCCGTGTCCCCTGCACTGGCAGGAGGATTTTTAACCACTGTGCCACCAGAGAAGTCTAAATTACACTGATTGATCTTCACATGTTTAACCAGTCTTGTATTTCTGGGATAAACCTTACTTGGTCATGAGGTGTTATCCTTTTTATGTATTGCTGAATTCGATTTGCTGATAATTTGTTGAGCATTTTTTGGCCTGTGTTCACAAAGGATATTGGCCTATAGTTTTCTTATAACACCTTTGTCTGGTTTGGTATTTGTCTGGATTGCGTTTTGAATTGGAGTTATTTTTCAAGCGGAGGGACTGAATTTAGGGCTGGTCTGATGCAACAGTGTTATAAGAAGGCCAAGTTTCTCAGAGGCACTCAGTTTGCCTTCCTTTACTCTGCTGAGACACACTACTGACCTTCCCACAACTGCAGATGGTGCTGGACCCTCAATAGTCCCTGTGCTGCTCAGAGCGCTGGAATTTTCTGTCTCCCTTCTCTGCTCCATTTCCAAACCAACAACATGATGCACAAAACAATAGAGACCTGCTCCCTATGTGTAATATTTACCTAATCAGTTACATCAAACATCAGAGGCCCAAGAGACCCGTAGTCATATCTCTGTCTATGCTTCGGGTCAACTTGAATGCGCTCCAGGGGTGCCTGTGCACATGGTCACCAGGATGCAAGGGATGTCGAGGGAAGATTGCATCCAGCTTGTGAATGGGAGCATTTTCAAATCATCACCTGTACTTAGCAAAGGTTTGAGAGTTCTCTGTAGTATCCTAAGTATTTACCAAGCATTCTGATGCTGAGTAATGATTACAGCCGTACATAAAATAGAAAGATTAGAGTCTCAGTTCCCTGCTTAATATGTAAATGTATCCAGTTATGTGTGAGTGCTTTTAATGAAGTAACTTGCACTTCTGTTTCCTACACTGAGAGTGATTGATGCAAAAAACACTCTATAACCCCATCAGAAATTAGCAGCCCTTTGAAAGGGCTCTGTGGTGCTTGGCTGGCCTGGGGCTAGGAGGCAGTAGGAATGGGTTTTAGCCCTGGCTTTACAGTTAATTTCCACTTTTTTGGGCAACAGGAAGTAGACTGCCTTATCCCCAACTGAGCTCAGAGAATTGTTGGTGATGGATTGTGAAAGAATTCCACTCACTTATTTACTTTAGATTGGTTCTCATTCCAACATACAGGAATGGATAATAAAAATAGTAGCTACCACGTGCTGTGCTAAGTGCTTTGCTTATATCATTTCCTTCAATCATCATACCAATCTTGGAAGAGAGGAATTAATATACCCCTGCTTCATAGATGGAGAAACTGAGGTTCAGAGAAGATAAGTCCTTTGCCCAACCTCACCTTGGTAAGTTAACAGCTAGGCTGGGATTGGAATTCAGATTTCCATGGCTACACCTCACTGTCTCCCAATACTGAGGATGCTGACATCTGTCTGAATTTTCTCACATACCCGTAACGGGATGAGCTTGGAAGGACAAGGAGTGTTCTGTGTGTCTGTGATGAGGACCTAGTTGCAGACAGTGACTAGGGTTGAGCACTTCCTTCTGCACCCTACCACACACACACTGTTCCCAGTCTTTCAGGAGAAGGGCCATGATTTGAAGTGCATCTCTTCTGAAGTCTGGCTTAAGAAGCATGAATGAGTTCCACCTGCTATCTCTGTAGCAGAGAAAGGTCTTTCTCTGCAGAGGCCTCTCAGTGGCTGTGGGAATGCTGCTCTACTGAGTGTCTCTAATTGGAAAACAATTATATATAGCACTTATTAAGCACCAGACACTTCTCTAATCCCTTTATACATAGTAATTCCTAGAATCCTTATAACAGTCCTGTGAGAATCCTTATTATTCCCATTTCACAGATGAAAAAACTGAAGCACAGAGATGTTAAATAATTTGCCAAAGTCTCCCAGCTAATAAGAGGCAGCTCTGAGATTTGAACCCAGAGAGTTTGGTAACTCTAGACCTGTGCTGGTCCATGGTAGCCACTAGCCATATGTAGCTATTTAAGTTGAAATTTAAATGAATTAAAATGAAATAAAATTTAAAATTCAGTTTCTCAGTCATACCAGCCACATTTCAGGTGCTTAACAGCCACACGTGGCTAGTGGCTACCATATGGGATAGTGTATTTGTAACACATTTCCATCATCACAGAGAGTTATATTGTGTAGCACTCAGCTAGATTCTGTGCTTTTAAATGGCTAAAAGGCATTTAAATGGTATGGCCCTCTCAGAGAACAACCTGAGTACAGCTCCCTTTGTTCCTGGCTTGGTCTCCTCTTAACTTTCTCTCCAATTTTCTGTCCCATTCCCGCCCCCCACCCCCTTTTTTTTTTAGCTTGACTGGTGAAAGGGGAGTATTTTCAGCCCCTTTAAAAACTCTGAGCTAAGTCTTGTCTGCTGACTCACTCCCGCTGCCCCCTCCACCACCCCAACCAGGCTCACCTGACCTCAGACCCCTACTTAGGCTTTGATGTTTGAAAAGCCACAGCCTCTGCTCGGGACTTTGTGTTAAGACTGCAGACCCCTCTGGAAGCCTCAAGTCATGGCAGTGAAAGGAAAGATGCCAAGTGGGTGTTGGCTGTTAAGCCCCTTGCTACTTCTGTCTCTAGACCTTGGCCCTTATCAAATCAGTGCTGCCTACAGGAGGAGAAAAAAATAAAGGAGCTTCCAAAGAAGTGTCAAAGTCTGCAGCAGCTCTCCTCCGCTACACTGATTTATAGGCAATACCACAAAATTCCTCAGGACTGGGGCCAGCAGTCAAGTGATGGACAGTGATTACCAAAGGAGATTTTTGTGGGTTTTCAGAGGCCTAACGAAGTAGGGTCCTCCTTATTAGCAGGTGGCTATCTATAGGGAAACAGACAAAACTCTATGTCCCTCCACCCCTAAAATAAATCTTCCTCTGGACCTTGCAGGAAGTCTGTGATGTTTCCTCCCCTTCAAAGTGAGTGTGCTGTTGAGTCGTTGGCCAACACATCATGTCAACGTCAGTGGGGCAGAGTGTTGCCTGTTCTCCCCCCGCAGGGCCCTGAGATGAGGGTGGGGATGTTTTGATGAGTGGGGAGTAGTTTGCTGAAAAGTTATAAATACGCCAGACACACTCCAGTTACTTCTCTCTTTAGCCTGTGGTCCTGTCTGTAGGTTCAAATTCAGTTGCAAGGAAGGTTTGCAAGGGTTCTTCAGCAGCACAATGCCTCTCATAAATGGATATTTCTCAGGGTCTGCCAGGACCAGAACTTCGAGAATGATAATGACAAGTTTTCAAAAAGAATGGGGAGGCCACGGAATGGTTATCTGTGGCTAGGTCTTGGCATCTGTGGTTGATACAGCAGGTGCTTTGCTGTCATGTTGACAGGAGGTGAGGGAGCGTGGTGGCAAGTATCCTACCAAGTACCCAGCACCTGGGTGAAAGGTGACTTGGAGAGACTATGTCTGAGTCAGGGTTGTCCCCTCTCCTCGTTCTTATTCTTGGAAGCAACCTGTTGCCCTCATGTGTGTTGTTATGAAACTTTTCAAGGCGAGAAACAACAAGTGCTGGCAAGGATGTGGAGAAAAGGGAACCATCACGCACTGTTGGTGGGAATGTAAATTGGTGCAGCCACTATGGAAAACACTATGGAGGTTCCTCAAAAAACTAAGAATAGAACTACCACACAATCCAGCAATTCCACTGCTGGGTATTTATCTGAAGAACACAAAAACACTAACTAAAAAAGATACATGCACCGCTATGTTCATTGCAGCATAATTTACAGTAGCCAAGATATGGAAACAACCTAAGTGTCCACTGGCAGATGAATGGATAAAGAAGGCGTGGTATATATATATACACAATGGGATATTACTCAGCCACAAAAAAAAGAACAAAATCTTGCCATTTGCAGCAACATGGATGGACCTAGAGGGTATTATGCTAAGTGAAATGTCAGACAGAGAAAGACAAATACTGTATGCTTTCACTCATATGTGGCATATAAAAAAAAATCAAACAAGACAAAAACAAAGGCATAGATACAGAGAACAGAGTAGTGGTTACCAGAGGGGTGAGGGTGAGGGCAAAATGGGTAAAGGGGATCAACTGTATGGTGATGGATGGAAACTAAATTTTTGGTGGTCAGCATGCTGATATACAGAAGGAGAAAACATAATGTTGTACATATGAAACATATAATGTTACCTCAATAGAAAATAAATCTAGGGCTTCCCTGGTGGCGCAGTGGTTGAGAGTCTGCCTGCCGATTCAGGGGACACGGGTTCGTGCCCCGGTCCGGGAGGATCCCACGTACCGCGGAGTGGCTGGGCCCGTGAGCCATGGCCGCTGAGCCTGCGCGTCCGGAGCCTGTGCTCCGCAACGGGAGAGGCCACAACAGTGAGAGGCCCACGTACCACAAAAAAAAAAAAAAAAATTAAAAATAAATAAATAAATCTAAAAAAAAAACTTTTCAAAATGCCTTGTTGGCCCATCTGTATAGAAATAATGAGCTCTCATGCCTGATTGGTCAGCTGCAGTTGATAGAGCATTTTTGAGCCCTTGGTCTGTCTTTACTCTCACCTGCTGTCTAGGAAGTTGGGAGGATGACAGTATCATCTCCATTTTTTTTTTTTTTTTTTTTTTTTTAGCCTCACTGTGCAGCATGTGTGATCTTAGTTCCCTGACCAGGGATCGAACCCATGCCCCGTGCAGTGGAAGCAGGAAGTCCTAACCACTGGACCTCCAAGGAATTCCCCATCTCCATTTTTTTTTTTTTTTTTTTTGTGGTACACGGGCCTCTCACTGCTGTGGCCTCTCCCGTTGCGGAGCACAGGCTCTGGACGCGCAGGCTCAGCGGCCATGGCTCATGGGCCCAGCCGCTCCGTGGCATGTGGGATCTTCCCGGACTGGGGCACGAACCCGTGTCCCCTGCATTGGCAGGCGGACTCTCAACCACTGTGCCACCAGGGAAGCCCATCCCCATCTCCACTTTAATGGTGAGGAGATGGAGGCTGAGAGAGGCCTCAAGGTTTCTTTGCAAGGTAGTGTTTGAATGGTGCCTGACTGGAATCCCAGACATCTGGCTATCTTTCTGGTTCTCAAAGGTTCTAGTAAGCCCATCCTGCTGTCTCCTTTGCTTTTGGGAGAAGGTAGAGAAGTTTGGTTGCTGGGAAGGGGAGGCACCACAGCTGGCATGATGTGCTTCTTCATGGCATTGAGGTGATTATAGGGTTGACAGCACTAGTAGCTTCTGTAGGCTGTCTTCTGCCTCACTTTTTTTTCCTTAGCTCCTCCCTTCTAGCCCAGTCTCTCTTTCCCTGGAGTCAGAAAGCCCCTCTAAAACCATGCAATCCAGATTGGGACTTGAACCCACGGTCTTTTAATTCAGATCACACACCTGGTCTCAGGACTTAATGAAGCTTGGGTTCTTTATGTCTCATCACAGAAAGAATTCAGTGAGAGACAAAGTGATAGGTAAGAAGTAGATTTATTTAGAGAGATACACATTCCATAAACGGAATGTCATCCATCTCAAAAGGCGAGAATGGCCCTTGGAGAAACACACTCCACAGAGTGTGGGCCATCTTAGAAGGTGAGAGGCCCCAAAATACGGGGTGGCTAGATTTTATGGCCTGGGTAATTGCATAGGCTAATGAGTGGAAGGATTATTCCAACTATTGATATTTTGGGGGAAGGGGTGGGGATTTCCAGGAATTGGGTCACAGCCCACTTTTTGGCCTTTTATGGTTAGCCTCTTCAGAGGCTGTCATAGCACCTGTGGGTGTGTCATTTAGCATATGCTACTGTATTACAACGAGCATATAATGAGGCTCAAGGTCTACTGGAAATCGAATCTTCCGCCATCTTGTACCTAGTTGGTTCTAACCAGTTTTTGTCATGTCCTATGGCTATGTCATTCTTTTAAAGGTTGTGCCCTGTCCCCTTCCCTGCTGTTTCACCTCCAGCATAACCCACCTCCCACCACTGGCCAAAGTCCAGCGAGGACAGCATAGATGCAGGAATCAGGGAATGTTCTGTGCTGCCCTGTCTTCTATCTTCCTGAGCTAGATGTCCAGCATGCCTTGCTGATTTCTGATGCTTATGGGGATTAAGCCATCCTTTCAGGACCATGGGGTACTTGAAATGGCAGGTTAACAAATTTGAGCTTTATCTTGTAGGCAGAGGTTAGCTGTGGAAGGGTCGGTGTGCTGGGAGTTAGAAGGAAACTCTGGGGGAAAGGTGTGCTCTGGGATGTTGTTGTAGAAAGATAAGCAGGAAGCAGGAGCAGCTCTGCAGGGTAAACAAGGTGAAGGCGTCACCTCAGAGGGATGATCCAAGGAAGACTTTGTGCCAATTAATCACGATAGCTGGTTCCCCACCTTCCAGCAAATGGTTACAGAAAGCTGGTCACAGCTCTCAAGTGTGCTGTAATTATCTGTTTACTTGTCTGCCTTCCCTGCTTTTCTATGAGTTTTGAGAGCAAAGGGGCCTAGTTTTATTCCCCATTTCCTAGCACAGGGCAAGACCTGGAGTAAATGCTTGTTTGAATGATGGGAATTTCATAACTTTGCTCACAGATACTGCAAACAAATGCCCATCAAGGGCTGCCAATCCTTAGCAGTCTTTCCTACTTATATATCAGGCACCTGGGTAGAGCCATTGGGGTCCTGCTTAGTGGGCTGAAGCAGGCCTTGACTAGCCAGAGAATAGTTGGCTAAAATGGAGTCCTGGTGCCTGGCAGAGGTAGTTTTTTCCCTTAAGGGCCTGTTAAAAGTTTTTTTGAGGCTTGTTAAAATGGTAAAGAAGACTTTCTTCGAGACTTTTGCAGTAGGGGAGAGAGACTGAACTCAACTCCTTTTTTTTAAAATAAATAAATTTATTTATTTGTTTATTTTTGGTTGCGTTGGGTCTTCATTGCTGCGCGTGGGCTTTCTCTAGTTGCGGCGAGTGGGGGCTACTGTTTGTTGTGGTGCGCGGACTTCTCATTGCAGTGGCTTCTCTTGTTGCAGAGCACAGGCTCTAGACGTGCAGGCTTCAGTAGTTGTGGCACGTGGGCTCAGTAGTTGTGGCACACGGGCTTAGTTGCTCCACGGCATGTGGGATCTTCCTGGACCAGGGATCGAACCCGTTTCCCCTGCAGTGGCAGGCAGATTCTTAACCACTGCACCTCCAGGGAAGTCCCTGAACTCAACTCTTAATATAACAAGGACAAGTGGAGATTTAAAGCCAATGAGCAGGGTGAGGGGGTAAGTGGATGCAAAATTACTAAGAGGAGTTTGATTAGATGTTGTTATGGACTGAATGTTTGTGTCTCTCCCATTCATATGTTGAGACCCTAATCCCCAATGTGATGGTATCTGGAGGTGGGGCCTTTGGGAGGTGATTAGGTTTAGATGAGGTCATGAGGGTGAGGTCCTCATGATGGGATTAGTGTCCCTATAAGAAGAGGAAGAGAGGCCAGAGCCCCTTACCCCGACTCCTCCCTCTTCCCTCTTCCCCTCTCCCATGTGAGGACACAGTGAGAAGGAGGCCATCTGCAAGCCTGGAAGAGGGTTTTCATCAGGAACTAAACCTGCCAGCTTCTTGATCTTGGACTTTCCAGCCTCCAAAACGGTAAGAAATAAACGTTGTTTAAGCTATCCAGTCTGTAGTAGCTTGTTACAGCAGCCCTAGCTAAGATAGACTAAGGGTGAGGGAATTCTTGCTAAGCTGGCTTAACAGTATTATTACTAAAGGGAAACCAAAGACTTAGAAATCAAAGGTGAGGGGTAGGAACTTGATCAGACATCAAGGGTGATCGGGTATCTCAGGTGGGGGAATTTTCCGCTAAACTGACTTTGCAGGATTCTTTGCCAAAGACAGGCCAAGGACAGGGCTGAAGAGGAGGTCTAGTTGAAAAGAGGGCTTAGAGGAGCCTGACTAAATGTTGGTCAAGGAGGGAGTCTCTTTCAGGCCTAGTCTGCTGGGGCATACCTTTGCTCATTATGTCTGGCATCTGCCACACCACTGTGACCTCCATTTGCCCAGGCAAATTTTGCATGGGTAGGCACACCTGGTGGGAAACCTAAGCTGATGCTGGTGGTTGCCAGGTGGAGCCGTCCATTAGAATCACCTGCGGAGCAGCTTTAACAATACCTATGCCTGGGCCCCACATCTGCTAAATCTGAATTGATGTGGGGATGAGGCATCTATATATTTAAGAAGCTTTCCTGGTGACCTTCATTATCAGCCAGGTTGGGGACCCAGAGGTTTACATGATGGATTGACCAAGAGAGTGATAGAAAGGGAATGGGAACTGATTGTTGGGGAGGGGGTGGGGAGAATGCTGGAGGGGATACGATGTCTACTTTGCCCCCTCTCCCCATAGACTTGGGTTCTCTCCACATTTGCAGGGTGCCAGGAATTGTGTACTCAGCAAAATAGCAAAGTAGGTGAACAGTGTTTGTAATGTCTGCCACTTTTGCTTCTCAGGTCTTTGTTTTTCTCTTTAACCCCTTCAGAGCATCTGTTCCCCCTCAGACATCTGGTACCCTCACCTTCTTTCTATTGTCTTCTTTCTGAAAGAGGCTGTTCACTAAGGTTCGTACTTTTGATGAGGCAGATTGGCATTTTTTAAAGGGGGCAGATCCAGAAGTTAAAGAACTGGATGTTCCAAAGTAGGAAATTCAGACATCTGAGAGGTGGCAGCAAGGTTGTGTGTGTGTGTGTGTGTGTGTGCGCGCGCGCGCGCGTGTGTTCGTGTTCGTGCGTGTGTCCAGAGGTGGTGAGGGAAAGGCTCTCTAGTACCCCTACAACTGACACAGACGTAGCTGCTTTCTTTTCCTGTGCCTAAGGTTGGCTCAGATACGTTGTCTATGCCCCAGATTCCTAGGACTTTCTGGGAGCTATCAGGCAGACTTCTATCTTTTTCCTAAAAGAACTGAAAAATGAAAGGTTTAAAGCTAAATACTGACTCTCAGGTAAGATGCAACCCTTACTGAAATAGCACTATGTCAGCAGAACACGGTCTCATTGGTTCATTATCAAGCAAGGTCAGGACATTATTTCTGGCAGCTTCTGAAAGCCACAGCCTGTTAGAAAAAAGTCGTCTTCCTGAGGGTTTAATATAGCTTGCTCTCACTTGCTCTTCTCTGGAGCGCACGTGCTCTCTCTTTTCTTGGGCCTCCTTTTAAAATGCTAATTAAATTTGTTTGATCTCTGCTGCCCCCCACCCCTAGCTAATTTTGGAGATCAAGAAAGGGAGCTTGATATCTATAAAAGATGTGCCTGTTTTTCCACCTGAGCTACCTTTGTATTTCATTCTGTTTTATTACAGGAAATTGTGAGGGGGCCCTAAACACTAACATACATAACATTGATTGTATTCTGCATAACAAATTGGATTAGGATAATTACCACACAGATGTTAAAAAAAACGTTGAATGCAAATCAATGCAATTAGTCATGACTTAATATACTATAATTCACACATTGGAATGTCTTATTGTGATTATACTATTTTAGAACAAAATGCTTTAACAAAAAAAGAGGAAGAAAAGAATTCTTTTACTCTGGTGCTGCACGTGCTCTGAACGAGAAATTGTTTTATGCTAATTTGGAATTTCACTACTCAGAATTCTTATTAACTAATCAGATCCTTCAATTTCTCTTGCCCCCTTTTATATAGAGAAAGCTGCTTCTTTAGCAAGACAATTTCATGCGCAATTCAACTTAAATGCCACCATTATGAACAAAGGAATTTGCACACGGATGCTTTTGACAAACATGGCTTTAGAAAAGCAAGCCTTGGGTGGTGGGGGGCAGGGCCACCCCCCCACCACCACTGATAGCCCGGACCCTGAAACAAAGCAGACAGAAAGTAAGCAGTTGGAATGAATCCAAGTCAGCCAGCAAATAGGCGGATCTGTCACAAGGGCAGTAGGCTCAGAGCTGCCACAAAGGGTTGTGCAGCTTGTGCCTAGCTGAGGGGGCCCATGGGGGCTGAACTGCAGCCCAGGATCCATGCACCAAGCTGCACAACCAGGTGACCCAAGGAAAGGATGCCTTTTTCCAGTTCACACAAAGGTGCCTTATGGGTACAAGGCAGGAGTTTGGTCAAAGAGAGGAAAAAAATTCTCATGGCCAGAAACTACAGAAGCTGGGACCTCTGGAGTCTGAACTGTGAACTTGAATATAATTCCTAAATTTTCTGGTTTATCCTACAGCACCCCACCCCCCACCCCCCTTGTTTAGAATTCCCCGAGATCTAGGTTTTACACTCTGGAGTGCTTGCTCTTTGTAATTGCTATCATGTCAAAGCTTTGCACACCCAACTGAGCTGGGGGACCCTTGAGGGTGTGTGTAGGAGGAATCATTTTCCCTCTGTTCTTCTAGGTTCTTGGCTTAGACTCCCCACCCCGGAATAAAAACAGATTAACCGGAGAAAAACAAGTTTAATAACATGTGTACCTCTTGTATACCTGGGAGAGACCGGGAAAACTAACTCCTTGAAACGGGCCAAGCCACCACCTTAAATACCATCTCCAGCTAAAGACAAAAGATGCTGAGGGGAGGGTGGCCAGTTTTGGGAGGATATCAGGAAGAGCACAGTAAATGAGGGTATGGTTGTTATGCAGATTGAAGTGACTGCCTTCTCCATTGATGAGCATTTCTAGAGATTTAGTCATCTTGTGGTACAAAGAGGGAGACACCCTTATAAATGGAGATTTCCCTTATAAATGTAAATGTCTGTTACAAAAGGGTACCTTCTGCTCAGTTTTTAGAGTTTTCCCAGTGTCTGCTGTTTAATAATCAGCCTAAAATAATCCTTGTGCTGAAGAGGCACATTCCGGGGTGGCACATTGTGCTTCCCTTCAAGGGCTAGGCTTGTGTCATCATCATCCTGCCTGGAGTCTCCCCACCTAGAGTTGCCAGATTTAGCAAATAAAAATCCAGGATGCCCAGTTGATTTGAATTCCAGATATACAACAAATGCTTTTATAAACGTACAATAAAACAAATATATCCCATGCAATATTTTGGACATATTTACACTAAAATTAGTGTTGTTTATCTGGTATTCAACTTCAACTTGGTGTTCTGTGTTTTATCTGGCAACCCCACCTCAGCACAGAGCACACAGCTTGTGGATTAAAATACATCTAGGCCAGTGGTTACCACATTGAGTGTGCACCAGAATCACCTGGAGGTGATTAAGACACAGACTGCTGGTTCCCACCCCCAGAGTTTCTGATTCAGCAAGTCTGGGGAGGTGCCCCCAAATTGGAATTTCTAACAAGTTCCCAGGTAATTGGGTGCTGCTGGTCTGGGGACCACACTTGAGGAACCACTGCTCTAACACAGCCTCAATAAATACATCCAATGGGAATGCAGCTCTTGTTGCCAAGTTGATACTATGCAAGCAGAAAGCTTCGCAGACTGCTTGCAGCAGGTCTGGGGGCTCCCAGGCAGTGCTCCTTCAAGGGGAGTGTAGTCACCCGTGCTGCCCTCAGCTACCTCCCTGCATAATCCCTCTTGACTGTGTTAGGTTGATGATAAGCAAAATTGCGGTTTGGATTTGTTGCTTCTGGTCTTGTTTGTACCTACATCAACTTTAACTCCTCTACCTCTGTCCCTTCCTCTAGGTGCCAGTGTCTTTCCATTCTCTAAACCAGGGATGTGAAGACACTGATTCACTTTGAGGCTTTCTTCCTTTCTTCTGGGCAAGTCACCAGAATGGCCCTTTAGTTACAAAAATAGAGATGACTACATGCCCATTGTCATAGGGTACTGACACTTGTCAGGGGAAATTTGTATAAGGAGTATCAGGATTTCTATTTGAGATTGAGATCCCGAACTTCTGACTGAGATCCTGACCCTTTCTACTTGAGGCCCAAAGTTATTGTAACATAATTGGGATGGACTAGGGTGGCCCTGGCCCATTCCAGGGTTCGAGAAAGGGTAACAAAGCTCCAGAGATAAAAAGCACTATGAGGGTAGAAGGAGCCAGAACCAGGTGGCTGGCCTCTGCACTGGAGGTCCTGTGGTACAAGGGGGATTGGGAGACATTTCTGCCAAGTCTTTGAAGCCACTGATACCAAAATCTGCCTCAACATAGCCCCTCCCGGGAACAAAGTTAAGCCACAAGCAAAGATCCATGTGTATGAAAGAGTTGGAAGATAGAAACATTTGTCTGGGGCAATCAAGTCCCATCATCCTTATGGGACATAACCGGCCCAGCAGTCAAGGTCGTATACAGTCATCCCTCAGTATCCATGGGGGGCTGGTTCCAAGACCCCCACGGATACAAAAATCTCAGATGCTCAAGTCCCTTATATAAAATGGTGGCATAGTATTTGCATATAACCTAGCACATCCTCCCCATACTTTAAATCATCTCTAGATTTCATATAATACCTGATACAATGTAAATGGTTGTAAATACAATGTAAATGCTATGTAAATAGTTACCAAGGCGTTGCAAATTCAAGTTGTAGTGTTTGGTACTTTCTGGAATTTTTCTTCCAAATATTATCAATACGTGGTTGGTTGAATGTGCAGATGTGAAACTCACTGATACAGAGGGCCAACGATCGTGGTCTCAGGGAGTGTGTCTGATACCCTGTGTTCTAAGGGACCCCAAGATAAAGGCTGAATTTTCTGTCAATATGGGCATATAAAAATCCAGTCATAATAATTTGAACACTGAAAGAAATGTTAAAATTTGTACTTTGAGTTGGTGAAGTGGCAAGTACTTCTTATGCATGATATATATATATATGTTGTCACCTCTCTCTTTTGCTCTCATGGTAGACACTGTTATGTGATCACAGCCCTCTTTCCGATTGACCCTGGGCATGCCTTTTGTATCCTTCTGTTATTAGTTAGGGTGTTCTTGGTTGCAAGTGACAGAAAAACTTAAATCCTTATCTAGCACTTACTATGTGCCTGGCACAGTTCTAAAGGCTTTATAAATTTTCAAATTCACAGACTCTTTTAAATAAACCATAGAAGGTAGAGTTATTATCCCAATTTTACAGATTAAACAAAAAGGGGATTTTTTTTTTTTTTTAGTATGGATTCAGGGGTGTCTCACAAAACCCAAGTGAATGTAAGTGAACTTCAGAGATGAACTGGGACTATGGGATAAATGCTGCTTGGGTTCTCTCTTTACCACTTGTTTCTCTACCTCTTTGTACTGTGTTCATTCTTCTCTCTTATATTAGATCAGCTTTCTCTTTCTAGTCCATATGGAGGAAAATCTGGTGGCTAATACCACCCAAGTTTTACATGTTTTGAATCTGACCATCCAGAGAGAGAAACTGATCTCTCTCTTAATTCACACATCTTCTTGGAGGGAACTTATTAGCTCAGTTTGGGTTAGGTGTCCAGCCCTGGATTCAGGCTCTTGGGGATAAACTTTGGCTAACCAAATGCAACTCATAAAAGAGGGATTTACAAAACCATGGACAGAAGGCTGCAAGTCATGTTGTAGGAACAAGTAGTTCCTACTGATACCATGTGGAAAGACGAAGGAAAGGGAAAAGTCCTTGAAATGAAGTATGGGGAAGACAATAGCTGTTCACAAAATCTTAACTCACCATTCCATCTGCCTTCTACCCAGTGATCAGAACTGGTACATGGTACTATTTGTCATCTCTCCTCTGACGTCTTCCCTTTAGGATAGGTAATGAATGTGGTCGCCTCATTTACATTCATTGCATTGGTCCAAAGGGAGGATCCTCATATCTGTCCCAAGTTGGCCCTGTTCTCTGCCCCTGTGGCCCTTTTCTATTGATGTCCAATCTTGCTTGATCTCACCCTGCAGGTGAACTCAGTCAACTGAATGCACTTTCAATGAGCTTTTCCTAGACATGGTGACAGAGCTGTTATGGACAAGGAAATTACCCCAGAGAGGGATATGGCAATTAGAGGAGTGAGGCAGGGTGGATGTGTCATTAAGAACGTTTGTCTGTCTGGCAATTTAGGCAGGACCTCATAGGGTAATAATTAGGCCCAGAAACTGAGTTTTGTTAGAGATGCTTAGAGGTCAGTAATCTCCTGGGGATGGACTCATGCTAACCAGATTTAAATCACAAGCGATAGCGATCCAAAGCCAGAATTCCAACTTATTCATTTTCAGGGATACAGATACTGTTAATCAGACTGGAGTTGGCATGTCAGCCTGTCAGGCCAGATTTGAAAGGGAAGTTTAATGGTAGAAGAAGGTTGTTTGGGGAGAAAGGAATGAGAACTAGGGGAATTCCTTGAATTATCTCAACGGCATCTGCCATCCACCTGTGATAGCCCCACCCTAGGAACAGATCAGAGAACAAAGACTAAATACTCATATTTGTTTATGAGAATGAGCTTTTCTGGACCAGTTGAGCAACAATTGAGAGCTTCTTGTTCTTTGACTCACCACCTTCTAGATCTCCACACTAAGCTCTTCTTTGGTTAACACATCTATCCTCAGCTTCAGTCAAATTATCATGCAATAATTACCTCAAACAAGTGTTCTGAGAAAGGAACCTAGTTCTGCCGGATGATAACTGATGGTTGCAGCTAAAAATGTTTTCCAAGTCAACACGAGTTAAACTTAAGTAGGTTTCTTTTCCATAGGATTTCTCAGAGCCTTTAGTGAACTAACATGCACTGAGAATTTCTAATAGAAGGCTGGAGATCACAAATTTATTTGACCACTTAGTTGTATTTTTCAAAAGAAGTCATGACGGCAAGTATATTGGTTTCCTACCATTGCTGTTAACAAATCAGCATAAACTTCCGGGCTTGAAATGACACAAATTTATTATCTTACAGTTCTATAGTTCAGAAGTCCTGAAATCAAGGTGTAAGCAGGGCTTTGTTCCTTCTGGAGGCTCGAAGGGAGAATCTGTTTCCTTGTTTTTTCCAACTTCTAGAGGCCACCCACGTACCCTCTCCATCTTCAAGTCCACAGAATAGCAACTTTAAATCCCTCCCCTCTTTTTTCCTCTCTACTCTGCCATCACATCTTCTGACTCTGACACTCCTGCCTCACTCTTATAAGGACTCTTGTGATTCAGGATAATCTTCTCAAGATATTTAACTGAATTGCACTTGCAAAGTCCTTTTTGCCATGTAACCTAACATGTTCATAGGTTTTGGGGATTAGGATGTAGATATCTTTGTTGCGGGGTGGGGGTCATTATTTTACCTACCACAGGAAACAATGGGAAACACTGGACTGTGGTATTAAACACGCTAATACAATCATAGTCTTTGGAGACTGTGCTAAGGTCAAACTTCATTGAATTTGGGGGAGTTCCTGACATATCTCAGCTAACTGTTTAGAGGTTAGAATGGGCTCCTATACATCTCACAGAATTCTCAAAGGGTACTTACTACCTGTACGACCTAATGCTCTCTTCTTGCCGGGCAGTGGCAAAAGCTCCTGGATGGAAAAAAAGGAAGGGCTTGTGCACTGAAGAAGGGGACTTTCCCCAAGACTCCTTCCCAGAAACATGCAGTTCTCGGAGACTAAAGTCATGTAAAGGAATTCCATGGCAATGGGTTAAAGTTACTTGTTTAATCGAAAGTAGAGATAATCTATTATTTGAAATGGAAATTAGGGCTCCAGAATGTCTTAAATGAGAGTGTTACCACGCTGGGAAACCCCCTGCCGACTTGTGAGCCAGAAAGTAAGGCTGCAAGCAGGTGACCTTTTCATGCCACCCAGACATATTTGTGACAGGTGCTGCTCTGCGCTTGCAGAAATTGACACCCAAAGTTCTTCACTTTCCTGCAGAGAAAATCTGATCTCTTTCTCTCTTCCTCTAAAGATAATTTTAACACATGATGGTAATAATTCTTGACTTTGATCTAGTTTCTGTTGGGTATAGGGTCCCCAAAGCTCATGATGTCACCAGAAACCAAACTGAAGATGGAGTTACTGAAATTCCGTTAAACACTAATTTGACTACTTAAGCTCCTGACTGTGCTAAAGATTCCATTGCAGGGCTTCCCTGGTGGCGCTGTGGTTGAGAGTCCGCCTGCCGGTGCAGGGGACACGGGTTCCTGCCCCGGTCCGGGAGGATCCCACATGCCGGGGAGCAGCTGGGCCCGTGAGCCATGGCCACTGAGCCTGCGTGTCCGGAGCCTGTGCTCCACAACGGGAGAGGCCACAACAGTGAGAGGCCCGCGTACTGCAAAAAAAAAAAGATTCCATTGCAGAGAGCAAGTAACTCAGATTGTTGAGAAATAATTCCACATGAGGCTTTGGGTCTGCTTGGGAAAATACATGCCAGAAGTTCCCAGACATTTTTGCTCACCAAATCTCAATAGCCTTTTCTTCACTCCCATGTTTTTCTTGTTCCCACTGACTACCCTAACTTACTAGATTTTAAAAATATTTTGGCTCCAGTGACCAAGCCCTATGCTAGTTTTCCTTCTATCCCTTTGGCCACACCTCTTGTACTTCCCGGTTCTCTTTTTTTTTTAAAAAAATTTGTTTTTATTTTTGGCTGTGTTGGGTTGTCGTTGCTGTGAGCGGGGCTCTCTCCAGTGTGGCGAGGGGTGGCTGCTCTTGTTGTGGAGCACAGGCTCTAGGCGCGCAGACCCCAGTAGCCGCGGCACATGGGCCCAGCAGTTGTGGCTTGCAGGCTCCCGAGCACAGGCTCAGTAGTTGTGGCGCACGGGCCCAGCCACTCTGCGGCATGTGGGATCCTCCCGGCCCAGGGCTCGAACCCGTGTGCCCTGCACTGGCAGGTGGACTCTCAACAACTGTGCCAACAGGGAAGCCCTCTCTCTTTTCTTCATTCAAACTATGAATTCTCCTGAAGACACAGTCATTGGCACTCTTCTCTTTTCTTTATGTGTTCTTTCATCCATCCATCAAACATTTTTAATGTTTATTTATTTATGTTTGGAGACTTAAATTGCACTCTGGGGATACAGAAATGTATTAGATATAATCCTTCTGAGAACTCAGATTAGGGAAGGAGACGGACAGGAAATCAATGAACACAATATAGTGTAATATCTACTATGAAATATATGTGAAATCTTTTAATGGAAATCCATGGCAGAGGCATCTATATGTGTTTCCAAGTGGGACGCTTTCAGGTGCAAGTAACAGAAAACTCAAGATGACTTAAACCATAAAAACAAATATTATTTCTTATAAAAAGGTATATCTAAAGGTAGAGAGGTCCCAGAATTGCTCAGTTCAGTAGCTCAAGGACCTCATTAAGAACCCAGTCATTTTCCATCTTTTCATCTGCTATCTTTAGCATATCCCTTGCAGAATTGCAAGACGGTTGTAGCAGTTCCACATATTACATGTAGAAATGATGATGTTCATCTAAAAAAGGTGTTTCCTGCAGTGTGTTTAATTTTATGAGTAAGAAAACCCATCTTCCATACCCCCACCCAACTTCCCCTTGGGACCCATCAGCTATAGTTACCTAAGTCAATTACTGACAAGGGGAATGAAACTACCATGATTGGTTTAGATGAGTGGATCTCAACTTTGTCTGCATATGAGAATCACCTTGGAGAACCTTTTAAAAGCCCATGCCCCAGGACTTCCCTGGTGGCGCAGTGGTTAAGAATCTGCCTGCCAATGCAGGGGACACGGGTTCAAGCCCTGGTCCGGGAAGATCCCACATGCCATGGAGCAACTAAGTCCGTGCTTCACAACTACTGAGCCTGCGCTCTAGAGCCCGCGAGCCACAACTACTGAGCCTGTGTGCCACAACTACTGAGGCCCACGTGCCTAGAGTCTGTGGTCTGCAACAAGAGAAGCCATCGCAGTGAGAAGCCCACGCACTGCAACGAAGAGTAGCCCCTGCTCACCGCAACTAGAGAAAGCCTGCATGCAGCAACAAAGACCCAACACAGCCAAAAATAAAGAAAGAAAGAAATTTATGAGATGCAGACGTAGAGAATGGACTTGAGGACACAGGGAGAGGGAAGGGTAAGCTGGGACGAAGTGAGAGAGTGGCATGGACATATATACACTACCAAATGTAAAATAGATAGCTAGTGGGAAGTAGCCACATAGCACAGGGAGATCAGCTCGGTGCTTTGTGACCACCTAAAGGGGTGGGATAGGGAGGGTGGGAGGGAGACGCAAAAGGCAGGAGATATGGGGATATATGTATAGCTGATTCACTTTGTTATAAAGCAGAAACTAACACACCATTGTAAAGCAATTGTACTCCAATAAAGAGGTTAAAAAAAAAGAAAGAAAGAAATTTATGGAAAAATAAATAAAAGCCCATGCCCCAGCATGTCTTAGAGCAATCAAATCAGAATCTGACTGTAGGATCTGGACATCAATGTTTTTGAAGTTCCCCAGATGACTCCCCTGTGCAGCCAAGGTTGAGAACCATTGGCCTAGACCACTCCCTCTGATTTTTTCCTCTGCAGCAGAGGCATGCCTAGGCTCCCTTAAGAGCACAAGTATCTGCTATAGGACAAAACTGGGATTCTGTAAGCCAAGAAGAAATGAGGAAAAGCTTTGTGGTAGGCAAAGCACAATGTCTGCCACAGTAACTAATCAACATTCGTGATTTCAACGAGCACTTCTATGTGGAGACTGACGCTTCTGGTTCTGACTTCATCTGAGCTCCTGACCTATTTCAACTGTCTCCTGGCATTTCTACTTGGAGTTTTTGTCCGCACCTCACTCTCAATTTGTTCCAAACCAAGTGTTCCAGCCTGCTTTCCGTCCTGATGACATTATTTCCATCATGTGGTACCAGCATTCTCAGCGTACTTCAGGCTCAAATTCTTGGAATCTTTTCTTATCCATCCTATTTTTAAAGTCACCCTGGTTTTTTTTTTTCACCGTTAAGCTGCAACATTTTAATTCTACTCCATCATATCACCTTCTATCCTTGTTCAGGCTGCCCTACAGCACTGCATGCTTGCATTCTGTAACAGCTACCTAGCCGGTTTCCTGATTCCAGTCTTTCACTCTTTGGGTCATTCTGCATATCACTGTAGCTTCATATTCCTAAGATAGTGCCTTCTGCATGTGATTCTGCCTTTTGATGGTTACAGATTCTTACCTGTTTTCAAGGCCCTTCAAATTTCAAGCCCTCCACATCTTTTAAGGCCTGGTTCAAGCCCTAGTTCCTCCAGGAAGCATTCTCTGTTTACTCCAATCCTCTTGCATTCAGACAGCACTTGGTTGAACTCCTGACTCTGCTACTTACTACCTATGTTTCCTGGGCAATTTGCATAACCTGAGTTACGGATTCTCATCTGTACAGCGGGGATGATACTAGTTTCTACCTTGTAGGGTTATTAGAAGGATTAAATGAGTTCCTTTTCTCCCTGCCTCTTTTCTGACCTCCTATGTTGCCTACTCTTTACTACATAACTTTGCCTTTTATTATCTAATGCCCTGTACCCGGCCTCATTGTTTCATGGATATAAGTATCTTTTCTCCCCAACTTGATAGTAAAGCTCTTTTAAGGGCAGGCACCGTACTTGCCACTTGTCTCTGATGCCCTCTGAATTCTCCTATGGTACACTGAGCCAACACAGAAGATATTCCACACATGCTTGCTAATTTTGTAAGTATTTAGTAGCACAAACTAAAAGTACTATAGGAGCTGGGAGGAAAGAACTGTCTGCAGCTTAAGGGGATGGAGCTTCCATACAGAGTTACTTCCTTTTTGCTACCTCCCTTCCTGTCAGCAACGTTCATGCTTGCTTCCCTCATGCTTGCTTCCCGGCACTGAGTTTCAAGCCAGAATCTTATTTGGATGGAAGAATCTCCACCCCAGTTTGTATTGCTTCCACCCTTGGGGCAAGGTGGAGGCCTGAACTGCTGTGGCACTGAACTTGCATTCAGCGACCTGTTCATCACATCAGTAAAGGCCAATGGCTTTGCCTTCCGGTAGGGTGGGTGGAGTAGTTTTATGTGGTAGTGGTATGATTTTTCTCCTTTGAATCTCTATTTGGCTGTTGCCTCTGAGTGTTACCAAAGTTGTTGCAAGATGATACTGCAAATGGGGATTAAGAAAAGTGTGACTCTGGGAATTCCCTGGCGGTCCAGTGGTTAGGACTCCACGCTCTCACTGCTGAGAGCCCGGGTTCAATCCCTGGTCTGGGAACTAAGATCCCACAAGCCGTGCGGCACGGACAAAAAAACAAAAAAACAAAAACAACATCAAAAAAAACTGTGAGTGACTCTTTGGAGAAAAATGTGTCATGTATTTTGCTCTGTGGCTTTACACTGTTTGGTTTCTTTTGTTTAGTTGTTTGATTCTTTATCTCAGTTGTGATATTCTCCTTGCATGGAACCCCGTTTGAACCTGAATCTACATAATTGGAAGTTGAGTTGAAAAAGCTCTGGGAGGAGAATTAGAAGACCTGAGTCTGTGTGTACCTTTAGCCAAGTTACTCCCTTTCATTGTGCCTCAGTTTCCTCATCAGTAAAATAAGAATAATGCCTGCCTTACCTATCTCACACTGGTATGGAGAGAATAAGATGATTAGCTGTGTGAGCATGCCTAGGAAAGTGAAAAGCCTTAACAGCTTAGGATGTGTTATTTTAAATGGAGTTTAAACACAATCTGGCTTCGGGGGAACATTCTTTAACCACTGGGAGTTGGTAAATTTGCTTGTGTGATTAAGCATAATATTTATATTATTGTCTAAAGGTATTTGATGGCTTCCGCAGCCTTTTCCTTACAGCGTTTATAGTTCTGCATGTGTGGTGGTGGTGGGCTTCTGGAACCTGTACTCTATATGATTGTACTTCGGTTAGATGTGATTTATTTAGAAATCCTCTTTTTTGCACTATAACTAAATCACACCCCGCCCTTTTCACTGTTTTTGCAGGTTTTAATGTCATAATTAAATTCATTTCAAAACATAATAATAACAATGAACATTCTTTGAACACTTACCATGTATTGTAAACTGGCCTTAGTCAATTTAACTGTATCTGTGTTTGTTTGGAGATAATGGGAGCTGTCAAAGAAGTTTGAGTTTGAGATGGATGACGGTCTCACTTTTTCACAATCTCCCTATGAGGTTATAATGAAAGAAAGTCTTGGATGATGAAATTTTATCATACACATTAACATTTATTAAATGAATATTCATTAATAGCAGTGACAAAATATTTCATGCAACCAGTTCTATAAGCTTGATAATGTCCCAGCAATTAATATCCCTGTCATTTAAAAGGCTTTGACCACAACATGCCTAAGAAAGGTCACAGAAAGAAGGTACAACCACACTTCAGAAGAAGGATTTTAAAAAATTATTTCTTTGGTTAACGTAAAATTCAGACAACATAAAATTAACCGTTAATCATTTTAAAGTGTACGATTTCGTGACATTTAGTGCATTCACAGTATTGTGTAAGCATCACCACTAATTCCAGAACATTTCATCATCCTCAAAGAAAATCCTATACCTATTAAGAAATCATTCCCTACTCACTTTCTCCCTCCCCCTTTCCCAGCCCCTGAAAACCACTAATCTACTTACTGTCTCTATGGATATACTTATTCTGGGAATTTCATATAAATGGAATAATGCAACATGTGGCCTTTTGTGTCTGGCTTCTTTCCTTAGAATAATGTTTTCTTTTTTTTTTTTATAAAGATTTTTCCTTTATTCTGTGCTGTGCCTTTCAACTTGTCACAGTCTTTTTTTTTAAGGTCTAAAACATTTATATTAACATATTTCCATACAAATAACCCAAAGAAAGTTTAGTATTAGTTGTTTTTGTTTGTTTGTTTGTTTATACTGCAGGTTCTTATTAGTCATCAATTTTATACACAACAGTGTATACATGTCAATCCCAATCGCCCAATTCAACACACCACCATCCCCACCCCACCGTGGTTTTCCCCCCTTGGTGTCTATATGTTCTCTACATCTGTGTCTCAACTTCTGCTCTGCAAACCGGTTAATCTGTACCATTTTTCTAGGTTCCACATGCATGTGTTAATATACAATATTTGTTTTTCTCTTTCTGACTTACTTCACTCTGTATGACAGTCTCTAGGTGCATCCACGTCTCAACAAATTACTCAGTTTCGTTCCTTTTTATGGCCGAGTAATATTCCATTGTATATATGTACCACATCTTCTTTATCTATTCGTCTGTCAATGGGCATTTAGGTTGCTTCCATGACCTGGCTATTGTAAATAGTGCTGCAATGAACATTGGGGTGCATGTGTCTTTTTGAATTATGGTTTTCTCTGGGTATATGCCCAGTTGTGGGATTGCTCGATCATATGGTAATTCTATGTTTAGTTTTTTAAGGAACCTCCATACTGTTCTCCATAGTGGCTGTATCAATTTACATTCCCACCGACAGTGCAAGAGGGTCCCCTTTTCTCCACACCCTCTCCAGCATTTGTTGTTTGTAGATTTTCTGATGATGCCCATTCTAACTGGTGTGAGGTGATACCTCATTGTAGTTTTGATTTGCGTTTCTTTAATAATTAGTGATGTTGAGCAGCTTTTCATGTGCTTCTTGGCCATCTGTATGTCTTCTTTGGAGAAATGTCTATTTAGGTCTTCTGCCCATTTTTGGATTGGGTTGTTTGTTTCTTTAATATTGAGCTGCATGAACTGTTTATATATTTTGGAGATTAATCCTTTGTCCGTTGATTCGTTTACAAATATTTTCTACCATTCTGAGGGTTGCCTTTTGGTCTTGTTCATGGTTTCCTTTGCTGTGCAAAAGCTTTGAAGTTTCATTAGGTCCCATTTGTTTAGTTTTGTTTTTATTTCCATTACTCTAGGAGGTGGATCAAAAAGATCTTGCTGTGATTTATGTCAAAGAGTGTTCTTCCTATGTTTTCCTCTAAGAGTTTTATAGTGTCCAGTCTTACATTTAGGTCTCGAATCCATTTTGAGTTTATTTTTGTGTATGGTGTTGGGGAGTGTTCTAATTGCATTCTTTTACATGGAGCTGTCCAGTTTTCCCAGCACCACTTATTGAAAAGACTGTATTTTCTCCATTGTATATCTTTGCCTCCTTTGTCATAGATTAGTTGACCATAGGTGCATGGGTTTATCTCTGGGCTTTCTATCTTGTTCCATTGATCTATGTTTCTGTTTTTGTGCCAGTACCATATTGTCTTCATTACTGTAGCTTTGTAGTATAGTCTGAAGTCAGGGAGTCTGATTCCTTCAGCTCCGTTTTTTTCCTTCAAGACTGCTTTGGCTCTTCGGGGTCTTTTGTGTCTCCACACAAATTTTAAGATGATTTGTTCCAGTTCCGTAAAAAATGCCATTGGTAATTTGATAGGGATTGCATTGAATCTGTAGATTGCTTTGGGTAGTAGAGTCATTTTCACAATATTGATTCTTCCAATCCAAGAACATGGTATATCTCTCCATCTGTTGGTATCATCTTTAATTTCTTTCATCAGTGTCTTACAGTTTTCTGCATACAGGTCTTTTGTCTCCCTAGGTAGGTTTATTCCTAGGTATTTTATTCTTTTTGTTGCAATGGTAAATGGGAGTGTTTCCATAATTTCTCTTTCAGATTTTTCATCATTAGTGTATAAGAATGCAAGAGATTTCTGTGCATTAATTTTTATCCTGCTACTTTACCAAATTCATTGATGAGCTCTAGTAGTTTTCTGGTGGCATTTTTAGGATTCTCTATGTATAGTATCATGTCATCTGCAAACAGTTACAGTTTTACTTCTTCTTTTCCAACTTGGATTCCTTTTATTTCTTTTTCTTCTCTGACTGCCGTGGCTAGGACTTCCAAAACTATGTTGAATAATAGCAGGGAGAGTGGACATCCTTGTATCATTCCTGATCTTAGAGGAAATGCTTTCAGTTTTTCACCATTGGTTTGATGTTTGCTGTGGGTTTGTCGTATATGGCCTTTATTATGTTGAGGTAGGTTCCCTCTATGCTCACTTTCTGGAGAGTTTTGATCATAAATCGGTGTTGAATTTTGTCAAAAGCTTTTTCTGCATCTATTGAGACGATCATATGGTTATTATTCTTCAGTTTGTTAATATGGTGTATCACATTGATTGATTTGCGTATATTGAAGAATCCTTGCATCCATGGGATAAATCCCACTTGATCATGGTGTATTATCCTTTTAATGTGTTGTTGGATTCTGTTCGCTAGTATTTTGTTGAGGATTTTTGCATCTATATTCATCAGTGATATTGGTCTGTAATTTTCTTTTTTTGTAGTATCTTTGTCTGGTTTTGGTATCAGGGTGATGGTGGCCTCATAGAATGAGTTTGGGAGTGTTCCTTCCTCTGCAATTTTTGGGAAGAGTTTGAGAAGGATGGTTGTTAGCTCTTCTCTAAATGTTTGATAGAATTCACCTGGGAAGCCATCTGGTCCTGGGCTTTTGTTTGTTGGAAGATTTTTAATCACAGTTTCAATGTCATTACTTGTGATTGGTCTGTTCATATTTTCTATTTCTTCCTGGTTCAGTCTTGGAAGGTTATACCTTTCTAAGGATTTGTCCATTTCTTCCAGGTTGTCCATTTTATTGGCATACAATTGCTTGTAGTAGTCTCTTAGGATGCTTTGTATTTCTGCGGTGTCTGTTGTAACTTCTCCTTTTTCATTTCTAATTTTATTGATTTGAATCCTCTCCCTCTTTTTCTTGATGAGTCTGGCTAATGGTTTATCAATTTTGTTTATCTTCTCAAAGAACCAGCTTTTAGTTTTATTGATCTTTGCTATTGTTTTCTTTGTTTCTATTTCATTTATTTCTGCTCTGGTCTTTATGATTTCTTTCCTTCTGCTAACTTTGGGTTTTGTTTGTTCTTCTTTCTCTAGTTCCTTTAGGTGTAAGGTTAGATTGTTTACTTGAGATTTTTCTTGTTTCTTGAAGTAGGCTTGTATAGCTATAAACTTCCCTCTTAGAACTGCTTTTGCTGCATCCCATAGGTTTTGGATCATCGTGTTTTCATTCTCATTTGTCTCTAGGTATTTTTCGATTTCCTCTTTGATTTCTTCAGTGATCTCTTGGTTATTTAGTAACGTATTGTTTAGCCTCCATGTGTTTGTGTTTTTTACGTTTTTTTCCCTGTGATTCATTTCTAATCTCATAGCGTTGTGGTCAGAAAAGATGCTTGATATGATTTCAATTTTCTTAAATTTACTGAGGCTTGATTTGTGACCCAAGATGTGATCTATCCTGGAGAATGTTCCATGTGCACTTGAGAAGAAAGTGTAATCTGCTGTTTTTGGATGGAATGTCCTATAATATCAATTAAATCTATCTGGTCTTTTGTGCCATTTAAAGCTTCTGTTTCCTTATTTATTTTCATTTTGGATGATCTGTCCATTGGTGTAAGTGAGGTGTTAAAGTCTCCCACTATTATTGTGTTACTGTCGATTTCCTCTTTTAGAGCTGTTAGCAGTAGCCTCATGTGTTGAGGTGCTCCTATGTTGGGTGCATATATATTAATAATTGTTATATCTTCTTCTTGGATTGATCCCTTGGTCATTATGTAGTGTCCTTCCTTGTCTCTTGTAACATTCTTTATTTTAAAGTCTATTTTATCTGATATGAGGATAGCTACTCCAGCTTTCTTTTGATTTCCATTGTCATGGAATATCTTTTCCATCCCCTCACTTTCAGTCTGTATGTGTCCCTTGGTCTGAAGTGGGTCTCTTGTAGACAGCATATATATGGGTCTTGTTTTTGTATCCATTCAGCAAGCCTGTGTCTTTTGGTTAGAGCATTTGAGCCATTCACATTTAAGGTAATTATCAACATGTATGTTCCTGTGGCCATTTTCTTAATTGTTTTGGGTTTGTTTCTCTAGGTCCTTTTCTTCTCTTGTGTTTCCCACTTAGAGAAGTTCCTTTAGCATTTGTTGTAGAGCTGGTTTGGTGGTGCTGAATTCTCTCAGCTTTTGCTTGTCTGTAAAGCTTTTGATTTCTCCATAGAATCTGAATGAGTTCCTTGCTGGGTAGAGTAATCTTGGTTGTAGGTTCTTCCCTTTCATCACTTTAAGTATATCATGCCACTCCCTTCTGGCTTGTAGAGTTTCTGCTGAGAAATCAGCTGTTAACCTTATGGGAGTTCCCTTGTATGTTATTTTTCGTTTTTCCCTTGCTGCTTTCAATAATTTTTCTTTGTCTTTTATTTTTGCCAATTTGATTACTATGTGTCTCGGCATGTTTCTCCTTGGGTTTATCCTGTATGGGATGTGCTGTGCTTCCTGGACTTGGGTGGCTATTTCCTTTCCCATGTTAGGGAAGTTTTCGACTATAATCTCTTCAAATATTTTCTCTGGTCCTTTCTCTCTCTCTTCTCCTTCTGGGACCCCTATAATGCGAATGTTGTTGCGTTTAATGTTGTCCCAGAGGTCTCTTAGGCTGTGTTTATTTCTTTTCATTCTTTTTTCTTTATTTTGTCCTGTAGCAGTGAATTCCACCATTCTGTCTTCCAGGTCACTTATTGGTTCTTCTGCTTCAGTTATTCTACTATTGATTTCTTCTAGTGTAGTTTTCATTTCAGTTATTGTATTGTTCATCTCTATTTGTCTGTTCTTTAATTCTTCTAGGTTTTTGTGAAACATTTCTTGCATCTTCTCGATCTTTGCCTCCATTCTTTTTCCAAGGTCCTGGATCATCTTCACTATCATTATTCTGAATTCTTTTTCTGAAACGTTGCTTATCTCTACCTCATTTAGTTGTTTTTCTGGGGTTTTATCTTGTTCCTTCATCTGGTACACAGCCCTCTGCCTTTTCATCTTGTCTTTCTGTGAATGTGGTTTTTGTTCCACTGGCTGCAGGATTGTAGTTCTTCTTGCTTCTGCTGTTTTCCCTCTGTTGTCACAGTCTTTTTATTTGCTATACAATATTGTTAGGATAAAGCTGAGACTGGGAAGCATGGAGAAAGGTAACTGGAGAAAAGGAAAAGGTGAAGGAATCATTGCTCTGCACAGGCACAACTAAGGCACAGATTTCTTCACAGGACGCTGGTCCAGAAAGTCAGCATAATGTTTTCAAGGTTCATCTATACTGTAGCATATGTCAGTACTTCATTCCTTTTTATGGCTGAGTAATATTCTGCTGTATACATATTCCACATTTTAAAAATTAATTTTTATGGAAGTATAGTTGATTTACAATGTGTTAATATCTGCTGTATAGCAAAGTAATTCAGTTATACGTAATTTTTTTAACATCTTTATTGGAGTATAATTGCTTTACAATGCTGTGTTAGTTTCTGCTTTATAACAAAGTGAGTCAGCTATACATATACATATATCCCCATATCTCCTGCCTCTTGCTACATTCTTTTTTAAATATTCTTTTCCATTATGGTTTATCATAGGATATTGACTATAGCTCCCTGTGTATATTCCACATTTTTTAATCTATTGATATGGCCATTTGGATTGTTTCTACATTTTAGCTATTGTGAATAGTGCTGCTTTTAACATTCACATGCAAGTATTTGATTAAGTTCCTGTTTTTAATTCTTTGGGGTATATACCCAGTAGTGGAACTGCTGGGTCATATGGTAATTTTATGTTTAACTTTTTGAGAAACTGCCAAACTGCTTTCCACTGGACTGCCACATTTCACATTCCCACCAGCAATCTATGTGTGTTCCCATTTCTCCACATCCTCACCAACTCTTGTTATTAATATATTTTTAAAATTATACTCATTCTAGTGGGTATGAAGTGGTATCTCATTTTGGTTTTAATTTGCATTTCCCTAATGATTAATGATGTTGAACACCTTCTCATGTGCTTGTTGGCCACTTGGATATCTTCCTTGGGGAAATGTCCATTCAGATCCTTTGCCCATTTTTTTCATTGGTTTTTTCTCCTTTGGTTGTTGGGTTAGGCCTTTCTTGTTCTTCAATTTCTCCATTACTACCTTCTTTTATGGTTAATTGGTTTTTCTTCTAGAGTACAATTTTGATTCCCTTCTTGGCTTTTTTTCCCCTGTATGTTTTAAAGTTTCTTTCTTTAGAGTTTACCCTAGAGATTACAGTTAATATCTAAATTTTATACCAATCAAGTTTGAATTAATACTAATTTAGTATTAATAAAATCAATAGTATACAAAAACTGCTCCTTTACATTTTTGTGCCCCTGCGTTGTGTTGTTTTCACAAACTACATCTTTATATATTGTGTGCCAATTAACATGGCTTTGTAATTATTATTTTACACATTTTTCTTTTAAATCATATGGGGACAGAAAAGAATGATAAAAAGGAGTTAGAAATCATATATGCAATATCACTGGCTTTTATGCTTACCTATGTAGCTTCCTTTACTATTGTTCTTTATTTCGTCATGTATCTTTGGATCATTGTCTAGTGCGCTTTCATTTCATTCTGTAGGATTCACCTTAATATTTATCGTATGGCAGGTTTACTGGTGATGAACTCCCTCAGTTTTTGTTATCTGGAAATGCCTTAATTTTTTTCTTCACTTTTCAAGGATAGTTTTGCTAGATGTAGAATTATTGGTTTACATTATTTTTCTTTCAAAACTTTAAATATGTCATCCTACTTCCTCCATGGTTTCTGAAGAGACATTGGCTATTAATCTTTTGAGGCTCCCTCATATGTGATGGGCTGCTTCTGTCAAGATTCTCTCTTTGTCTTTTGACAGTTTGACTATTATGTTTCTTGCTGTGAAGCTCCTTGAATTTATCACGACTGGGTTTAGTTAAGTTTCTTGGATATGCAGATTCATGTTTTTCATCCAATTTGGGAAATTTTTGGCTATTATTTCCAACATTCTTTGTGCTCCTTTCTGGCTCTACTCTCCCTCTGGGAATCTGTTTATGCATATGTTGGTACGTACTGGAAGGTGTCCCACAGGCTTCTTAGGCTCTATTAATTTTTCTTTACTCTTTTCTCTTTCTGCTTCTCTGACTGAATAATCTCAACTGACCTATCTTTAAGTTTGCTGTTTCTTTCTTCTACTTCTTCAATCAGCTGCTAAACCCCTCTAGTGGATTTTTCATTTCAGTTTCCATTTGTTTTTTTATAATTTCTATCTCTTCATTGATAGTCTCTATTTATTGAGACATTGTTCTACTGGTTTCCTTTAGTTCTTTGTCCATGGTTTCCTTAAGTCTTTGAGCATATTTGACAGTTCACTTAAAGTCTTTGTCTATTAAGTCCAACACTTAGGCTTTCTAAGGAATGGTTTCAATTTTTTCCCTATGGATGGGCCATACTTTCCTGTATCTTTGCATTCCTTGGAAATTTTTTTTGTTGAAAACTGGGCATTTTGAATATTATAGTGTGGCAGTTCTGAAAAACAGATTTTCCACTCTACCCAGAATTTGTTGTTGCTGCCTGTTGTGGGTTTTTCTAAACTTTTCATAAAGTCTGTATTCTTTGTTATTTGTGGCCCTGAAGCCTCTGTTCTGTTAGTTTAGTGGTCAGCTGGTGTTCTGACAGAGTTACCTTAAATGCCTACAGCCAACAAAAGATAAAAGGAAGAAAAAATAATAAAGAAAGAAAAAGGACTACTCTCCTAGTCTTTGCGGGTTGATTCTGTGTTGGGGTTCTCCTTCAATGCTTAGCCAGGCTGATTACAACTCTTAGTCTTTACTTCCTACTTGTATAGAGCCTGAAAGCTAGCCAGACATTAAAGCTTAGGGTCTTCTCTGGCCTTCTATGAATATGCATCCCACGTAGGGCATGTGTATGCATTCCTCGATTCCCTGGTATACATGGGAGCTTGTTAAAGCCTTTATTCCCACATGTAGCTCCTTTCCCAACCTCTTCCTTCCAAGACTTCCTGGTCTCTTTCTTGTCGCAAATGTTCCTTTTCCCAGACTGCTTCAGCTAATACCTGTACCTTTTTGAATGCTTTTGCCCAGTAAACTGCCCTAGCACTGGGAACTCAGAGTTGGGCAAAACAAAGGGTAGCTGGGCTCTGGTTCTTGAGAGAAATGCCTTACAGGTCAAGGCCCAATTTTTTGAGAATAAGGTCCGTATTGCTCCCTCTGGCATTAGCAATCTGCATCAGAGGTGCAGGCTGTGGTTTGCACAGCCACTGCTAGTCTGATGTGTGTGGGGGGGTGGGTGGGTGATTTAAAACAACACTGCACTCTATTACCGCAAAGCAACCTCCTCTTTCTTCACATCTCTCCCTGGTTATTGTCAGTTTTCGATTTTGTATTCAAGAGTTCCTCAAAAGTTGATTTTGGCAGTTTTTGCTGGGTCATTAGTTGCTATTTAGGGAGGATTCTTGTAGTCCTTTGTTCTTCTATATTCAGTGACATTCCTCCCAGAAGCAGGATTTTTGTGCCTTATAGTAGACATTAGACAACCAAGAAAAAAATTTTAAATCAATGGCTGGAATAAGGCTCTTTAGATATTTTCAAGTCTTTCATTAATGGTACAGAGAGGTTACGAGATTCGTTAGATTCTTATACCCTGTTCATGCAAGGGTGGGAGTGTCTCTAAGATATTTTTTTTAACCAGTTAGAGCCAATTTTTATATTTATCATTCAAGTTAGCAGGCATCAATGAAACAAACTTTTGACACTTGTTATGCTAATTACCAAAGTATAGGTTCCGTGTCGGAGATATAGGTAACAGAAACACTTGTGGTCATCAGCTCTGTATTGTGGCCCTTTCTGCTATAGCTCTGGCTCCCTTCCCCCGTCTATATCCTGATGAGGGCAAATGACTGACCCTAGAAGTAAAGCTAAAACCTACTGTCCCATATGTAATATCACACTGTGTATGCAGAAGTGTTATAAAGTAGATGGCAGACATCGTACCACATATATTATGTTTAATACTCACAACAATCCCATGAAGTAGTAGTATAATTATCATCCCTATGTCATAGAGTAGGAAACTAAAATTTAGGGAGATAAAGTTATTTGTTTAAGAATGCCCAGCTAGTAGTGCTAGAAGTTGGATTTTAACCCAGCTCCTTGAGACTCTACATATCTTAAGTATTTATGTCCAAAAGCATCTATTTTATGGTATTTTTTTGGTTATGTGAAGAATGCTTTTAAAAACTTCTGAACACCAAATGTTTTTAATGGTTGGAGGCTAGCCCATAGGTAGAATATGGTTGCCTGGCCTCATTACCTGCCTTTGGTCCTCTTACATGCTTGCCACATAGCAAGTCTCAGGTCCAAAGAAAGATTATGGTAAATGGGAGCACTGACCTCTATTGGGGGGTGTCTGGGAGGATCTAGTTATGGCTTTCGTGCTTGTGTCGTCCTGCAATGGACGAGGAATTGGACTGGAGCATAACTTTCTTTTTCCCCTCTGCCCTGCCACTAGAGTACTGCAGTGCTTGCTGAGAATTTTTGTTCCTCTGGCCTGTCACAGGGCCCTAGGAGCATACACAAGATGAGATGCACTTATGTTTGATAGACATGGAGAAGGACAGTCTTTTAGGACAGACTACTAGTGATTGTTGACTGGAAATAGTTAGGAACATGAATTCAGTTTTGCTCTTGAAGTATCAGACAGGTATGTGTTCTCATTATGGTTTTCTGAATGGACTTTCCACTGACTGTGGAGAGCATATTCAGCTTTCTGGTAACATCTTCAAGTTAACCCCAACAGAGTTAACTTTAAGAAGTGGCAGAAGACGTGGTCATCTACAAAATGAGATTTGAGGAAACAGCTGGCAGTGCATTACTCCCCCCAGTTCTGCTGCCAGTCGTTCCACCATTTCTCAATTTGCACCTAGCAAAATGCCAAATTCGGTAGATTCTACTAAAGCCTTTTCAGAATAGACCCCCCCACCCCCGAAAAGTGACTTCTTTTCCTTTTCATCAACTTTTGGAGGGCAGACAACAGCACAGGGATTGTCAAACTTACACTGAGGGAAATGAGGACGTCAGGAATTTTCCAGACGGCTTGAAATGAATGCAGGTGTGCCTGGAACTCTGCCATTGCTCTTCATCTTGAAATGGTAGTCAGTAAATGCACTTTTGGTGAACAATTCAAATTTTAAATATGCCAGTGGAATATGCTAGCTAAAGAAACGCAGCTATGAATCTGTTTATTCAGCAAATAAGTGTCCCTGTTTCTGAAATTTGCATTTTTATTTGGGTTCTTTAGATTCTTAAAGTGGTTTCAGAACTGTCATCACAGAAGAGAGTTAAAATAAGTACAAATGCTTATTTAGATGGTGTGAGTTGTAGGGGACCCAGAAGGAGAGAAGAGGAAAGATTTATGCTGATGGGCTACGGGGTGTGTGTGTCTGCGTGCCTGTCTGGCGGGGAGAGGTAACTAACATGTTTACTCTCTGCCAGGCACCGTGCTAAGTGCTTTTCATGTATTATTTCATTTAATTCTGATGTCAACTCTAAGGTATATACAATTAGTCTCCTTTTGCTGCTTAGAGAGGTCACAGTACAGTAGAGATTTGATTCTAGGTCGCAGGAGACCCAGACCCAGATCCAGCTGTGTGACCTTAGGCAAATCACTTCTCTCAGGGCTTCAGTTTCCTCACCTGTAAAATGAAAGATTATCTTTTAAGTACTTTTAGCTGTGACAGCCTATGATTCTGCACCTGCGCTTCTTTCTTCTGTTTTCTGGCTGTTTCCTAAAGAGACAAAGGCCAGAAGTCAACAATGACCGACTTGCAAGTAGGAATATTTCAAAATGTAGCTTTACTGTACAACTGAGCTAGTGTCAGAGACAGCAGGTTACCATGGACAATATATTTGTTTAGGTTTTTGTGTTGTTATTAGCGGTGGTTTTTCATTATGTTGATATGAGTTCTCGACACTATTAAAATGCTTTGTTATCACCATTAGCTTTTGTTTTAAGAGAGATGGACACTTACAACATTTATAATAACTTTTTTCTTGACTAAATTTGGATTCCTTTAGTGCTTTTATTACCCCAAAGTGCTGTCCTTGTTGACTGGTATGATATAGATTCAGTCATTCAGCCACACAAATTAATTGAGCATCTGCTATGTGCAAAATATTTTTCTAGGTACTGGAGATATATCAGTGAACAACAAACCCCCCCCCCCACATTTCTGCCCTCATGGAGCTTATATTTTAGTGGACTGGGCAAACAATAAACAAAATATAGTAGTTCATTGTACAGTGTGTTAAATAAGTTCTATGGCAGAAAATAAAGCACGATGGGGGTTTGGAGTTCTGAGTACAGTTGCTTACTATCTCCCTGGAAAAATCAGTGCTGGTTCTCATCAGGGCTTAGGTAACAGGAAATTCTGTTAGGTAACAGGAAATTCTGTTAGGTAACAGGAAATTCTTAATTCCTAGGCAATTAAGCGTGGACTTTGGAGTCAGATAAACCTATTTGAATTCACAACTCTGCTCCCAGCTTTACGACCTTGGGCGAATAATTTTACTTCATTGAGCCTTGTATCACTCAGTGTTGAATTAGAGAAGCAGGACCATTAGGAGTGATATAAAACAGAGGATCTATCATGGGGATTTGACCTTAGACAATTGTGGGAGTGGATTAAACAGTTCACATCAGGCCGTTGCTTCTGCATTTGGTGTTGGGCCTGAAGTCAGCAGGACAGATAGTCAGGAAAGATGAATGTGAAGTAGAGGACAGCAAGGTCAAACTAGAACTTATAAGGACCAGCTGGAACCCATGAAACAAACTGGAATCCACATCAATCTCTCATAGTCTTTTAAGTCTCCAAATTCAAAGATGGGGCTGTCCTGCAGGAGAAGGTGGTGTGCTTCATTATGGAACTAAACTCACACCTGGCCCCTGAGTCAGACGGGCTGAAGGAGGAGGCTTAGCAGTCGCTGGGGGCTCAGACACTGCCCCACTCCAAAAGCAGAGCCAGTAGAGAAGAGGCAGCGTGCCTAGGCTGGAATAGCACCTGGCGCCCTGCCCCTACCATCTGGGCGTAAGAAAATGATGGCTGCCACTTCACTTACATCTTTCAAATTTCATGCAAAATCTCTCTCATGGCCCTGATAAAATTATTTGGAATAAGGAAGGAAATTCTAGAGACCCTAGTTCCAGCTTAGCTAGGTTGACAGAATACGAATCCACCACAAGCCTGTTTCTTAATTGGGATAATAATACCTAACTCATAGGATTGTTGTAAAAAAATTAATGAGATAAAATTTGTGTAAAAGTATCTAGCGCATAGTGGGTTGTCAATTTTCTTCCTTTCTCCTACCCTTTGGCCAAGGGATAGCAGAATTTCCAGCATCAGGGCCTGTGGAGAAGGTTTTACTGTTTTGGGGTTGTTTGGGGAGTAGTACTGGGGGAGACTGGGAGGGGGACTTTTTAATCGCTAAACAATTATATCAGATTGCAAGCTGTCTGTTATGTCTACATTTGAGGTTGGCCCTGTTTGAGGATATGAAATGAAAGAGAAACTGAATGACCTGGACCACTGAAGATATATCCAGCATAGAAACATACACACATGCAATGAAGATGGATTGGAAAAGACCACATAAGTTGGTGGAAGGCCAATATTTAATTAAGTCACAGTCTAGGAATGTCAGAGCTGGTAGGGAATGATGGGGAAACCGAGGCTCAGAGGGGGGCAGTTAATTTGCTAAAGGTGTAACTTGTTTGACCCAGGAACATTTTTTACAGGATTTTTTTTTAGAATCCTGCAGAAACAGTTAAATACATTTTAAGGATGTTGTTGAAGACTCCATCCACTCTATTATTCAGCGTCCTCCATATGATATCCCCACATGAGAAATTTTAGAACTAAGTGCCAGGAAAATCTTTTTTTATCCTGAGGAACTGGTATGCTTTTATTCCTCATGGACAATACAAATCTGGTAAATAACCATGCATGATCATATTGCTTTGGCTGCCAGGATGTTCAGAGCCAAATTTGAAGCTCCAACTTTATTAACCATGTAGGATTCTATGGCTTGAACATCTATGTCCTATTCTGCCCTCTGGCTTTGTTGCTTTTTTTTCCTCCCAATTTTGATATTTAGTTAATATAATTTTTACATGTAATGTGTTGTATGTATAAGTTTGTATACATAAGTATGTATAAGTTGCCTCAAATCCTCTGTGGTATGAGGAAGGACATTAACATATAAACAGACGAATCCTATATTATTTTACCTCTGTGGTATAGTGAAAAAGCACTGGATTTAAAATAGCTTCTAGTCTAAGCGCTATCATTTTAATAGACTTCTTAGAACTTCAGTTCCCTTTGATCAGTTTGGATAGTGTAACCCCTGGCATCATTCAGTTGATTATTAAAGAGGAGAGGTATCTGAAACCTATGTGATGATTGTCCCTGATTTATAAAAGGTGTGTGTGATTTGAAAGAAACTTTTTACTCAATTCTGGATAGGAAACAAGGATTAGAGTAAGTTTCAAGATTAGTTAGAGAACAGTACTTAAAGTAAAATATATTCACTTATTTGATTTAAATTTTTTTTAGTTTTTCAAATTATCATATATACAGTCATACATACAGTATGACTGTATGTATGACAGTAAAATTGACTTTTGGGGAAGTACACAGTTACATGAATTTTAGCACATGTATAGATTTATGTAAACCATCTCCCCAGAAACCTTCTTTGTGCTATCATTTTATACTCACACTCTCCTCCCACTCACATGCCTTGATTTTATTTTAAAATGTTCTACCCAATATTTTAAGAGAATACATTAAGAAGATGAATTTGATTCAACCATTCATTTACTCTAGAGTTCCTACCAGATGCTCACCTCCATGGTAAGTTCTGTAGGCTATGTAAGAAGTATCATATGCAGACCAGGGCTTCAAGGATGTTACAGTATGGTTGGCAAGATCAGCTTAACACATTGGAAGCAATTAGAGGACCATAGAAGACACTGTATAAGCAAGTGCAAATCTGGCACAGATCAGGAGATGGGGAAACATCTGTCTAGGCTGGACTAAAGGCTTCTGCAATTGATGACACACAACTTGTATATGTATGTATCTTTCTGTGTGAGGACAGGTTGGAATGTATTTAGAAATGCAGAGTTAAGTTTTGCCTCTGAAAGTGATATAATAGTCTAAACAGATGAAAGGGAATCACATGCTTGTGAGAATATTTACAAAAGTCTTCAGACTCTACAGTCAAGGAAGTCTACCTAAGTACAAAAGATTATTATTTTACTTTTATAAGACGTGGAGAGACATATGACTGCCAAATGGCTTTGCTCTGTGTCCAGAGAAATTTAACAAAGCTGACATCCAGATATCTATTGCAGAAGTCTAACTAGAATTTTCCATTATGAATACAGTACATGTAAATTCTGAACATATGGCTCCCATCAGTGATCTATGAGGAGGTGATGGAATGTAGGTTGGGGAAGACAAGAGGAAGGCCAAGTCTCTGACTCTGAAGTGAGAGGCAGCTGGACACCATATGTGTGTGTTTGGACTTGGAGCCAGCTTTATGTCGAGGGCATAGGCAGTCACCTAAGCCTCGTGATTTGTAGGGTGTGGGGAAAGGATCTTCCTTTGTCAGATTCTTCCCCTACAGGCAAGCCCCAAGGCCTGAACTTCCCATTAGAGAAAGAAACAAAATATTGTTTGTTCTGGAGCCCCTCTCAAAAATATAGGGAGCTGGATGGGGAGGGACACCAATACATTAAGGTGGAAACAGTTATCAGAGACTTGCTGGGGAGGGGTTTATCTAATTAGTCTAGCAGAACTAGAGGGAAGAATAGGACCCATGGGATAGGGTAGGGGTGTGTGTGTGTGTGTGTGTGTGTGTGTGTGTGTGTGTGTGCACGTGTGTGTGTGTTTGTCTGTATCTGTGTGCACGTGTGTGCATGCTAAGAGTCAGTGTGTTCGCAAAAGCTGACCCCATACAGATTACAATGATAGTATTTAGTGCACATGTATATATCTCAACTCATTGACCATATGTTTGGTGTCTGCAATGGTTTACTCTCTGAGATATTAGGTTGATTGCAGAGATCTGCTAAGAATTGATCAAGAAGATGGCTCACTGAAGCGTCACTGTCCTGAACATCTCAAGGGGCTTTCTTTTTTTTTTTGAGGATGAGGAAGAAGTTTATTATCTTGATTACTGTGGCAAAAGTTTCATGACTATATACATATGTCAAATCTTATAACATTATACATATTACTTTCAGTCATTGTATGTCAATTATACCTCAGTAAAGCTATCTATTAAACCCACACATATAAAACACATTTTTTAAAAGCCTGGTCATGGGCTGAATTGTCTCCCCAGAATTCATATGTTCAAGTCCTAACCCCTAATACCAAAGAATGTGACTGTATCTGGAGACAGAGTCTTTAGAGAGGTAATTAAACTGTAATGAGGTTATTACAGTGGGGCTGAATCCAGTATGACGGGGTCTTCATAAGAAGAGGAAATTAGCACAGAGACACACATGTATACAGAAAAAAACCTTGTAAAGACACAGGGAAAGACAGCTATCTACAAGCTAAAGAGTGAAGTCTTAGAAGAAACAACACTGCCAACATCTTGATCTCAGACTTCTAGCCTCCAGCACTGTGAGAAAATGAATTTTTGTTCTTTAAGCCACCCAGCCCATGGTGATATATTATGGAAGTCCTAGCAAACTAATATACCTGGTAAGAGATTCCATAATTTATATATGTAACTCACACTCTCCATGTGGCTATAGCATGAGTGCTTTCTTTCCTATCTCAATGATTTCCAGAAAGTGGGGGCAAAGTTAGGAGTGTGAAGCCCATGACGTGAATGGAGAGATTAGCCATTACAGAAGTTGTCACTTCTCTACAAATAACCTAGATACTTTAGGTTAGAAGCAGGACTGTCTGGTGTGTGTGATGCCTGCCAGAAGCCCCACCCTTTCTAAGCAAATGAAGTGATGTGGAAAGCAAAGCTTTCTGATTGTGTCCTCTATACTCTGTACTCTAGGTATGGCCCAGCCTTGCATCCTGAAAACTGACCTTACTTCTTAAAACAAAATTGCCTCTTGGGTCTTCTTTCCAAGCTATTTTTAGCAATCAGTCCAACCTCACTAAGCTGGGAAAACATAAAGCTCCCAGTTTGAAAGTGAAGGAAAATGTACTCTAAGAAGCTATGAAGATGTTGGACTTGACTACTTGAAATGTACAAGTAAAATCAGTCCAGAGTCTTGTCTAACCCTCAGAATATAGAAGGAGCGTTGGACCTACAAAGAAGGAACTTTATGGAACTTAAAATCTAAGGCCAAAAGGAATGCCATGGGGGGCGGAAGGAATGCCACGTTCATCGACACCTCTTTGACCTAAAATAGTTAATTTATCATCTCACAATCCCATCTCACTTTGTTAATTCTACAACTGAGCCTTTTGTATTCAGAAAGACATGTACTTTTCAGAATGGTTTGGGGTGCAGAAAATCAACAAAACCCCATGTGGGTGTGGTGTTGGCTTTTCTGAGTTTAATGTTGGATGGAAAATTCAGATTACTTCTCCATGAGTCATCTGAAAAAATTGGATTTGCTCATTTGCAGGTGGAAAATTTAATGTGCCCATTAATTTCTTCAGATGATGACATTTAAAGGTGAAAGTGATAATGGTGCTGGGAAGGTGCCTGGCGATCATGATCTTTATGGTGCCGGGGCAGAGAACTACTGTTGCGGTCACGTGAATGGGCTTTGTCAAAGGCAGAAGCCAGGGTTCCCGTATGGTTTCCCAGTAGATTGATAATGGAAATTTCCCATTACAGCTGGTGGGCATGTGATGTATAAGCGATTCATAAATACAGTTCTTGGGACCTGAAACCTACTTTCTGCCAGATGAATGGGTGTTTGTAACTTTTGGGCGGTATCTAGGGTTGGGGCCCCGCTGGCTTTCTCAGCAGCCTGCACCATTTCCGGGGAAGTCAGGAAACTTTATTTCCAACCATGTCCCTCTTACTTGAATTTTGCTCATTTCTCCTTGATCAGTGTTTCATTTACAATGAGAACAGCTTCTCAGTGCTGTCCCCATCCAACCCCTTCATGGACCATTGGACCATACTCCTCAAGCCTTCTCTAGGCTAAATAACTTTCTGTAGTGACAACATAGGCTTTTCTCAGTTCACTCCAGAAAAAATGAATCTTTAGGTTTCTTGCTTTTACAATAATAATGATAATAATAATAGCGAATAATCATCATTTTTAAAAAAGCTAACATTTATTGAGTGCAAATTGCCAGGTAGTGTGCTAAGGATTTTACGTGTATTAGTTCATTTTATCCTTCCAATAATCCAATGGGGGTAGATATTATTATTTTGCCATTTTAAAGATTAGGAAACTGAGACTGAGAGTTAATTTGCCCAGGTTCACATACTCAGTTTAACCCATATCTTTCTGTGATGCTCTGTAGCTTCTCTGATTATTAAGAGTACTCTGGTTTTCTTGTATGTTAATTTTTCAAATATATATATATTTGTGTGTATATGCATAACACATACATATATGTGCATATGTAAGTATGTATGTAAATTTGCTAAATGAGTGCCACGCTACTTTGTGCCATGCTGAGGTATTAACACTTTTTAAAGGAAAGACTAGCTGACCTTCATCTGTACTGAAATTATTCCCTCAGGAATATTCCATTTCTTTTTTCCATTAATAAGCTGCCTTGAAGAACAAATTAGTTCTATGAAGGATGCTACATTAAGTTTCAAAGTGCTAAATCCAAAGGAATTTTAATATTTTCACCTTTATTCTATCCACATATGTCATAGTTGATAAAATTTTGCAGTAGCTCCTACTCTGTGCATTGCCTCCCAGTCCTAGGAAATGTCATGTGGTAACTAAGAGGAACCAATGCGTAGCCCCAGTGAATGGACCACAGGCCACTTTGCAACCCTTTATAGTCTGGTAGGAAGAATAAACTTAAGCATACACTGTAGGTGAAAACATCCCACGCTGCATGTGGCTTTTGTGCACTAAGTATATTTCCAGAGTTGCTCCTGGTCCTTGGAAGACTGAGGAACACAGATAGCAAAGTGGACATTTTCAGGGGGTTTAATAGTGTCTGGGAAGTCAGGGGTCCAGGATAAGCCATTCTGTTTAGGATTTGAAGGCAAGGACCCAAGGAGGATTAGAGGAGTTCCTGAAGTGGAATTCATTCGTTTTGTATTGGAATTGAGCTGCTGGCCCCAGATTGGCGCTGCTGTGTGCCATGTTAGGCTGGGGGCAGAAGGAAGAGAAGCGACACTTGAATCCTAAGCTTGGCTTTGCCATTTTGTAAGTGTGCAACCTTGAGCAAGTAAAGTCTTCCCTCTGGGCCTCAGTTTCCTCACTTATAAAGTGGGCATGAGACTACATATATCTCATAGGCTTGCTGTGATGATTAAACAGGTTAATAAATGGGAGACTGCTTTGAGTCTATAGGAAGCATTAGAAATGTTAGTAATTACTAACAATTATATTTTAGATACGTTGTATTCTATATGAAATTTCTTTATTAGCTTTTCTTTCTCAGAAACGTCTATTACTTTCATAAGAGTGTCTCACACTATGGAATTGAAAATATTGTTTTAGCACCTGATACTATTAAGTTTAGCCACTGATCCTATTTTGTCTTAGCTACTCCTTCAGCCCACTTCTGAGCAGACCTAGGATGGCCTTCCCCTGGTTAAGGACACTGTGTGAGCTACTCAACTCTCTTAATTACTCACCCTACCACCCACTTAGTCATTTGGCTTCAAAGTTTATGGCTTGCACTTAATCAGTAACCTAGGCCAGTGGTCTCCAAAGTGGAAGAAAGATATATGGACCCCCAGGGGGTGTGCAAGATGACCTATTTGAGTATGAGGAAAACATTAAAATTTATATTGAATTTTTATCTCAAAAAGAAAGAAATTAAGCCTTACTAAAGTTTAATCTTTGGATTGACACTGCTCCCCTCACTTGGATCTCTGAGTTAGATGTGTCACATATATCCATCAGCACCGTGAAGGAAGAATGAGTGCTTCACAATTCAAAGTGGTTCTCAGCAGTGGCCTCACTTGTTCTTGCTTTCAGTGTATTACAACACGCTGTGGTCCACCTGTGCAGGGAGAAGGTTATGGCTCAAATAATCTTAAATAATAGAGTCTTTTGAATACTTTGTAGGAAGAATGACCATTGGAAATCTTTTGTACCACCCAGAGGGTTCACGAGTTATCTTGAGGAAAAGATTTGAAAAGTAGTTGAACTTAGAGATGTTATACTCTTTTCTTTTAAACAAAAACAAGTATTCCACATTTGCTGACTTTTACTTGCTAAGTAGTTGGCAATAATATGATATAATATTATATATATAATATATAATAATATAATATGATATCCAGAAGAGATTATTTAAAAAGAAAAAGACTTAATCTATCCCTTCAAGGTGACTTTTAATGAGTGAAAAGTAACTGCTTTTAAAAAAAAGTGTCTTTTAAGTGGTTTTGTTGCTTTGTCACCTAAGAAAGATCTCTGGTATCTGCATAATTTTTAAAAATTGAAAAAATATTTCTAACCTCTTTAAAACTTCCAGATGAAGAATTTTGCAGGCATAACATCAGGAAATATGGAAATTTGCTAGACAAATTACAACAAAAACACTTGAATGATTGGAGTATGAAATCTTTAAAACTGCTTTTGTGATGATACATTAAGCACAGACAATGATGTACTTTTTCTCTTTGGATCTGTGTATCTTTGTGTCCTTTCTTTTTCAACCAAGATATCCAGTAAAACCTAGTATTGAAATAACCTAAATTTAGAACCAGTCCTTCAAATGGATATAAGATTTTAAAAATTAAGAAACTGTGTTGTCATATTGCTCTCATTTAATAAATTAAGCTGAATAATACTTTTAAGTGAGAAAGAAATTATTTTTGTACCATTAATAAAAATAGTCTTATTTCACTTATTTTTATGGAGGTATAGTTGATTTGCAATGCTATATTAGTTTTAGGTGTACAACATAGTGATTCAAAATTTTTATAGATTATATTCTATTTAAGGTTATTACAGAATATTGGCTATATCCCCTATGTACAGTATATCCTTGTAGCTTATCTCCTTTATACATAGTAGTTTGTACCTCTTAATATACTACGCCTATCTTGCCCCTCCCTCCTAAAGTTTTATTTTAAATACGACTGATTTTATCTTTTCTCATCCTATTAAAATTCATATTTTGTGTATGTTTATATCATGATATATGCAATCCATTAGTATAGTTGTAGTATGTATATATAATTTGTAAATAAATTTATATTTACTTTTTTTTTGGACTATACACCTTTTTTTAACTTAATTGTGTTAAAAATTTGGAGGCCACTGAACTAGACTAACTAGACTACCTACTTGCTCCAGACACTTGATAGGGAACATAACCTTGAATTGTCTGCCCTAGCCCTTATCAAGAGCCTGGTTGAGATAACTGACATTAGGTGAGGGACATGTTACCCACTCCCACCCCCTCCACTCCTATAGGTATTATGTGTTCTATCCTTGGCTCAAGGTAGACCACTGAAAGGCTACGTATCTAGGAGGTCTAAAGATGGGTTAAAGTGAAAGAGTAGAAGCTGGGAAGGTACTAGAGAATGAATATGGGTCAGTAACCAGAGACGGAGAAATGTACCGCCGTATGGTGAGACTGAAATTTTTTGACGCTCTCCATCTCCAGTTTGACCCACCTTTAATCCTTAGAAAGGTCATCCCAAGATAATATTCTACAGCACGTCTCATTCTCCTTATGAACCTGCCTCCAGTCACACAAAGCACACAAGACCACAAAGAGGAATGAGAAGTGCTGAGCAGTATTATCTGGTATTGTTCCTTAATTGTTTTATGCACGTAAGCCCTGGATAATGGAGTAATAGTTAAAAGCAAGAACATCAGACAGACCTTAATTTGAATCCTGATTCCACGGGTTGATTGCTGACTGTGACTTAGGGCAAGTAATTTAACCAATTTTTTGGTTAATCTTTGTTTTGAATCGTAGTTCCTTCATCCACAAAATGAAGATACAGTTGTCCCTTGGTATCCATGGGGGGGTTGGTTCCAGGATGCCTATGGATACCAAAATCTGCAGATGCTCAAGTCCCCGATATAAAATGGCGTAATATTTGCATATAACCTACGCACATCCTCCCGTATACTTGAAATCAGCTCTAGATTACTTCCAATACCTAATACAATGTAAACGCTATGTAAATATTTGCTGACGCACAGAAAATTCAAGTTTTGCTTTTTGGAACTTTCTGGAATTTTTGTTCCCTGAATATTTTCGATCCATGGCTGGTTGAAACTGCAGATATGGAGGGCCGACTGTACTAAACCTATCTTACAGGGTGGTTGAGAGGATTAAATTCATGTAAATTCATGGGAAGCATTTAGTAACGAATCTGGCACAGAGCAGGTACTTAAGAACAACAGCATTATCCCCCAGATTGTTACCTCCTGATGGTTGGGACCATGCTAGATGCTCTATGCTTCTTTCCTATCCCCACACTGCCTAACACAGAGATCAGAGTACACTAGGTGCTCAGTTAGTACTTGCTGAACTGAATAGAAATAGTGGGAAAGACATATCAGGACAAGGTTGATTTAGGAATCTAGTGCAAGCTGAGATTAGAAACTTTCAATCAATTTACCTCCTTCAGCCCACCAAAATACCTTCTTCTGGGACAGCATTCTGAATTTTTTCTAACCTCAAATCTTAGTGCAGCATCTCTTTTCATAGATTTATACATTTCATCCCTTTAGGGGAAAAACAAAAAGCTTCCCTTTTCCATCAGTGGTATCACTTTTTATTAGTAAAGTTTGAAATACTTGGCTCTATCCTCTCCTTCAACCCTAATAGGCCAGTGCTAGCAATATCATTATGCTTCTCTCTGCATAAACACCATCTTCCCTGTTTGCCAGTGAAGCCCAAAGTCCTGAATCTGGCACTGAAGGCCTGATGTTTAACCTGGCCACATCTGACCTATCCAAATCTGTTTCCTACCATGCCTCCTGCTCCAGCCAGATGGGCCTTGCCATTGGGCTCTAAGCACTATGCACAACCCAAATTCTTATCTTTTCCTTTTGCTAGGGAGGGATCTCCCATTTCCAAATGTGACACTCTGCCTAGCTACTGAATGCCCACTGAGTTCTTGTACAATGCTCACTAGCTATACTGCTCGGATTCTTAGCTAAGTGTTGTATGTTGTATATTTGTTTTCCACAAATGAGATCTGACCCCCCCTGAAGGCAGGGAGAGTTATCTATTGCCCATAGTGCCATGTATTCTGCAGAGCACATAGTAAGTGATTGATTAAGATGAAAGAACCACGAAAGTGCTTTGTAAACCTACATATATATCAAAATTCATTCACGCATATAATAATGGTTTACTGGACACTTGCTGTGCTGGATAAGTAGGATAGATCTAAGGAATGTGTAAGTATTCCTTAGGGACTCTCAAAGACTCCCGGAGAGGGAAATCTGGTAAAAGATTAGATTTTCTGTAGTTAAGTGGGATAATGCTCAGATTTGGTCATTAAAATGTTGTGTGACCTCACAGATCAGTTAAATCAGAGATAATTAGGGGGCTTTCCTGGTGGTGCAGTGGTTAAGAATCCACTTGCCAATGCAGGGGACACGGGTTCGAGCCCTGGTCCGGGAAGATCCCACATGCCGCGGAGCAACTAAGCCTGTGCGCCACAACTACTGAGCCTGCTCTCCAGAGCTCGTGAGCCACAACTACTGAGCCCGTGTGCCACAACTACTGAAACCCGCGCGCCTAGAGCCTGTGCTCCTCAATGAGAGAAGCCACCACAATGAGAAGCCCGCACACTGCGACGAAGAGTAGGCCCCGCTCTCTGCAACTAGAGAAAGCCTGTGCACAGCAACGAAGACCTGATGCAGCCAAAAATAAATAAAATTTATTTTAAAAAAAGAGATAATTAGGTTGTAAATGTACTAACCTAGTTGAAAAAAGAATGCACCCATCAGAAGGGATTTGTTAATATCTGTATTACTCACCATTACATCTTACTGCCTAGAACACCGAGTCTGGCACACAGAAGGCTCTTAAGGAACACTGTTGAATGACTAAAGGTGAGACTTCTGGGAGATTCAATTTACTCTGGGTACGCTGACAAAATAAGGCTCCCGAGATCATAAGCCTGAAAGTCAGACAATGGTAAATTCACTAAGTTGCCGTTGCCCCAAAAGAGTTCTTGGAAAACACCCAGCCAGGTTGCTAAAGGGCCCCCAATCTGTCCTTTTCTATTTGAAACTTCCTTAAAAGCACCTTTTGGCAATAATAACACCTTTCCTCTCATCTGCGAACTAAAGTAACTTGATATATTTTTCATACATAATTAAAACACTGGATCTTAGTTTATCTTCTTTTCCATATCTGGCCTACATTCACTGTGTTACATTTTGTAAGTGCCACTCTGAAACAACCTACCTTAGTCAGTGTGTATCTCTTACTTGCGGTATTTGACACTCAAAAATTTTCAGTTAGCCGCCTTCTTCACTTTTAGCAACCTCATAGTAAACCACACCAAAATATGAGAAAACAGTTGCTCATTCTGTCACCTCAGAAGGCAGGTCATTTGGCAGTCATTTAGAAATACATGTAAAAAACTCGAGCCCAAGATGGGCTTGAGGACTAATTACTATTGCTGTTTTTGCTACTCAATCTAGGGAGGGAAAGTTCCCCAAATGATTTGGGAATCATTTTCATTCCACTGCTCAGAGCCAAATCATCTGGTTTGTGTGCTGAGTTCAAAAAAAACACTGCTGCATAGTTTCCCCAAGGAACAAGCCAGGGAGAGAGAATCTGAAAGATCACAGTAGGTTTTAGGTGAGAACTTCCAGAACTTCCTCGAAAATAAAGGTTACATGTGATAAAAATACTGTTTTCCAGCCATTGCCTCTGTGTTTTCTCTCTTGTATTAAATGGCAACGGAGGCAAAATGCCACTTGCCTCTCTGTTCTCTCTTGACCTATTTTTGGTGCTATTTCCTTCACTTCAGCCTTTTAAGTTGCTGTCCTTTAGTGGAAAGAGTGTGAAAGCAAGCATGGGGTGAGGATTGATATCTTGGGGGTTACAGGATGCATTTACCAGGCCGTATCAGCATTGGTCGTGTTACTAACTCTGGGAACAAGCATTGTGGCCTGTGTTCTGCTTGGATTGCTCTTCCTTTGGCTCTTGGCATGTTGAACTCCTAGTTCTTCATTCCTCAGGTTATATGTATGGTTATGTCTTCAAAGAGGCCTACCCTGACCATCCCCTCTAATGTAGCTGGTCTCTCCCCAGCCTATTTGCTCTCTGTATCATATTCCTCTAATGTCTTTCGAAGCAACTTATCACTATCTGAAATAATCTAGTTTATTACTTATTTTTCCCCTCTTCCCTCCCCACTAGACTATAACCTCTATGCAGGCAGGGACCATGTCTGTCATGTTTAGCTGCTGTGTATAACCAATGCTTAGCACAGTGCCTGGTGCATTCTAGGTGATCAGGAGCTATTGTTTGTTCAATGAATGAATGAGGAGGACAGAGGGCAATGCAGGATCGCCACAGTGTTCCTTCTTCCTGGAGTGGACAGCCACAAAACAGAGATTCTGCCAAGATTTGTCAAGCTCACTGACCTCTATCCACATTTGTTGATTCATGTGGGAACAAATGAAATAATCAAGAGACTGAACGGGTTTGTTAGTGATTCTGAAGTTGGATGTGAAACTTGAAGGGCTTGGGAGTTATAGGTAGCATTTTTATTTCTTTCATAGGGTGAAAGGGATGACCTTGGCAGAGAATGGAAGATACAAGAAATTAACAGTTGACCACATTCATGATGTTGAGCAGGATCTAATTTTCTGGACTGTGCCTCATGGTAGAACAATGAGGCTTCTGCTTAAGGATGAAATGTATCTTGTGAAGACAGAAAAAATAGATTTGTTTAGGAGACTCATGAACCTCCTCAGTGTAGGGTTGCCAGATTTAACAAAATCAAACAGGAAACCCAGGATGCCTAATTAAGTTTGAATTTTGAATTTCAGATAAACAATGAATACATTTTTAATATAAGTATGTACCATGCAATATTTGGTGTCCTGTATTTTACGTGGCAACCCTACACTCCAGTTTTCATCCAGTTCTCATTACTCTATAGTATTCACAAGAATATTATAAGAACTTTATCAGATTCCCATCCTCATGTCATGTGACCAGCTTCGCTGAAAGTTTTGGTTCTGTCACTGGGCCAGGTTTTGTACTGGCTGACATTACCTTTCCTCATGGGTACAAAGAGCACAGAAACCTGAGATGTGGGCCCTGAAGAAAAATTTTACAGTCTGGCTTAGGGTCTTGCTGCTATCCTCAGCTGTGTGAGCAAGCCAGGGCCGTTCAGGAGCCTTCTGAGGTTGTGTGCTCCTGACCGCATATGTGCCCAGCTTAGATGAAACCCTGTAGTGGCAATCATTCATTGCTTTAGACATATTTTGTTGCTATGGTTTTTAAAGTAGAGTATAACAATCTTAGTGTGGAAAAAACTAGTTTATTGTAGGAATTAATTTGTGCATAATTTTCTAGGTAAAGTCAAGAATGCATCTTCTTCAAAGGTAAACTTAATGACATTTGGTTTATAAATACCATCATTCCTCACTGTCAGTCCTCTGTGAATGCTCTAGCCTCTGACATTCAATACAGCAATAAAGAAATCAAACATGCCTACCTAACCTTTAGGAAAATATTTTAAATTATGATTTAATTTTTAATCTCCCATGGCAGCAGTAAAATAAATGATATAAATCTCACCAGGACCAACTGTCTGCTTTGCAATAACACTTTAGGGTATGGCCTAGACAGTCAAGATTTCCTCTTAATCATAAACCAGTGTGGCATGGGCTGGGAAAAGGGAGGGTGATAGATGTGAACATTCTGCATTTCCTGGGGACCATATATGGTCTTTCACAGTGGTGGAGAGTGGAGAGACGGTTTTGACATGTCCTGTGTTAACAGTTTGGGTTTTCAAATAATGTCTTGTTCTTCCTTGCCACTAAACTTCTCCCTCTTGCCATTAAATAAACAAATACCAAAACCCTCAAAACACACAAAACAACCACCACAACAAGAATAAGGCGCTTCCAATGCAGCGGCTGTGAGTTCAATCCCTGGTGAGGGACCTAAGATTCCCCCATGCTATGTGGTGCAGCCAAAAAATTAAAAAAAAAAAAAAGAAGAAGGCAAGAAAAAGTGTGGCTTTTCTGTTTAAAAGAAATGAAAGAATTACTCAGTAGTCTAAAAAGATGGGATTTGAGGTTTACAGAGTCCACTGTGAAACCTCTTACACAAGTAGCTGAGGCCTGGGGCACTATGCCACAGGAGTGGGAATGGGTAAATTGAGGGATGCCAAATTAAATAAGTTGGTTTATTGTGTTGAAATGATACTAATACAATATATTGTAGATGTAGTAACTAGTTTCTCAGTGTTTCCACAATTTAAAAAGCTAGAATCAAAAACCTCACACCCTTAGGAAGCAAATTTATTAGCTTTATAACATCTTGTGTATAATATATATTACATAAATGAATGGTTATATGAAGCTTAGGTTGTGAATACTTTGAGGCAGGCCAGAATCGGGCTCATATATACGTGCTCAGTACATGTATGTTGACCATGAATGTCTTATACATAACTGCAGTTTCAAGACAAAGTGATTAGATCTATGAGCAGTTGTCTATCCTACCAAATCTCTCTGGAACCTCTGGCAACTCAGCTAATCTCTTAGATTAAATTGACATGGTTTCTCAACCTAGGCATTGTTGACATTTTGGGCCAGATATTTCTTTATTGTGGGTCCTGTCCTTTGAATTGTAGAATGTTTAACAGCATTTCTGGCCACTACCCACTAGATGCTAGTAGCACACCCCTAGCTGTGACAACCAAAAATATCTCCAGATACTTCCAAGTATCCCCAGGGGGCCAAGGGGTTGGGTTGAAATTGCCCCCACTTAAAAACCACTGGGTTAGAAGATGGTAAAGGTTCAGGTTTCCATAAGTTGACTATAGTTCTGTATAGATCACAAGGTTCTGCCACACTTACTTTGACAGACAGGATCCAAAGACTTTCATGATTATAAGAGGAGGAGGCTCAAGATGAGAGGCCAGCCCAAAAGTCCACTAAATGGATAAATAAAATGTGATACATCCATATGATGAAATAGTATTCATCCTTAAAAAGAATGAAGTACTGATACCTGCTACACTGTGGATGAATCTTGAAAACATTATGCTAAGCGAAAGAAGCCAGACACAAAGTCACATATTGTATGACTTCATTTATATGAAACATCCGGAATAGATAGATCCACAGAGACAGAAAGCAGCTTGGTGGCTGCCAGAGGCTGGGGGAGGGGAGATGGGGAAAACTGCTTAATGGGTACCGGGTTTCCTTTTGGAGTGATGGAAATGTTTTAGAACTACACAGAGAAGGTAGTTGTACAACATCGTGAATGTACTAAATGCCACTGAATTGTTTACTTTGAAATGGCTAATTTTATATTATATGACTTTCAATCAATAAGTTAAAAGGAAAAAAAAAGGCCGGACAGATCCAACAGAGGCTCCACCAAGGGAGAAGGGAGCAGACTGGAGGAAGTAGAATTGCCCAGGTTTAAAAACTGTGTTTCATAGAAACAGTGAAAAAAGTGGTTACCAGGGGCTGGGAGGTGGGGAAATAGGCAGAGATTGGTAAAAGAGTACAAACTGTCAGTCATAAGATGAATAAGGTCTGAGGATCTAATGTGAAACATGGTGACTATAGTTGACAACATTGTATTGTATAATTGAAATTTGCTACAAGAGTGGAACTTTATATATATATATATATATATATATATATATATATATACACACACACATATATATATATATACATACACACACACACATATATATATATATACACATATATATAGTGATTGATGTTTAACTAGATGGGAGGAATCCTTTCACAGTGTACATGTATATCAAACCATCACAACGTACACTTTAAATATCTTAACAATTGTATTTGTCAATTATACTTCAATAAAGCTGAAAAAATAAAATGCAATCTTGATAACTTTTCTCTTTCATGACACATTTCTTAAAGGGAACTATGAGAATGTGTGGGTGTAGAGGGACTTGAAGAAATGTGCCTGTGAAGAGAAAAACATTGATTGAAGGGACTTTGAAATGAAATGTATTTTGAGTGATCTCAAATTCCATACTGGGAGTTTAGGTGGCTCTTTCAGCTCTTTATGGGGAAAAAAAGGCTTTGGAGTACATCCTTTTCATTAGTATTACACCAAGTTATTTTATATAAATAAGAAAAAGAAAGGCAAATGGGGGTTTTATGCTTTGGGCATGCTATTACATTTTTTTCCTTCTGATGCCATCTGTCTTCCCAGCAGATTCAGGAATTAGAGGGAGAGGTGAGGTAGAATTTTACCTACATAGAATCACAAACAAATGCATATTTGATCCACTGATGCTTTTCAGACTTCCTCTTTCTTTGTTTTTCCCAGTAGTATTGAAAAGTATTGGCTTCATATCAGATCTAGAAAAAGTTGGAGGGAGCTATGCACCGACGTGAAAAAAAATCACCTGATGAAAATATAATTCCTTCTATATAAGGAGATCCAAAATTGAATATAGATAAACATCTTTTATTGTTTGATTTAAACATTCCATTTCAATGGTAAATTGTATGAGCTTTGTTATTCTAGTGATGGATGTCTATTAGGAATAAAGACCCAGTGATTGGTTTTGCCTTTTCTAAATTCTGAGAAGGAGGTCTCAGAGGTTTCTGGCACATTTCCTACAGCAAAGCACCGGCTCCTTCTGAGAGGAAGGTTGGTTCTTTGGGCTGGTCATCTGGGGCACTCCACCTCGCTGCAGACTGCCTGCCCTGGACTAGTAGAGACTTCAGCTGGCTGCAAAACATGGCCATCAGAGACACATGCTCTTGCGTCTCTCAACAGACCAGAGATCAAGAAATGAGGCCCTGGACAAGGAACCTTGTGTTCAAGCAAACAGTAGGACTGTGAGCACAGTAGAAGCCTAAGCAAAGTTCTGACAGTGTTTCTTGTCCCTGAGAGAAGACAAGCCCCCTCTGGTTCCAACACCTTTGTAGAGGCCTTAAGAGTTGAGAGGCAGAGCCGGGAAGGGAGAGGGCCAGACCTTTCAACTCTTCTCCAGTTCCAGGAAAATAAATAAGAATGATTGATTTTTCAGGAAGGGAGCCATGTGCAAAAGAGGGCTCCAGGACCCCAGAAGAAGGCAAGGGGAGGTGGGAGGAAACAGATGTTTGAATAATAGCAAAGGGACCCAGGAGGCTGTTATGCCTTGTCAATGATGTAATGCTCAATTGAAATGACTCCTAACTAGAGATGTGCAAGCTGTCCCTTGTCCTGGGAGTAAAGACTGTTCCCATGCAGGTGCACGTTCCTAAGTCCCAGACAGCAAGTCACAAATAAACTCGTGCGTGCTCCAATCTGTGTATGTCATTTCGGCCCAGTCTGGGTCTTAACGCTTGGATGCTGATTACTCTGGGGATAGAGATGAAAAAAGCTTTGCAATGTGATTCAGGAAGAGCCCACGAACCAGGGCTGGAGAGGACTGGTGACAGACCTTGAGCAACAGGTTTCCAGCTCTCCCAGTCTTATGCTTTCTTACCCTGCTTTCCTTGGACTGAAGTTCCCCTTTGATAAGACCCAGAACTTTTCTTATCTGTGGATTTCTCCTAGAAATCCCCGACAGTGCACAGATCGTCCCTAAGGGCACAGATTATCCCTAAGGGCTGGACTACACACTTTATGGTGAGAACTGGCAGATGCCATGAAAGAAAAAAAAGAAAAAAACCTAGTAGAAAACCTACCATTTCCTTTCTTTTTCCCATCTCTATAGATTCATCTTATACCACTCTACCCCCCACTTATTATGCTCTTGTCTCCCTGGCTTTCTATCAGTTTCTAGAACACGCCGGGCTTTATCTCACTACCAGGATTTGGCACTAGCTCTTTTCTCTGCTTAGAAAGCTCTTCCCTAAGATCCTTGATGGCTGGCTCCTACTCATTCTTCAGTTTTCAGGGCCTAGCCAGTGCTTAGTATGTACCTGGCACCGAGGAAACACTGATTGGGAGCAGACTGTAGTGGGATGACTGTGTTTCTTTCGGCCTGGTGATAGGAAGGGGCTGCAGAGAGTTGGTGGAGGGGCCAGGATTTCGGGTGAGAATGAAGATAAAGATGGGGCTGTGAGGCAATTTGTAGCTAGAAGGAACAAATGGAGAGAGTAGAGTGAGCAGGGGAGGGGCAGCGGGCGATCCTTGGGTTTACTCTGTTATCCAAGGCGGGTGGAGTTCTAGTACTGGGAATTCACTGATAGGTGCTGCTATAACCTGAAGCAAGCAGTAAAACACCTGGTCAGACTCACTTATTGACATAATCTAAGAAAGCCAAATAGCAGCCCCTGGGATTGCTAGGGAGAATTTCATTTACATTTTTAATTAAGAGGCTGATTATTGAATTATCATCTCTTCTTGGCTGATCTCCATCTTTGAGAGATCTTTTTCCAAACTCCTTCCCACTCATGGCTGGAATAAGTGTCCTTCCTCTGCATACTTCACGGTACTCTGTGCTTCTCTCCAACAAGACACTCATGTCACTGTACTGTGCTTGGCAGGTATGAGTCTGTCTTCCCCATCTGGTTGTGGGCTTGGTGAGGGAAGGGTCCATATCACTAGCAGGTGCCTGGCAAGTGTTAGGGATTTGTTGCTGGATGAATGAATGAAACATTCTCTGAACTTCCATATAGCTGCCCCTATATATGTGTATATATGTGTGTGGGGGGGCACACAATGTCTTACCATACCCACTCACTCAATCACTCATTCATTCAACAACCCTTTTTCTCTTTTTTAAGCAATGAACTCTATCAAGACTTCTACTAAGCGCTAGAGCTACAAAGGCAGATAGTGGAGGAGACAGACAAGCTAACAGGTTATTGCAGTACAATGTGGTGAGTGCTAAGAGAGGGAATGTAAAAGGTGCTCTGGGGCACAGACAGGAGACTAAAGAGCATTCCAGGTGAAGGAAACAGCATGTGCAAAGGCCTAGAGGAAAGACAATGTGGAGCAATTGAAAAAAAACTGGTTGGAGCTGACAGTAAGTCTATTGTTTTTAGATCTGCCGCCAGCCAGAACTTGTGGCCTTGGAAACTATGTCTTTTGGGTGTGTCATCACCCAAAAGTGAGACAGGTCCTGTGACCACTAGGCCCACAGACCACGTCCTCAAAGAGCTCACAGAGATGAAATGCACCTGCCTCTCACCCCATACAAAACACCAAAAACAAAACGACTTACCATAAACAAAGTGAAAAGACAAGTATTAGTATCCAGAGTATATTGAGAACTATAAATCAAGACCAAAAAGGCAATCAACCGAATAGAAAAATGGGCAAATGAAAGGGAATTCATAGAGTAGAAAACACGAATGGCCCATAAATAGGAGAAAAAATGCTCAACCTCACTAGTGATCAAGGAAATGAAAATTAAACACAATGAGAAGTCATTTTGTACCCATCAGACTGACAAAAAGTGAAAGTCTGACAGTACCAATTATTGGCTGGAATGTGAATCAAAGAGAATTCTTACTCACTCCTGTTGAGTAAGAGCATAAATTGGTTTTGCACACTTGAGAGAGGAATTTGACAATACATAGTAAACTTGACACTGTGCACATAACCTAGCAATTATACTTCTGGGTAAATACCTAGATAACTCATGTACATATGGACAAAAGCCATTCATTTTAGCATTGTTTCTAATGGTGAAAAATTGGAAACAACCTGTATATTCATATGTAGACTTCTAAATAGCAGATGAAAGGAATGATCTATATCCATTTGCAACAAAATGTTGTATGAGAAAAGCAAGTTGCCATATATGTACATTTTAAAACATACCAAAAGTATACTCTGTTATTTATGGATGCATGTAAATGTATTTAAAGTATAGAAGATGTTCTGGAATAACATACACCAAATTTATGATGGCAGTTGCCTCTGAGGAGGGGGAAGGATAATGGTATTGGGAGTGTGGGTCCAAGACAAGCTGAATTTACCTGTACGGGCTTTCTTTCTTTTATACATAAGCAGTAGTGTGCTGATAAATGTCTAACAACTGGTTCTCCAGGAATTAAAAAAACCCTGATTTATAGCATTTGTAGATTTCTGTGGTATAATACTCCCACCATGGAAAATTTCAACCTACCAAAGATTTAGCAGTCAGCTCTCAAAATTCCCCAAAACTTAACAAAAAGCTCTTGAGAATAAGTTATGAACTGGCTGCAGTGCAACAGTGTGTGTGTGCATGCGCGCAAACTTGAAGCATTGATGACAATATTAACAATCCTCAGTTCTGTATAATGAAAATATATGTATTTTTTATATTATCCTCTGAAGTTTTATATACATTTTAAATTTCTTAGAAAAAAAGACAATCTTACAAGAATCAGAGTGAGTAGAAATACCTGACAGTTTAAATTGTAATTGGAAGTAGAATAAAGCAGGGCTTTGTCTTAGATGCCCTTCTCTCTACCTTCCATTTAAATAACTTGATAATTGAATATACTGAATAAACACATAGTAAGTCAAGCACCTTCTTCTCTGCTGGTGACATAGTTTTATGAACTAGAAGGAGCCTTCAGAAACAGCAAACTTTTACAATCAAATTAAAAAAAAAAACTTGTAAGAAAAAACCCCAGCAAACTGAACAGAATGGTGTGAATAATTCCCCAGTATCTCTCACAGGGCCTGACACTTTGTTGATGTGCTGTCAGAATATGTCTCATTCCATGGATGCACCACAAAAACGACTGCTAGATTATTTGGACAATATATTTTTTAATGAGCTTCAAAATCTTAGAGAAGTGATGATATATTATCCTACTGTATATATGCTGTTACTTCTTTCTGTTACTGCAACTGAAAGAGGCTCAACTATTAGTGTGGAAGGAACAGAGCAGTTAAATGTAATAAATAATTGTGCCTTGGTTCCCCATTCCCCTGCTATTTAGTGAGTGCCGAGAATGAATCTAGTTCCTATGGCTTTAAAACAGTTGTGAACTAATCAGGCATGCACTCCACTGAAGCATACACAATGAGGAAGTTATTCTTTCCTTAGTGATTGAATCTTTCCTTTGATTTTTGGAGATCAAAATGGGAAACCAGGAATCCAGAAAGAAATGCCTCAAAATGCCTCCTTTCTCCCTCTTTTATCAACCATTTATAAAATAATTTATTTTAGAAATAATATTCAGAAATTAATTCTATAAATAAGCTATATGATATCTGTTAAAAATATATTTATACTTAAAATTAGTATTTTATAAACAAATTCTGTTTATAATATTACAAATAAAATTTATAAAAATTACAAATTTATTTATAAAATAAATTAGGAATAAATTAGATTTATAAAATATACATTTAATAAATAATTTATTTGTAGATTTATAATGTATATATGAATCTTCTATATTTTCTAAATAAATCTGTAATTTACAAATAACACTGGAATAAAATGAATATTAATAAAGGATATTTGTGCTTTAGAATTAGATATAAAGAGAATTATTACTTGCTATGATAATTACATGTAATAAAAAGTCCTGTTATATTAAACATTTGTGTAAAATCAAACATTATAAGTAAAATCCACCCATGGAGGTGCCACACATAGGTTGCATGTTCTTGACCATTTCTAGCTTATGCAGCATGCTTTTTAGACAGATGCTCCTTCCATAGATCCAGGTTCATTATAAACAAAGATATACTCACATTCTTGATCAACTGGGAGTCCAGACCTCACTTAGCACATGCCACTGAAGAAGTTGAATTTTCTTATCTTTAATGCAGCCTATGCTTCCAAATCTTCAAATTGGATAGAGCACAGGGAATTGTTTCTAATACATTAATTTGGACTGTACCACTTAGTTTCCATGTGATGTTTTCTTTATTAAAAATACTTTATTTCTTGGAAAGATATACCATGCTCTTGGATTGGAAGCATTAATATTGTTAAAACGGCCATACTACCCAAAGCAATCTACAGATTTAATGAGATCTCTGTCAAATTACCCATGACATTTTTCACAGAACTAGAACAAATAATCCTAAAATTTATATGGAACCATAAAAGACGCAGAATTGCCAAAGCAATCCTGAGGAGAAAGAACAAAACCAGAGGCATAACCCTCCCAGACTTCAGACAATACTACAAAGCTACAGTAATCAAAACAGTGTGGTATTGGCACAAAAAACAGACATATGTATCAATGGAACAGAATAGAGATCCCAGAAATAAACCCACACACCTACGGTCAATTAATCTTCAACAGAGGAGGCAAGAATATACAATGGAGAAAAGATGGTCTCTTCAAGTGGTGTTGGGAAAGCTGGACAGCTGCATGTAAGTCAATGAAGTTAGAACATTCCCTCACACCATACACAAAAATAAATGCAAAATGGCTTAAAGACTTAAATATAAGAAAGGACACCATAAAACTCCTAGAAGAGAACATAGGCTAAACATTCTCTGACATAAATTGTACCAATGTTTTCTTAGGTCAGTCTCCCAAGGCAATAGAAATAAAAGCAAAAATAAACAAATGGGACCTAATCAAACTTACAAACTTTTGCAAAGCAAGGAAACCATAAACAAAACAAAAAGACAACCTACGGACTGGGAGAAAATATTTGCAAACGATGTGACTGACAAGGGCTTAATTTCCAAAATATACAAGCAGCTCACACAACTCAATAACAAAAAAACAAACAAGCTGGGAATTCCCTGGCGGGCCAGTGGTTACGACTCTGAGCTTTCACTGCCGAGGGCCCTGGTCAGGGAACTAAGATCCCACAAGCCATGCAGGGCAGCAAACAACAACAAACAAACAACAACAACAACAAAAATCAAAAAATGGGCAGAATACCTAAGTAGACATTTCTCCAAAGAAGACATACAGATGGCCATGGCACATGAAAAGATGATCATTATCGCTAATTATTAGAAAATGGAAATCAAAACTACAATGAGGTACACCTCACACTGGTCAGAATGGCCATCATTAAAAAGTCTACAAGTAATAAATGCTGGAGAGGGTGTGCAGAAAAGGAAACTCTCTTACACTGTTGGTGGGAATGTAAACTGGTGCAGCCACCATGGAAAACAGTATGAAGGTTCCTTAAAAAACTAATAATAGAGTTGCCATATGATCCAGCAATCCCACTCCTGGGCATACATCTGGAGAAAACTCTAATTCGAAAAGATTCATGTATCCCAATGTTCACAGCAGCACTATTTACAATAGTGAAGACATGGAAGCAACCTAAATGTCCATTGACAGATGAATGGATAAAGAAGATGTGGTATATACATACAGTGGAATACTACTACTAGGCCATAAAAAAGAATGAAATTATGCCATTTGCAGCAACAGGGATTGTCCTAGAGAATATCATCCTAAGTGAAGTAAGTCAGACAAAGACAAATATCATATGATACCACTTACATGTGGAATCTAAAATATGATACAAATGAACTTATTTACAAAACAGAAACAGACTAACAGACACAGAAAATAAACTTATGGTTACCAAAGGGGAAAGAGGTGGTGGAGGGATAAATTAGGAGTTTGGGATTAGCAGATACAAACTACTATATATAAAATTGATAAACAACAAGGTCCTGCCATATAGCAGAGGGGACTATATTCAATATCTGGTAATAACCTATAATGGCAAAGAATATATATATATAACTGAATCACTTTGCTGTATACCTGAAACTAACATAATATTGTAAATCAACTACACTTAAATAAATACTATAACTTCATTTTCATGTTTTACTAATTGCAATTTTAGAAAATGTACATAATGCTGATTGTAGGGGGAATTCTTGTTTTGTCCCTGACTTTAAAGGAAATGCTTCTAGTGTTCTACCCTTAAGTAAGATTTTGGCATTTGGATTAAAAAACATTTTTATCTTAATAAAGAAACATCCTTGTATTTCAAGTTTATCAAGAGATTTTTTTCATTCTGTTTTTTAGAAGTGAAATTAATCAAATGTACTATTGCCATTGTGTTTATAAACACAATATTTTCTTCCTTTGCTTCAATGATGTGATGAATAGTATGGATAGGTTTCATTATATTCGTTATATTCCTGAAATAAACCATATTTAGCAACATATTCTTTTTATATGCTGTTGGATTCATTTTGCTGGTACTTTATATGGAATTTTTGCACATATACTCATAGCTAAAATTGGTCTTATGTTTGTGTGCACACACGCTATCAGCATGGAATAAGGATTATGATTACTTTGAAAAATAAATTGGAAGGTTTCCATTTTTATCCTTGTTTTTCTATTTAATAACTGTCATTTTGATTTCTTCTTTTTCTTTTCCTGTTAAGCTTTTGCTTTGCATTTCTGTTTTATCCCACCTTCAATGTGACTATTACCTGGTATCATTTCACTCAACTGTGAGCTCTAAGAGGGTGGGGACAGGGTCTATAAAAGCAACCTAAATGGCCATCAATAGACAAATGGATAAAGAAGTTGTAAGAGACATATTTATATACACCGCACAAAATGGAATATTGCTCAGCCATAAAACTGAAATCCTGCCATTTGCAACAACATGGATGGCCCTAGAGAAGTAAAATAAGTCAGAAAGAGAAAGACAAATATTTCATGATTTCACTTATATGTGGAACCTAAGAAACAAAACAAAGTGGACAAACATAACTAAACAGAAAGAGAGTCATAGATACAGAGAAGAAACAGGTGGTTGCCAGAGGGGAGGAGGTGGGGCATGAGAGAAATAGGTGAGGGAGGTTAAGAGGTACACACTTACAGTTACAAAATAAATGAGTCACAGGTATGAAATGTAGAGTGTAGGGAATATAGTAAAAAAATTATCTAATATCTTTGTATGGTGACAGATGGTAACTAAATTTTTCGTGGTGATCATTTTGGAAGATATGGTTGAAGCACCTCCTGTACCCTTCCAGGGCCCCAGTTTCCTCCATCCTTCCCTGCCCCCCCAACCCACCCCATGCACTATCCTGAACTTCATATTTAACATTTCCATGCATAGTATATACTTTCAATGTATACATATCCATAAATGATATTTAGTATTAGTTTTCTATAAAACTACATAAGTGGCATCATCGTGTATTTATCATCTTGCAACTTGCTTTTTGCTCAGTCATGTTTGAGAAATTTTCCACGTTGACACACGTAGCTCTAGTTCACTCATGTTGACTTATCTGTAGTATTCAACTGAATGACTGTATCACAGTTTACTCATCCGTTATCCTGCTGATAATCATTTAGGTAGCTCTAAGTTTTGTTATTGTAAGAAATACAGCAATGAACATTCTTATACTAGTTTCCTTATGTACATATGTAAGAGATTCTCTAAAGTATTTACCTAGAAGTGGAATTGCTAGTGCTCCCTCCCCCTCCTTCTCATCAAATGCTTTAGTAGCTTATTAACAATTATTTAACTTCAGTTTTTCTGAGACTTTATAAGAGTGCCTTGTATTAGAGTTTAGACTAAATCAATATAACGGAGATACAAAATATGCTGGCCAAACAAAATAGAAGTATATTTCTCTCATGTAGTAATCTAGAGCTCAGTTCAGATAGCTGGCTCTGTTCCATGAGTTGTTTCAGAACCCCAGGTCCCTCTGTCATAATGCTCTGACATTCCGTAGGGCAGGGAGCCACAAACTATAGTCCTAGGTCAAATCCTGTCCACCACTTGTTGTTTTATTTTTCCCCACCACTTGTTTTTTTGTTGTTTTTTTGTTGTTGTTTTGTTTGTTTTTTCTTTGTTTTGGCCACGAACTACGAGTGGTCTTTATATTTTTAAATGATTGGGGAAAAAAGACTATTTTGTGACATGTGAAAATTAGATGAAATTAAAATTCCGGTGTCCATAAATAAAGTTTTTTTGGAACACAGCCATATCCATTTGTTTCCATATTGTCCAAGGCTGCTTTTGAGCTATAGTGACAGAGCTGGGTAGTTGGGACAGAGGCTACATTGCCCACAGAGACTAAAATATTTATTTTCTGGCCCTTTATAAGAAAAAGTTTGCTGATTCTTACCCTATAGTGTAGTCCATGTCTACATGGTTCAAACTGGATAATGAGCATGACTTCTTCACTCTAGCCATGGAAAGAAGGAATGAGGGGTGGAGGATAGCCAGTTTCCTTTTCAAAGGATATAGTCCACTGATATCTCATTGGCCAGAACTTAGTTATCTTTTTGCTCTAATTTCTTCAACTTTATTTTTGAGCTTTATTTTCATTCTAATTATTTTTTTTCACTCTGTTACCCAGTTTTAAATTTCTAACAGCCTTTCCTTTTGTTCTCCAAATGTTCCTTTTTTATAGAGCCATGTTTTGTTTTGTGGATGCAATCTCCTTTCTTATCTCTATTAAGATATTAATATTTCTTAAAGTTTCCCTCAAATAGTCTGTTTCCTCCAAATTGCTTTTTGAAAAATATTTTATTGTAAATCAAAAGATGCAGAAAATAAACAAAACAAACATATAGTTCAGTGAACTACTATAAAGAGAACATTCTTGTAACTATTACCCAGATCAAGGAACAGAACTTTGCCAGCTCCCCCAGAAGCCCTTGCATGATCCCCATCCCAACTGCAACCCCCTCATTCCTGTCCTAAGAAACCACTATGCTGACCTCTAGAGTAATTGCTTCCTTGTGTTTTAAAAATAGTTTTATCATTAAAATATGCACATTTTGATATATCTTTTAAGTTTGTTTAATCTTTAGGCTCACCCTTTATCCCTCTCTTTTCTTTACAATTTAACTCTCAATGAACTCAGAGAATAAAATCTGTCATTTCCCAGTCTGGTTTTTGCTGATTTCACACTCATGGTGGAATCCAACATGTTTCTCCGTCCTCTGTGTTTCTGGAAAACTGGCAGGTGAATGCAGAGACTGGATCAAACTCAGGTTTGATTCCTTTGGCAAAACTATAGGTGGTGTTTGGCAAGAATATGGGAGGCATATAGTGTCTGGCCGTCTCTCTTTTTGTGATGTTAGCAGCTATTGATGCTTAATGCTTATATCTATTAAGCCGTAGAAGTTGCAAAATGGTGATATTTTAATTTTATAATTTCTTTTCCATTCATTAGTTGGAATAGATTTATGAAGAGCAATCACATTCATCTACTATTGGGTTAACCAGTGGCATAGTTCCTGTGATTTAAACATATTAGACCTGTTTCAATTCTCTGTAATTTTTATCAGCTTGGCTAAGCTGGAACTATGTTTTTCAGAATGTTCTTCCCTTTATGGTACCAGGTTAGAATTGGCCAAAAGAGAAATTTGTTTGAGATTTGGAAGGGAGAGATGAAGCAGCTATTTCACTCTCTGAAGGCTGTTGTCACATGCAGTGAGAGCCAGATGCAGAGGTGCCTGCCAGTTCCAGCTTGTCCTTGCTTTCCCCCAACTCAGAGTCCTGCTCGTCTTCCCAACTGCCAGACTTGCTGACTAAGGGCTATCCCTGGCTAGGGCTGTGAGTTGCCAGGTAAATCAGGACACCAGTTAAACTGAATTCAGAAAAACAATGGATAATTTTTTAGTATAAATATGGCTCATGGTATACACACACACTACCTATATATGTATATACATGTAATTTAAAAATATAAAGTATATTTCGATGTAAAATATGTATATATACATATACACACATGCATATATGTGTATGTTTTATACACATATTCAAAACATACATATATATACATATGTGTCTTTATACACATTACACACACAGATTTCCATAGACTTCTCCATCATCAATCCTGTGAATTCCTACTCTGACAGCAGGACATGCCTGGATGTTTTGTGTCTTTCCCCTGATCTTCCAACTCTCTTTCTGATCCTTACTGTCCCAGCCTCTTTCACAATTATGTAAAGTTATATTCCTACAACAAATCTCTTATTCCATAATACATATAATTGTTCAGCTTCCTTGACTAAATCCTTTCTGCAAATACAACCACATGTTTCATTCCTTGTCCGTAGGCCAACTCTAAAATTAGAAAACTAAGTAAAAAATTATATATGTTCATATAATTGTCATTCGATACTGAGTCATGTAATGTTGGGCCAAGAAATGCCAAGCCAATCTGTGTTAAAAGTACATCACATTGGGCTTCCCTGCTGGTGCAGTCGTTGAGAGTCCGCCTGCCGATGCAGGGGACACGGGTTCGTGCCCCGGTCCAGGAAGATCCCCCATGCTGCGGAGTGGCTGGGCCCGTGAGCCATGGCCGCTGAGCCTGCGCGTCCGGAGCCTGTGCTCCGCAATGGGAGAGGCCACAACAGTGAGAGGCCCGTGTACCGCAAAAAAAAAAAAAAAAAAAAAAGTACATCACATTCTCTATGGAGCCTACTATCAAGGTGAAATGAATTTTCTGTATGTGTGTATTTTATAGTATTTCCTTACATCAGTTGAATAAAAGTTATACTAATTTAGTTTGCTTGATGTTTGTAATATGGTTTCTTGTACATTTAAAATTTTTTTCTGGTATTTTATATTGGCTTTATTTCCTTCCTTCCCTCCTTCCCTCCTTCCTTCCTCCCTCCCTCCCTTCCTTCCTTCCTTCCCATGATTGGCAATGTTAGGTTTTTTTTAATTTTTAAAAACTTTTTATGGGAACTCCCTGGCGGTCCAGTGGATAGGACTCCACACTTTTACTGCCAAGGGCCCAGGTTCAATCCCTGGTTGGGGAACTAAGATCCCACAAGCCGCAGAGCGTGGTCAAAATAAATAAATAAAAAAAATCTTTTTATTAAAATATAGCACATGTAGAGAAAAGTAAAATGATCATAAATTTATTACAAAGTTAACAAACCCACATAACTACCACCAGGTCACAAAAAGTACATTACTAATCTCCCAAATGTTTCCATCATATAGCCTCCCAATTACCACTCCTCATCTTCCTCCAAAATAATCACTGTCCAGACATCTAGCGTTACAATTATTTTGCTTGTAGCTACAGTAATCAAAACAGTACAGTAGTGGTGCTGGGAGAACTGGACAACTACATGTGAAAGAATGAAATTAGAACATTTTCTAACACCATAAACAAAAATTAACTCAAAATGGATTAAAGACCTAAATATAAGACTGGAAACCATAAAACTCCTAGAAGAAAATACAGGCAGAACGAACACTCTTTGACATAAATTGTAGCAATATTTTTTTGGATCTGTCGCCTAAAGCAAAGGAAACAAAAGTAAAAATAAACAAATGGGACCTAATTAAACTTAAAAGCTTTTGCACAGCAAAGGAAACCATCTACAAAATGAAAGGGCAACCTGCTGAATGGGAGAAAATATTTGCAAATTATATTACTGATAAGAGGTTAATATCCAAAATATATAAACAGCTCATACAACTCAACATCAAAGAAAAGAAAAAAAAAACTTGATTGAAAAATGGGCAGAAGACCCAAATAGACATTTTTCCAAAGAAGACATACAGATGGCCAACAGGCATGTGAAAAGATGCTCAACATTGCTAATCATCAGAGAACTGAAAATCAAAACCACAATGAGATATCACTTCACACCTGTCAAAATGGCCATCATCAAAAAGACCACAAATAACCAGTGTTGGTGAGGATGTGGAGAAAAGGGAACCCTTGTACACTGTTGGTGGGAATGTAAATTGATGTAGCCACTGTGGAAAACAGTACGGAGGTTCCTCAAAAAACTAAAAATAGGACTACTGTATGTATGATCCAGCAATTCCACTCCTGGGCAATATCTGAAGAAAACTAAAACACTAATCCAAAAAGATACATGCACCCCAATGTTCACAGCAGCATTATTTATAATAGCCAAGATATGGAAGCAGCCTAAGTGTCCATCAACAGATGAATGGATGAAGAAGATGTGGTATATACTACACACACACACACACACACACACACACACACACACACACACAATGGAAATACTACTCAGTCATAAAAAAAGAATGAAATTTTGCCATTTGCAACAACATGGATGAACTTGGAGGATATAATGCTTAGTGAAATAAGTCAGAGAAAGAGAAATACCGTATGATATCACTTATATGTGGAATCTAAAAAATAATACAAATGAATGTATATACAAAACAGAAACAGACTCACAGATATAGAGAAAAAACTAGTGGTTACCCGTGGGGAGAGGGAAAAGGGAGGGGCAATGGAGGGGTAGGGGATTAAGAGGTACAAACTACTATGCACAAAATAAATAAGCTATAAGGACATATTGTACAGCAGAGGGAATATAGCCAATATTTCACAATAACTAAAAGTGGAGTATAACCTTTAAAAATTGTGATCACTGTGTTGTACACCTGAAACTTATACAATATTATAAATCAACTATACCTCAATTTTAAATAAATAAATAAAATGATTAGTTCAGTTAAAACAGAAAAAACACTGCTCAAAATACCCTCAACCACCAGCAGTTTTTTAAAAAAATTAATGTTCAGTATACTTGAAAAATTATAAATGAGTATGGTTAAACTGAAAAAAAAAACTATTTTGCTCATTTTGGGACTTTATATGAGTGAAATCATACGGAATATATTCTTTTATGTCTGGCTTCTTATATTCAATCTTTGTGAGATTTCATCAAACGATTGTGAATAGCTGTCATTTGTTCATTTTCATTTCTATGTTGTATCCATGGTAATATTAGTTTTGATCAATTGGTTAAGTTGCCCATTCTTTTTTTTTTTTAATTGTGGTAGGAATACACATGACATGAAATTTACCATTTGAGAAAGATATTTAGTACTTTTACAATGTTGTGCAATTATCACCCCATCTAGTCTTAGAAAATTTTTGTCACCCCAAAAGGAAACCTCATACCACTGAGCAGTCATAACCCATTCTCCCTTCTCCCAAGCCTCAGGGAAATGCTGATCTGTTTTCTGTCTCTATGGATTTGCCTATTTCAGATACTCCATATAAATGGAATTATATAATATGTAGCCTTATGTGTCTGGCTTCTTTCTCTCAGCATTTGAGTCCAAGATTCATCCATGTTGTACCATGTATCAGGACTTTATTCCTATTTATGGCTGAATAATATCCCATTGTATGGTTATTCCACATCTTGTTTAACCATTCATCAGTTGATGGACATTTGGGTTGTTTCCACTTTTTGGCTACTATGAATAATGCTGCTATGAAGATTTGTTATAAATTTTTGTGTGAACGTATGTTTTCAGTTCTCTTGGGTATATTTCTAGGAGGAAATTCCTGGGTCATATTCTATGTTTAACTCTATTGAGGAATCACTAAACTATTTCCCACAGTGGCCACCATATTCATTCCTACCAGGAAAGTATGGGGGTGCTAATTTCTCTACATCCTCATTAGCATTTGTTATTTTCTCTTTTTTTGATTGTAGCCATCCTAGTGGGTGTGAAGTGGTATCTTGTGGTTTTGATGTACATTTCCCTAATGACTACTGATGTTGAGCATCTTTTTCTGTACGGTTGGTAGTAATTTCCCTACTTTCATTTCTGATTTTAGTAATTTCCATCTTCTCTCTATTTTCTTAATCGAGTTAAATGTTTAACAATTTTGTTGATCTTTTTTCAAAGTTCAGAAAACCAACTTTTGATTTAATTGATTTACTTCATTGTTTTTATATTATCTATTTCATTACTATCTGCTGTAAACTTTATTTCCTTCCTTCTGCTAGCTTTGAGTTTAGTTTCCTCTTTTTTTTTCTTCTTATTGATTATGGTGGAAAGCTAGGTTATTAATTTGAGATTTTCCTTTTTTTATTGTAGGTGTTTACATATATAAATTTCCCTCTGAGCACTGCTTTCACTGCATCTTGTAAGTTGTTATGTTGTTTTTTCATTTTCATTCATCTTAAAATATTTTCTAACTTTTCTTCTGATTTCTTCTCTGATCCATTGGTTATCTGAGAGTATCCACAAATGTGTACATTTTCCCAAGTTCCTTCTGTTGTTGATTTACAGGTTCATTCCATTATGGTCAGAGAAGATACTTTGTATGATTTTAAACTTTTCAAATTTATTGAGACTTATTTTGTAGCCTGCCATATGGTTTATCTGGGAGAATATTCCATGTGCACTTGAGAAGAATATACATCCTGCTCCTTTTGCATGAAATGTTCCGTATACATCTGCTAGGTCTAGTTGGTTTATGGTGTCCTCATTTCCTTATTGATCTTTTGTCTATTCGTAATTAAAAGGGGAGTACTGAAGATTGCAACTATTATTGTAGTACTATTTCTCATTTCATTCCTGTCAATTTTTGCTTTATATATTTTGGGGCTCTGATGTTAGGTATGATATGTTTACAACTGCTATATCTTCTTGATGGGTTGACTCTTTTATCAACATATAAAGTCCTTCTTTGTCTCATAAAATTTTGACTTAGAGACTATTTTGTCTGATACTTATATAGCCAACCCAGCTCTCTTTTGGTTACTATTTGTATGGAATGTCTTTTCCCATCCTTTCAATTACAAATTGTGTCTTTGGATCTAAAGTAAGTCTCTTACAGACTTCATATAATTTGGCCATGTGTTTCTATCCATTCTGCCAATCTCTGTTTTTTTAATTGCAAAGTTAAATTTCTTTACATTTAATGTAATTATTGATAAGGAAGGACTTCTGCCATTTTGTTTTCTATGCCATATATCTTTTTCCTCCTCAATTCCTCTATTACTGCTTTCTTTTACATCTCATTGATTTTTTTCAGTGTACCATTTTAATTCCTTTCCCACTTATTTTCCCTATGTTTTTAGTTATTTTCTTAGTGGTTATCCTGAGGATTACAACTGACATGCTAAATGCATAACAAAGAAATTGAATTAATACTAACTTGTCTTCACTAGTATGCAAAAGTTGTATATAAAACTCCCATCTCATACAACTCTGTCCTTTTCCCTTTATGTTGATATTGGTGGCACAAATTACATCTTATACATTGCATGCACATTAACATAGATTTATAATTATTTTATTCATTTGTCTTTTAAATCATATAAGAAAAAAGGAGGAGTTACAAATGCAAAATACTGGATTTTATATTTACCTCTGTATGTAAAGAACATTTACTGGTGTTCTTTATTTCTTTATAGGGCTTTTACTGTCTAGTGTGCTTTAATTTCAGCCTGCAGGACTCCTTTTAGTATTTCCTAGAGGGCAGGTGCACTAGCAATGAACTCCTTCAGGTTTTGTTTATTTGTAAATGTCTTAATTTCTTCTTCACTGTTGAAGGATAGTTTTGCCAAATATATAGAGTTCTTGGTTAACAAATTTTTCTCTTTCAGCACTCTAAATATTTTATAGTCCTGCCTTCTGGCCTACAAGGTTTCTAAAGAGAAATTGGCTCTTGATCTTATGAGAATCCCTTATACATAATGAGTCACTTCTCTCTTTCTTATTTCAAGATTCTCTATCTTTCAACAATTTGATTATAATATGTTTTGGTGTGAGTCTCTGAGTTTATCCTACTTAGTGTTTGTTGAGCTTCTTGGATGTTTAGATTCATATATTTCATCCAGTTTTGGAATTTGGGGGCCATTATTTCTTCAAATATTCTTTCTGCTCATTTCTCTCTCTTTCTTTCTGGGACTTCCATTATGCCTATGTTGGCATGCTTGATGGTATCCTACATGTCCCTTAGGCTCTGTTCATTTATCTTCATTCTTTTTCTGCTCCTTAGAGCCTATCTTTAAGTTCTCTCAACCGTTTTTCCTGCCTGCTGAAATCTGCTGAACTGCTCTAGTGAATTTTTTGTTTTATTGTATTCCAGAATTTCTATCTGTTTCTTTTTTTGTTTGTTTGTTTTTTCAAACATCTTTATTGGAGTATAATTGCTTTACAGTGGTGTGTTAGTTTCTGCTGTATAACAAAGTGAATCAGCTATACATATACATACATCCCCATATCTCCTCCCTCTTGCGTCTCCCTGCCACCCTCCCTGTTTCTTTTTTATAATTTATTTTGCTTTATTGGATATTCTCTATTTGACACAGTATTCTCTTAGTTTCCTTTAGCTCTCTGTCCATGATTTTCTTTAGCTCTTTGAGCATATTTATGACATTGATTTAAAGTCATTGTTTAGTTAAGTCCAACGTCTAGGCTTTCTCAGGGAGAATTTCTATTGATATCATCTTTTCCTGGGAATGGGCCATACTTAGTTTCTTTGCATGCCTTGAAATATTTTGTTGATAACTGGACATTTTGAATATTAATGTGGTACATCTGGAGGTCAGATTCTCTCCCCTTCCCATGGCTTTTTGTTGCTACTTGCTTTGGGTTATAGTTGTTTGGTTGTTTAGTGACTTTTCTAAACTATTTTTGTATGGATTCTATTCTTTGTTTTGTGTGGCCAATGAAGTCTACAATCTATGAGCTTGGTGGTAAGCTAGTGTGTTGACAATCTTCTTAAATGCCTGGGGCCAGAGAAGGAAAAAAATCTGCTGCCATTCTTGACATATTAGCTTTGTCTTGGGCACTCCTTGAAACATTAGCCACATTGTTTACAACTCTGCCTCAGCTTTCACTTCATGCTTATACAGAGCGTGAAGGTCAGCCATAAGTGAAACTTACGGTCTTCTCTGGCCTTCTCTGTTTAGTCATTCAGCCCTGGGTATGTGCATGGCCTTCTCAATTCCCTGGAATATCTGGGAGCTTTCAAAATCTGTTATATCCACACATAGCTCCTTTCATAACCTCTTCCTTCCTATATGTTTTGGTCTATTACTTGTCCCCATTGCTGCCCCTTGCCACAATCTGCTGCAGCCAATACCTGTGCCTTTAATTGCTTTTGGTAAATACTACCTAAGAAGCTGTCCCAGTTGTGAGAATACTATGAGTCATGTGAAACAAAGACAAGCCTTTGTGCCTGTTCTTCAGAGGGCTGCCAGATAGGTAGAAATGGACAAGTCTTTGAGAAGAAGTTTTGTTGCTCCCTCTGGTACTAACGACCTACTCCAGGAGTGTGGGCTGCCATCTTTGGAGCCACCGCCAATCTGGAGATTGGGGGATGATAGGCAGGCAATTTAAAATGCTGTATCTCTTTCTTTTACCATGTAGCAGTCACTTCTTTCTTCACCAAGCCTTCTCTGTATGTTTTAAGTTTTTGAGTAGATTCCAGAGTTCTGCAAAAGTTGATTCTGACAGTTTTTGCAAGCTCAATAGTTGCTTTTGTGAAGGGATGGAGCAGTGGAGTCCCCCACTCTGCAGTTTTTGGTGCTGTCACTCCCCTGTCCATTTGTTTTTAAAGAAAAATTACTGGGTAGCTGATGTGGGTTTTCTTTTTGTTGTTTTGGAAACCAGGTCTGTTTCCCAGGTAAAGCAGGTCTGTTTTCCAGGTAGCTCTCTTCTCTAACGGCTGACTGGGAATTCTGACAGGGAAGTCTTTATGAGGTAAGGCAGGCTTGGCAAGCTTTATTTCAGGGTTGGTGAGCTGGGAACTGATTGTCTGGCTATGAGCTCTCTAAATGCCCAGTGAAAAGGGCATTTCTCTGAGAAGCTGATATCCAAACTAGAAGTCTTAACTTTCTCTGTGGCATTCATTAGTTTTTAGATAAAAGCCCTCTAGTTTTTGTTTTGTTTTTAATTTTTTTGCTTGTTGGCAGATGCCAGTAACTGGTACTCTGGGCAAAGAATTCGGGGAAGATTTTGGTGGTGGAGACTGATGCAGCTGTTCTGTTTTACAAATCTTCAATTAATTCCCCAGTTTAAATCCCCACTTCTCATTCCTGCTCCCTTCTGTACTTGCTGACTCAGAGCCCAGAGTATCTCCAGGGTTCTGCCAGGCTGGCTGGCTCCCATCTCCTCTGTAGCTTCCTCATAATATATTCTAGACTGTGGTTTCATCCATCTGTTTCACCTGCCAACTTGCTCATATCCACTTTCCTTCTCCCAGAAATTTGTTGGAACCTCTTTTGTTGGCAGTCCCCTCACCTTCAACTCATTCTTTTTCCTGTTAGAGGTTCAGTCCTTTATGTACTGCTGTACTTTTATTTTAGTGGACTATAGGAGGGATTGTGAACAATGCATATACATAGGTCAATATCTTGAACTGGAGTCTACAAATAGTTTTGAGCACCTTCCCTATACCAGACACTATGCTAGGTTCTGGGGGTATAAAAGTGAGTTAAACTTATTTCCTGGTGTCAAAGAGCTCATAGTGTAGTAGTGAATGCAGTCCTATGCAAAAAATATTAAGATAGAACTTTCCTGTTTCGGTTTTAGATGAGAATCCAAAGTTGAAAACAAAGGGATCACATATTTAAAGCAAGGTGACACACCATCTTTATGGAATTTGCTAAAGGATGACTTCCAAAACATGATCTGTGGCCCCTTAGCCAGAGAATTGATTGAGAGAAAAGTAGTAGAAAGGATGATTTTGAAGAGAATTTTAAGAATGCCTTGGAGTCTTTTCTGCTCCTGGGGGAGTGGAGGAGGTACTTCCCACTCACTTAAGTGGAATGAGACTACAAGAGAAACAATCTAATGGCTTGATATGTATTCTCTGGGGATCGACATTTGCAGGGACTGGCTACTGACTTACATCTGAAAACAAAATCTTAAGGTGAGAGAGGCTATGGCTAAATCAGCCTGTGATAACAGAGGAAAGGGCTGCACTTGCAGAGAGCTGTATTTCCACCAACATATGGGCAAAGCTGTCTATTTCTGAGGAGCCAGAAATAGTCCCCATGGTAGGAATTTAGAGTTGGGTCATCTTATAAGGGATGTCCCCTAAGAAGAATACTCAGAGGTGTGAAGTGACTGCAACAGAGGAATGGACTGACAGAAACCAGGGACAGAGGAGTTGAAAGAGGCTGTTGCCAAAATAAGTTCACGTGCCCAACACACAGTGGGGCCAAACCAAAGTGTTTGGAGTTTGGAGCAGAGAAAGGTTTATTGCAGGGCCAAGCAAGGAGAATGGGTGGCTCATGCTCAAAAGACCTTAACTCCCCAGTGCTTTTGGGGAAATAGTTTTTATAGGCAAAATTTGGGGTGAGGGCTATAGGATGAATCACTTTTTTCTGATTGGTTGGTGGTGAGGTAACAGGGCGGTGCTCCAGGAATCCTGTGCTCAGCCTGAAGTTACCATCCTCCACCTGGATGGGGACATTAGTTCCTGCAGAAGAACTCAAAGATATATATATATTGGGTTGGCCAAAATGTTCCTTTGGTTTTTAAGTAAAAATAAAAGACACATTTTTCATTTTCACCAATAACTTTATTGAACAACGTATTCACCCTTTTGCTCCACTACCTGCTGCCGTTTTTCAGGCAACTTCATAATTCCATCTTCCCAAAACTTTTTATCTTTTTGAGCAAAGAACTGTTCCAGGTACCTTTTACAGTCTTCCAGGGAACTGAAATTGTTTCCATTAAGAGAATTTTGTAAAGACCTAAATAAATGGAAATCCAAAGGTGTAACATCTGGTGAATACGGCAGATGAAGCAAAACTTCCCAGACAAGCTGTAACAGTTTTTGCCTGGTCATCAAAGAAACGTGCAGTCTTGCGTTATCCTGATGGAAGAGTATGTGTTTTCTGTTGACTAATTCTGGTTGCTTTTCGTCGAGTGCCGCTTTCAGTTGGTCTAACTGGGAGCAGTACTTGTTGGAATTAATCGTTTGGTTTTCCGGAAGGAGATCATAATAGAGGACTCCCTTCTAATCCCACCATATACACATCACCTTCTTTGGATGAAGACAGGCCTTTGGTGTGGTTGGTGGTGGTTCATTTCGCTTGCTCCACGATCTCTTCTGTTCCACATTATTGTACAGTATCCACTTTTCATCACCCGTCACAATTTGTTTTTAAAATGGAACGTTTTTGTTACGTTTAAGTAGAGAATCGCATGCAAAGTATGGTCAAGAAGGTTTTTTTCTCTTAACTTATGTGGAGCCCAAACATCAAAGCGATGAACATAGCCAAGCTGGTGTAAATGATTTTCAGTGCTTGATTTGGATATTTTGAGTATGTTGGCTCTCTCCCGCATGGTATAACATTGATTGTTCTGAATTAATGTCTCGATTTGATCGCTATCAACTTCAACTGGTCTACCAGATGGTGGAGCATCATCCAGTGAGAAATCTCCAGCATGAACCTTCGCAAACCACTTTTGACATGTTCGATCAGTCACAGCACCATCTCCAGACATCACAAATCTTTTTTTTTTTTTTTTTTTTTGGTGGAGCACAGGCTCCGGACGCGCAGGCTCAGCGGACATGGCTCACGGGCCCAGCCGCTCCACGGCATGTGGGGTCTTCCCGGACCGGGGCACGAACCCGTGTCCCCTGCATCAGCAGGTGGACCCTCAGCCACTGCGCCACCAGGGAAGCCCTGCACAAATCTTTTTTCTGTGTTTCAGTTGCGTTTTAATAAAGCACAATATGCCAAAAATGTTGCTTTTTCTCTTTCATCTTCAATATTAAAATGGCTACAAAAAAATTCACCAATTTTGATACGTTTTTTAAAAATGAATGCTGAAATGACAGTTGTCACAATACAATCTAACAAAATTGTTTCGAATGAAGTTAGAGACAACTAAGCGCTACTAGAGCCATCTTATGGAAAAAAACGAACGAACTCTTTGGCCAACCCAATATATATACATACTTTTTGGCCACGCCGGGCAGCTTGTGGGATCTTAGCTCCCCAACCAGAGATTGAACCTGGGCCATGGCAGTGAAAGCGTGGAGTCATAACCACTAGACTTCCAGGGAACTCCCTCAAAGACATTGTTATGTATAGTCCTTGAGGAGGAACTAGGACTCTGCTTTATTGCTGTGCTATTGCTTCTTGACTGCTTCTCCTTTGCTCTTGACTACATTCCTTCCCTTCCCTGATTAGCAACTGTTTGAATTTGCCCTTTGGTACTCAGGGAAGGTCTAGGAGGCTGAAACCTTTTTCCTGCAAACAAGAAACAGGACACAGAGAGGCTTTTGTACCGAGGAAGGCCCCACAGGGTCCTGCTCAGTCTCAAGGCCAGCCAGAGGAGGTGTTGCCCAGGCCAAGGAAACTGCAGGTGAGAGATCTCCAGTGACAGGGGAGTTCCAAGTAACCCCCTGGAGAAAGTATCAGATTTGGACATCTGCGACACTCTCCAATGCCAGGTTAAAATTGAACCAATGAAGGAAAGCTTGTTTAGGTCCTTCCTTCTAGTCCTTCCCTGTGCTTCAACCCTGGAGGCAGGGTTTGAGGCAGTACATTGAGTGGGGGAGGAGGGATAAAAGAGAAAAATGGATGAGGGGGAAGCCAGCCACACTCCATACCCTTCCCCCACTGCAAGTTTCCTGGCTGAGTTAGACCTGAGCTGGGAGAGGGGAGAAGCTTGGAAATAGGTGACAGACTGAAGCTGTGATATATTAGACTGGACTGGAATTTTTAATGCCTAAAAAACAAAACTATTTTTTAATATCTGAGAGTGACTGAAAAAGGTATGAGCTCTGTCTGAAATTTCATGCAGGGGTGGGGAAAAATGATTCCACAGAGCTTGTGGTGTGAAGCAGTGGTGTGAAAGAACTATATTGCTTTCTGCTTACACCCTACTGTGTCTAGCTCATTCAATAAACTAGTTTATATAAGTGCCACACTATATGTATAGTCAAGGTTCAGTGAGTGGTAGCACATAGGAGAAAGTAATAAACTCTTCCCAGGGAGGCCAGGGAAGGCCTGACACCTTCCCTCAGAGGAGTTAGTGCTTGAGCTGGATTTTAAAGTACAAGAAGGAATTTTCTGGGTGAGGATGGGGTGGGAGGACATTCCAGGAAAAGGGAATGGTATGTACAAATGTAGGTATATATGCGCAACTGCATGTGGTTTAGTGATTTTGAATTACTATAGTATAAACTGTGGTTGGGTAGGGAAGGAGGTAGGCTAACATGTGGAAACATGCTTATGAAATGCCTTTTTTCTGAAAGCGACAGAGGGCCAGAAGAGCCAAGTATTTTAAGTAGGGGAGTGACACGATCATGTTTGCATTTTAAATGATCACTCTTGTCACAGTGTGGTGGGTAGATTGGTAGGGACTGTGGATACTGGGAAGCAATGCCAGGTTAAAACTGACCCAGTCAAGGAGATCTCTTGATTATGTACAAATATCCTAATAATAGACCCATCTAGTTTTAAAAACATTTCATCTACATATAGTAGGGTTCCCAGCTTGAGTCCTGGCTGGGATTTGGATTTGTCTGGGCTTATGCAATGAACTGCAGGGATGGGCAGCTATAAGTCTTTTAGCATGAGTACTCTTTAAAGAGAACTCATTCTAAGGCAGTGATTCTTAACCTGGGCTTCAGGAATAGAATTCATGGGGTCTGTGAACTTGGAAGGGAAAACAATTACAGCTTTGAAATTTAGCATTTTCCCCCAATTATGAACATAGGCAACAAACCACAATGGAGTAGCAGTATCTGTCACTCTGTCATGGAAACAAATCATAGATATTTTTATACCACACTGCGATTTTTTTCAAATGTCTCAAAATATTATTTACTCATGCACTACTTTGAATTATTGTGGTGTTAGACTTGCTGCTAGATCATTTATTTAACAAGCTAATAAAAAGCATATATATTACCATATAAAATTTGTGTTTAAAAATTGTTTGATAGGGACTCCCTGGTGGTCCAGTGGTTAAGACTTGTGCTTCCACTGCAGGGGGCGCAGGTTCAATCCCTGTTTGGGGAACTAAGATCCCACATGCCACGCAGCGAGGCCAAACAAACAAACAAAAAACCCCAAATTGTTTGAAAAACTGTATTTCAACATAATTGGTTTCCTTTGTAATCTGATGTATTTTATTTTATGCATATGAGAACATTATTCTAAGAAAGGGTCCATAGAGTTCTCCAGACTGCCAAAGGGGTGCATGGCATACAAAAAGGTCAGGAATTCCTATTTAAGGAAAATAGAATCACTCAGATTTGTCTCCCTGTCCATTTAAATGTGAGACTGAGTACTGTAGGGGAGGAAAAATTATTTCCCCTCGACCCTCTACATTCTTGGCTGCGACCCCTCCCTGTAATGAAACACAGATTAACATGAGAAAAATGAACAGAAGTTTAGTAGCATGTATTCCTCCTGCATACATGGGAGAGACCCAGGAAAACAAAGTAACTCTGAAATGGCCCAAGTCAACACCTTAAATACCATCTCCAGCTAAAGACAAAAGATGTTGGGGGCAGGGGAAGTTATGGGAGGTTGCCAGGAAAAGCACAGTAAACAAGGGTAAGGTTGTTATGACACTTTAAGTCATTGCCCTCTCCATTGGTAAGAGTTTCTAAAGATTTAGTCACCTTCCCCTCCTTTTCTTGGGGGAGAGACAGAGAGAAAGAGAGACGTGAGTGCTTTACAAATGGAGATTTCCCTAATAAATTCTAATATATGTAAATTTCTCTCATAAAAGGGTAACTTCTACGTGGTTTTCAGGGCTTCTCCTGTGTCTGCTGTTTTTTTTTTAAAAAAAACCAACTTAAAATAATCCTTATGCCAAAGAGGTATAGTTTCATGTTGCAAATTCTGCTCCCCTTTGGTAGCTTATGATGAAAACGATATCTGCATGCTCCCAATAAGAATGATGAGGCTTTTAGTTCACTTATAGTATCCACTCTTCCTCCTTTCACTAAAAATAATAGGGCATAAGCAGCCTTCTTCCCCACTTGTCCACACAGCACCATGCAGATCTGACATCTCTAGACTCCAGTGCCTCAGCTTCAATGAGACATCGAGAAGCCTGGTAGAAGATGGCAGAAGATGACTAGAGGGGGACAGTGGTGCCTGGCTGATGCCATAATGCCCAGCGAAGAGAGTGGGTACGGAAGGTAGAAGCAGAAGAAATGGCAGAAACCACATGGCAGTTGATTAGACAGTGGTTAGAGTTGTTTGGGCTCGCAGGTGATACCCATTCCCCAGGAATGCCTAGAGGGCTCTTAATTGAAGAAGTTGGGGTTTTGGGTGCACTGAGTGGAAGAAACAGTAAAATTTGGTGATTACATTTAGTTCTGTAGTATCCACAGGCTAGAGGGGCCTGAAGAAATTTGTGTTCTAAAGGTATTTGTTGTAAGAGTAACAGCCATCATGTTGGCTTTTATTATTACTTTTTTATACAAAAGATAAAAACCAAGCGAGGTCTCCTTTTTGTGTTCAATATTCCATTAGCTGAACATCCTCTACATGTGTTCACAGAAATATTTTATGACCTGAGTGTAACTTCAGAGGCTGAGAGCATATTTCCCCTAGCAGTTGCTTTAGAGCTCGCTCGAGTAATCACTTCCCAGCTTCCAGAACAAATCTTAGTTTTCTTGAACGGCAGTATCATCAGTCATTCACTGATGTATATTTGAATGGAAAAAATGCCAGGTGTTTCAACTTCATCCCCTGCAGGTTTACAATTAAGCTGTCAGTAGTTTGCTGTTGGTTTTATAAGGTTTGTTTGGTTGGTTTGGTTTGTTCGTTTTATGAACAGAAAAGGAATTCTCTAATCCTTTGGGTGGAGATGTGTCACTGGAAATGCTGCTACCCTGTGACAGAAAAACGCTGGGTCTACCATCAGCGGTGTCCACTGAGATTTATCAATTGTAAACTGAGGCTCCTGCATTACAAATGCAGGGTATTCTCTCTCTTTTTTTTTTTTTTTTTTGCGGTACACGGGCCTCTCACTGTTGTGGCCTCTCCCGTTGCGGAGCACAGGCTCTGGACGCGCAGGCTCAGCGGCCATGGCTCACGGGCCCAGCCGCTCCGCGGCATCTGGGATCTTCCCAGACCGGGGCACGAACTCGTGTCCCCTGCATCGGCAGGCGGACTCTCAACCACTGCGCCACCAGGGAAGTCCTGGGTATTCTCTTTTTCTGCAGGGTATTAATTAAAACTAGGCCATGGTATTAAATAAAATGATACGTGACAAGTGCTTAGAACAGAGCTTATTGGTACAGAATGAGTGCTTGATAAACGTTAGCTATCATCGTCATTATCACCATCACTATCACCATCATCACCCCACTCAAGAAGCATGAATTTGAATTCTACTCTCTAGGCTGCTGTCCTTCTGTATAGAGTATATATGTGAGCAGAGGGGCAGTGGAAGGGAGGAGTTGCAGACAAAGAAAGTCTTCTCACGTAGGTATGTGTTTGTTTGCAAGGTTATAGTTAATGCAAAAGGAGATAAACTAAAGCTTCAGCCTGGTAAGGGCTTAATTTGTTTAGGAGACAATTTCCCTAACCTTTTTCTGTGGAAAATTAGTCCTGCATGATTCCCTAGGAGAAAAGAGGTCCCTTGTCAAATAAGTTCGTGAAGCACTACATACTTTAGTTCTCTCTCAATCCCCACTTTGGAGAGTCATAATGTCCTTTAGCACATTAAGAGAGCTGAGAAGTCCTCCAGGAAAAAAAGCTATTTAATTTTTAAACTCAGTTTGACAAAATTCCTTGGCCACATAACTCCTTTTTCTGTCACACTTACTAACATCACCAAGCACTACTGTTCTACATGTAGTGGGTGTCCTATCCAATATACAATCAGCCCTCTGTATACACAGGTTCCAATTTCATGGATCCAACCAACCACTGATCAAAAATATTAGAAAAAAATTCTAGAAAGTTCCGAAAAGCAAAACTTGAATTTGCCATGCCAGCAACTATTTACATTGTATTTACAACTATTTACATAGCACTGACAATGTATTAGGTACTACAAGTAATCTAGAGATGATTTGAAGTCTATGAGAGGATGTGTGTAGATTATGCGCAAATACTATGGCAGTTATGCAAGGGACTCGAGTATTCACAGATTTTAGTATCTAGAACCAAACCCCTGAGGATACCGAGGGCTGACTGTAATTATATTTTCTCCTCTTCAGAGAAAGAAGCTGCCAGTTACTTTCCGTACAAGCAGTCAGAAGGGCACCCTGGAGCAGATCTTTGAGAGGCCATCTCAGTTATGCAGATGTTCACCAGACAGATGTACATATGTCTGGGGCAAGGGTGGGCCAGTCACGATGAGAAGTCCAGGGAGGGAAGAGAATTATATGTCCAGCCTCTCTGTCCTGAGATTTGGAGTTAGGAGGATCTATCAAGGTAGAGAGAGTGGCCATTTTTAAGGCCTAATGCCAGGGAAGGATAATAGGACCCATGAAATAAATTTACCAACAGTTTAAAGAGAGGCTGGTCTGGTGGGCTGTCGCTGGCACTGAGTAAAGAGGAGTGCAGGGAGTGGCAGCAGAACTGACAATATAATTTGTGGCGCCCAGTGCAAAATGAAAATGCAGGACCGCTTGTTCAAAAATTATTAAGAATTTCAAGACAGTAACAGCAAAGCATTAAACCAAGGGCGAGGCCCTTCTAGGCATAAGGCCCTGTGCAACTGCACAGGTTGTACACTCATGAAGCCAGCCCATGGTCTTGGTTTTCTGAGGCTGTGCACAAGAGAACTGTTCTTGCCCTGGCTCCTCTAGAGCTGCCTTACTAGGGAGGAAGGAGTTAGGTGTAAAATGAGATTGCTGGCCACTAAGAGCTATAACTAGATCCACTGAGGTCAGTTCCTTCATTTTCTATTGCTGCTGTAACAAATTACTACAAACATTAGTGACTTAAAACAACAAGAAGTTAGGATCTTCCAGTTCTATAATTCAGAAGTTTGAAATAGGTTTCACTGGGTTAAAATCAAGGTACTGGCAGGGCTAGTTCCCACTGAAGACTCTAGGAGAGAATGCATTTCCTTGTCTTTCCTAGTTTCTAGAGGCCACCTGCATTCCTTAGCTCATGGTCCCCTTCCTCCATCTTCAAAGCCAGATTATGTTGCATTTTTCTGATCATTCTTCTGTAGCCACATCTCCCTCTGACTCTACTCTTCGGCATCCTGCTTCCCCCCCCCCTTTTTTTTTTTTTCTTTTTTTGCGGTACACGGGCCTCCCACCGCTGCGGCCTCTCCCGTTGCGGAGCACAGGCTCCGGACGCACAGGCTCCTGACGCGCAGGCTCCGGACGCGCAGGCTCAGCGGCCACGGCCCAGGGGCCCAGCCGCTCCACGGCATGTGGGATCCTCCCGGACCGGGGCACGAACCCACGTCCCCTGCATCAGCAGGCAGACTGTCAACCACTGCGCCACCAGGGAAACCCCTGCTTCCCCTTTTAAGGACATTGGACCCACCTGGATAATCCAGGATAATCTCCCTATCTGCTGATTAGCAAATATAATTTCATCCACAACATTAATTCCGTCTTTCTAGGTAACCTATCATATTCACAGGTTCCAAGGATTAGGACATCTTTGGGGCATTATCCTGCCTACCAAACTCAGGGAGATCCAAACCAAACTGGACCTTGCCTTTAAAACAAATTATTGGTTTTAACATATAAAACATGCCCAAATTTTAAGTGTACAGCTTGATGAACTTTATATAAATATACGCCTGTGTAGTGTGTAAATATACACCTGCATAACCACCACTCAAATCAAGATACGAAATAAATCTACCATGCTATCACATGCTCCTTCTCAGTCAATATCCACCCCCAAGAGGTAACCGGTATTCTGTCTTATATCAATGTATCGGTTGTCTATCACAAACCACTCCAAAACTTGGTGGATCAATACAACAAAACAACCATTTTATTTGCTCATAATTCTGTGGTCAGGAATTTACGCTGGACTCAACTGAAAATTCTTCTGCTGGTCTCACCTGTGGTGACTCATTTGGTTGCAGTCATTTGACAGCTTGACTGGAGCTGGATGGTCCAAGATGGTGTCATACATGTATCTGGTGGTTTGGTACTGGTTGTCAGCTGGGCCCCACTCTCCACATGGGTATTTAATCCTCAAAGAGGTTAGACTGGGCTGCTTCACATGGAGATCTCAGGGCAGCAAGAAGGCACAGCAAATTGCCCAGAAGTTGTACAGTATCACCCCCACTGCATTCTTTCAGTCAAAGTAAGACACAAGGCCATCCCAGATTCCAGGAGTGGAGAAATAAACTCTACTTCCTGATGGCAGGAGCTGCAAAAAAGCTTGTGGCCATTTTTTTTCATCACATTACAATTCGTTAATTTTGCCTGTTCTTAAACTTCAGATAAATGGAATCATACTGAAAGTATTCTTGTTTCTGGCTTCTTTTGTTTAACATTATGTATTTGAAATCCAACCATGTTTTTGTGTGTGGCAGTAGACGGTCCTTTTCTATTGCTGCTGCTCATATTCCATTGTATGAATATGCCACAATTTATTTATTCATTCTATTACTGATGAACATTTGACTTGTTTCTAGTTTGTGGCCATTATAAAAAAGCTGCTATTATATTCTTGTGCATGTCTTTTGAAGGGCATATGCACTCAACTATCTTGGGTATCAACTATCTTGGGTATCAACTATCTTGGCTATGTACCTAGGAATAGAATTACTGGATCTGGGAGTAGGCTAGTATTAAGCTTTAGAAAATATTGCCGAATAGTTTTCTGAAGTGATTGCATTAATTTACACACCCATAAGCAATGTATGAGAGCTTTGGTTGCTCCACATCCTTGTGAACACTTGGTACTGTCAGACTTTTAAATTTCAGCCATTCTAATAGGTATTTAGTGGTATATCATTGTTTTGATTTGCATTTCCTTGATGACTAATGATGCTGAACATATTTTCACGTGTTTAACAGTCATTTGGCTATCTTTTTTGTGAAGTGCTTATTCAGTATTTTTGTGACGTGCCATTTAAAAAATTGGGTTGTCTGTCTTTTTCTTGTTGATTTGTAGAAGTTCTTTCTTTAGTCTGCCATGAGTCTGTTATTGTATATATCAACTGGGCCACACAGCAGGAGGTGAACAGCAGGCAAGCGACTGAAGCTTCATCTGCTGCTCCCCATCGCTCACATTACTGCCTGAACCATAGCTCGCGTTACCACCTGAACCATCCCCCCAATCGCTCACATTACTGCCTGAACCATCCTCACCAACCCCCACCAATTTTTCGTGGAAAAATTGTCTTCCACAAAACCAGTCCCTGGTGCCAAAAAGGTTGGGGACCGCTGGTATATATGTATTACAAGTGGCTTGTCTTTTCCTTTTCTTAATGGTCTCTTTTGATGGACAGAAGTTCTTAATTTAAACAAAGTCCAAATTATCAATATTTTCTTTTATGATGAAAGTATTTTGTGTTCTGTGAAATCTTTACCCACCCCATTGGATCCTAAATGAGTTTTATAGCTTTAACTATTACATTTAGGTCTTTGATCCATTTTAAGTTCAGTTTGGTATATGGTGTGAGGTAGGGGTCCAAATTTATTCTTTGGCACGTGTTTAGCTTTTCCAGCATCATTTGTTGAAAAGACCATTCTTTCCCCATTGAATTGTCTTGACATTATGAATGACAGCTTCTCCACAACACTGAAAACTGACAACACAGTAAAGAATTATCATGTCAAAAATGAAGGGAAAATGGTAAAGAGCATGGAAGCTCAATATTATAACAGACAATACAAAATTTAAGGTAAAAATCATTACTAGAGATGAAAAGGGAATCTTCATACAAATAAATGGTTCAATTCACCAAGAGATATAAAAATGTAAAACATTTATGTTCCTAATAACATAGCCTCAAAACATAAAGGCAAACATTGAGAATACTACAAGGAGAATTAAACAAATCCACAATCACAGTGGTAGAGTTCAACATACTTCTCTCAATAGTTGACAGTACAGGCAGAAAAAAAAATTCTCTCTCTCTCCCTCTCCCTGTGTGTGTGTGTGTGTGTGTGTATAAAATTTGGACAATACAATAAATAAATGTGTTTTTAATAAACTTTTAATTTTGGAATAACTTTAAATATATAGAAAAGTTGCAAAGATAGTATAGAGAGTTCCCATATCCTCTTCACCAAGCTTCTATGCATATGAACATCTTAAGTAACAATAGAACATTTGTAAAAATTGAGAAATTAACATTGGTAGATATATTGTTAATTAATGTGCAGACTTTATTCAGATTTCACCTATTTTTCCACTAATGTCCTTTTTCTTTTCCAGTATCCAATCCAGGATACCACATTGCATTTAGTTGTCATGTGTCCTTAGTCTCCTCCAGTATGTCACAATTTGTCAGTCTTTGTCTTTCATGACCTTGGCTAAATTTGAATGATCAAGTATTTTGTAGAATGTCCATCAATTTGGGTTTGTTTGATGTGATATTTTCTCATGATTGAAATTTCATGATTTCTCTGGGGTTATGGGTTTTTGGAAAGAACACCATAGAAGTGAAGTACCCATCTCTTGCATCTTATGAGGGGGGTATGTGATTTCAATATGACTCATCACCAATGATGTTAACTCTGATCACTTGGTTAAGGTGGTGTCTGCCAGGTTTTTCCACTGTGAAGTTACTATTTTCCCTTTTTCATAGTCTATTCTTTGGAATTGAGCCATTAAGTCCAGCCTGTACTCAAGGAATGGGGTGTTATGCTCCCCCTCCTTTAGGGTAGGGTATCTACATAGTTTATTTCAAATTCTTTTGCATGGGAGATTTGTTTCTTCTCCCCCATTTATATGTTTATTCAATTATTTATTTATATGTGTAGAGACTCATGGATATTTATTTTATTCTGAGTTATAATCCAATATTATTATTTACTTTGTTGCTCAAATTGTACAATGAACAAATTTGAGCTAATGAAAGGATATTGAATACTATACCAAAAACTGCAGAATATAATTTTTTTCAAGGACATGTGGAACACTTATCAAATATGATCATGAACTGGGCTGTAATGATATGCCTAATATTTCAAATAATTAAAATCACAGAGAATATACTTTCCAACTTTGACATAATTGAATTAGATATGAATTACAAAAATATATCCAGAAAACCCTCACATTTGGGAAATTAAGAAATAGATTTTGAAATAAGACTTGGATCAAATAAGACATTGGAAATTAAGAGATATTTTGAACTTCACAACAATGAATATATTACATATCAAAATCTGTGGGATGCAGTTAAAGTAGTACTTGGAGGGAAAGTTACAGCCTTAAGTGTATATATTAAAAAGAAGAAGCTTGAAATTTAAAAAGCTACGCTCATAAAGTTAAAAAAAATTAGTCCAAAGATTGCAGAAGGAAGAAAACAATAAAGATGATGTGAAAGACAAAATCACTGGACATTTAAGGAGATAATTTTATACAAGCTATTGCAATCAGGTGAATATTCCTTAAGAATGTCTTAAAAGGAAGGGGTCTGGGGTTTTATAGAAGCAGGTAAATAAGGGAATTGTAGGTAAGTCTTATGAGATTCACCAGGAGTGAGGAAGATGGATCTTACTTGAGGTGTTGAGGAAGAGTGGAGAAGGTATGTCTTCTTTAGGGATATGTGAGGGCAGGGTGGTCCTTTGCAAGTTAGCAGGAGTACTAAAGGGTGGGAACACAAAGCTCAGATAATGTTCAACATTGTCAGTAAGAACAGAAATTAATGAAACAGAATATAAAATAATAATACAACAGAGTAGACCAGCAACACCAAAAGTTCTTACAAAAAGAACAATAAAGTTAACAAATCTGTAGCAAGACTGATCAAGAAAATACGAAAACAAAAAATGAGACATCACTACATATGCCACAGACATCAAGTAGATGATAAGAGTGTATTATAAAAGACTATATGGAAAACATTAGATGAAATTGGAAAATTCCTAGAAAAATATTACTTATCAAAACTGACTCAGGAAAAATTAGGCAATTTTACTCCTACTCATCCTTGCATGCCGTGTCTCTATAAATTGAAGAAAATTCATGAAAAGTTGTCAGGTTTTTGTGAACACTCCTTCTTTCCTCAGTACTAATTATGGGAATGGAGGTGGGTTTGGAAGCACCAGATACTCTTTTCCCCTGGTTATCTCTTTTGAAAATTTACAGCATAAGGTTCTTCTCCTTTCCTTGTCTGGCTGCTGTTGATGAATTTGGGGCAGTGAAAACAAGACTGTCTTTTCTTAATTAGCAATCTTAATACAGAATACAGCAGAATGAAGCAGAATTACCTAATTTCAACCCTCTTCCCTCCCAATTCTTACATGGTTCTTCTATGACAGCCCTTAGTAAAAGCCAAACACATATTCTGTGGTAATGTGTAAAGGGGAGCAGCTAATGCAGCCATATGTGTTGCTTTCTAATAGTCTAAATTAACATATGGTTAAAGGTGAAAAAAATCTTGAATAGTGAGTGTATGGTCAGAATGTAGCTGAGACCAGTGGTCTACAAACTCTAATTAACAGATCAACTGCATCAGGATCACCTGGGAGCATTTTGTCTGGGGCCAGGCCTGGAGATATGCATTCTATAAGTCCACTGGATAATTCTACTGGACATTGGGATGGGAACCAATGGCTTGGGAACCACTATCTTACACTGTTTCTCTTAGGCATCAGTTGTCTCAGCTCTGCTATTATGTTTAAGATGACTCTGTTTAGTAAGTTCTGAAATGCAGAAATTCTGTATTTGTAATCAGACTGAACTATAAACTGTTAAGACCATTCTGGAGAACAATTCAGCAATGTATAATAAAATTGGAGGTGCCTGTATGGGGAAAATTCCACTTCTAGGCATATACTCACATATATACACCAGTAGACTTGTACAGTGTTGTTGATCACAGCTGTTGCTAATGGTGAAAAAACTGGAAAATGCACATTCATAGAGTGAACTATTAAACAGCAGTTAAAAATGAATGAACTGATTTATAGTTATCAACATGTGAGGATTTAGAAAACATCACGTAAAGTGAAAAATGCAAGTTTGAAAACAGTTAATATCATTTACCACAGAGGTAATACTATATATTATTTATGGGTAAATACATATTTATAAAAGCATACCCAGGAAGATATACACCAACCTTGGGTTACTTTCAGAGAAAGAAGGAGGAAGGGAGAGAGGGAGAAAATGTGATGGAGGAGAACTTTAGTTGTATCACTAACATTAAAGTTCTTTAAAGAAAAAGATTGAAAACAAGTATGCCATCTTCACCAAAGTGTTAGATCCACCACTTCCTAGCTGTGTGATCTTGGGCAAATTACTTAATCTTTATGAGCCCCAGTTTCCTATCTGTAAAAAGGGATAATAATTGTACCTGTAATTCATAAAGTTGTTATGAGGATTCAATGAGGTAATATATAGTTGTTGTTTTTTTTTTTTTTGCATAGTCACCACGTGAGCATTCCCTAAATCACAGCTGTTATTACCAGCAAGAAAGTGTCCAAAGCATTCACTCAGCTTTGGTCAGAGCAGATGGGAAAAAGTGCATTCCGGAGAGAGATGCTGGGTGGCACTTCAGAGCAGGAACACCTCTGGTGAGTGTACAGTGCCGAGCGTGCCCTTGAGCAGAGAGAGCAAGGCAGGAATGTTGCCCTCTCATTGTGCTGCTCTGTTGGGTACAGTGTCTGTCTCCCCTGAAGCGTTTGTATAAGTCTGTGTTTCTTGGGGTGGTGGGTAATGAGTGCCCCTATCTGGTACAAGGTTTTAATCTCAAATTTCCACAGAAAGAGGTGGTGCCTCTAGAGTGGTCTGCTGTCTTCCTAGCCACTGAGTTGTGAAGAGCAGGACAGTAGTGGAGTGTGGAACTCAGACCCTGGCAGAGCTGGTGAAGAAGTCACCATCCTCTCTTCTCAGCCTTGAGGCAAGTCTGGAAGGATAACTGATTTCTTCTACCAATGGCTTTATGTCCTTCTCAGGTTCAGGAACTCTGGATAAAGTCCTATCAGCACTGCCTGTTGCCCATTCCTTTCTAATAGCTAAATGGAATCCACTGAGCAAGGGTCAAAAAGGTTATGGAAAAATCACAGGGATACCTTAAGTGGCATTTAAAAAAAAAAAAAGGCTGTGAGGTGGTGTGGGGTTAGGCTTGTCAGTGCTACCCTCACCAGAGAAAAACAGAAGTTGACTTCACCTCTTCCTGTTATTCAGTCATCAGCTATAGCCTATTGACCTTTAGGTATCCAGTGCCCTCAAAAGTCTCCTCCTTGCCTTCAGATCAAAACCAGAGCAGTAGTCATTTTATACTCTAGTATAAATGAATTTATATTAATAATATAAATGTATTTTGGAGATGGTGCTATTGGTAAGCTATTTCTAAGAACTGCTAGGGCAAAAAGGGCCTGTCAGTTTTCTCCAATTCTAGTCCAGTGATTTTTCCCAAAGGCTGCATCCCCAGTTTTTCTGTACCAGTCAGCCTATGCTTGTCCTGAGATAACTAGCTGCTCACAGATCTGCCACTTACTTGGTTCCTCCCCTTCTGCTTCAGCCCCCTACCTTCTGTACCAACCTTAAGACTCTCAGATCCTTGGGGATTGAGAGTCCATCCCTCTTTGTTTCACACCGCGGCACTTGGTTGATGGCTCATCTGTCTTTGCCCTCTCCTCCAAGTGTGGTGATCCAAGCGTGACTTGCCAGTCAGTTAGTCAGCTGGAGCTTAATGCCCCAGAGTTCCTGCCTCCTTGAGTTCTCCAGGGCACCTTGGAATGTGAGCAGATGTAAGAGGTTGTGTATATGAGTGTGTTTGTGGTGGGAATGGGGGTAGGAAGACATAAAATTGTGAGTGATTTCAGGGAAAATGTTCAATAGTGATGTTACTTACCGATACTTGAAAACTAACATGGAGAAAGGAAATACAAAAATCCAGTTTGTCTGTGTAAAATGAATTTACAGAATCTGCTTACTCTTCGTGGCTAATTTTACCATATAGACAATAATAACTATGCAAGTTGTCAATATGGGTCAGATGAAATTAATTGTAAGCTATATTTACTTACAATGTGATATATTGTGTTCAGCTATGCTCACACTTGGGTTGATTATCTACTATGGTTTCCTGCCCATGTATTGTGCTCACATGGGGAAAAGAATTCAGGGAACGTGGCTCTAGTATTTCTGAGATTAACTGCCCAGGTGCCTCCTCTCTTTTCTTTTGGCATCTTCTGGGCAGCTATATCGCAGAGGTCACTGTGGGTGCAAAGTACAAGAAAAGAAAGCCTATGTAATAAAAGGTGTAAATTTTCCTAAAGCCGTATAAAACTGTTCCTCAGTACTCAGCATATATAGCTTATATTTACTGTATATGCTTTTTCTCTATTCTGTTTACCACCTCTGATTCCTGGGAGATTAAATCATCACAAGCGTAGATACATACTAATATGATGAACTTTAAAATGTTATTTTCCTTCCTTTATCATCAATGATTATCATTTAAAGTTGTTATGAAGGCTTTGTGACAGAGGTTACACTAAAATTGAAAGTATATGAACTTACTGAAAATCATGTAAAAATTAGCTATGTTTTTAATGTGGTTTCTCAGATTGATTAATTTATGCAATTGAATTGTTCTATTCTCTTGTAAACATATATTCGCACTTTGCAAACTTGCACACCTGCAAAGTAAAGTGTGGTGGTATTTGTGATGTTATCATTGTTTTATCAAGAATGATAACTCAGTCAGGTTACTTTTAAAATCTCACTTTACAGGCCATTATCTATCACTTTCCTGTTTCAATACAGTGGAAATTGATTCCATAAAGGTCTTAAAGGTCAAATGTATCTTAAATTTAATAATTTTAAAATACCTTGGCATTTATGAAGTGTTGTTGCATTAATTTAAAAATAGTTTGACGTTGTTATAAAGTTTAACATTGTATGAAAGCACTTCCCCACAAGATACATGCATCAGTTTGGCTATGGTGAATTTTTTTCTTTAGGGATGTGTATGTCTTTAACAAAATTACTATTTTTGGGGGGGCGGTGGTCGCGTCACAGAGTCCTAACCGCTGGACCACCAGGGAATTCCCAAAATTACTTTTTTAAAAAATTGAAACCATGACAAGGACATCCCTTTATAGGTTTCAGTTTGAATTTTAAACAGGATTATAGAAGTCATGGAATTGTCTGTTTCTCCCTCTTTCTTTCCCCCCATCTTCCATTATTCTGGTGTTCCTTCCCTTTGGCATTTATAAGCGCTATCATGTAAGTAGAACTATGTTAGGTGCTAGCGATCCAGAAATGAAAGGATACAGTCTCTGCCCTGGAGCGACTAGGTCTAGTTGGTGAAAAAGAAGAATAAAAAACTAATTACAGTATGGCTTGTAGAGTGGTCTTCCTGGAGGAGGTGATAGCTGAGCTGGAAGGATGAATGAGAGATGACAAGGAGATGAAATTAATCTTACTTGGATTATTAATGGTTTGGGGCTATGATAGCTTTCTTTATACCAAAGATGACAGAGTAGGGAACCCCAGGGCTCCATCCCTCCATTAAAGCAACTAATGAGCTGGCAAAACCTGTCAGAATCAACTTTTACAGAACTCTGGAGTCTAGTTGAAAACTTATAACAACCAGGGGAAAGCTTAATGAAGAAAGAAGCTGCTGCATTGCAGCAACAGAGTTCTCTGGTGTTTTAAATTGTCTACCAACCCTTCCCCACATACCAGATGGGAGGCAGCCATGAAGACAGCAGCCTGTACCCCTGGTGCAGGTTGCCAAGTACCTGAGGGAGCAATTACAGACCTTATTCTCAAAGAATTGTGGTTGTTTATTTCAATCTGTCTAGTGGCTCCTGGAAGGACTGGTACACAAGGGCTTGCCTTTGTTTCACCCGGTTCAGAGCATTCCCAGGTCTGGGGTGGCTTCCCAAATGGCATTTGCCAAAAGCACTTGAAGGCAAAAGTATTGGCCAGAGCAGCTTAGGGCAAGGGATAGCAGTCAGGACAAGCAAGAGACAGATCAAAAAGCCTGGTAAGAAAGAATTTGGGAAAGGAAATCTACAGGGGAGTGAGAGTTTTTAAAAGCTCCTGCTTAAGTCAGGGAATTGAGAAGGCCATGCATATGCCCAAGACTGGACACAAGTTCAGAAAAGGCCTAATCCTCAGAAAAGATCCTAAACTTTCACCTCTGGCTAACCTTCAGGCTCTGCACAAGCAGGAAGTAAAGGTGAGGGCAGTATTGTAAATGGCCTGGCTAAGCACTGAAGGCGTGTCCCAACACAGACAATCTTCAGGGAGTGGGGAGAGTTTTAAAAATTCTTTTAAAAAATATTATTGGGCTTTAGGTGTTTGTAGATACTCTGTCAATACACTAGTTGACCACTAAACTAATGGAACACAGACTTCAGTGGCCACATATGATAAATGGAAATTTTACAAAAATAATTTAGAAAAGTAACTAAAATGACAATAACAAGTAGCAACAACAGACAAAACCAAAAAATTGAGTTAATTTTTGTATATGAGCTGAGGTAGTAGTCTACCTTCATTCTTTTACCTGTGGATATCCAGTTATCTCCAAACCATTTGTTGAAGAGACGATTCCTTTCCCATTGGCTGGTCTTGGTGTCCTTGTCAAAAATCAGTTGACCAGAGATGACAGATTTATTTCTGGACTCTCAACTCTATCCCATTGATCTGCATGTCTATCTTTATGCCAGTATCACTCTGTTTTGATACTCTAACCTTGTAAGTTTTGAAATCAGGAAGCATGAAAGCATGAATCCTACAACATTATTCTTTTTTTTTTGCCGCACTGCGCGGCATGCGAGATCTTAGTTCCCTGACCCGGGATCCAACCTGGGCCCCCTGCAGTGGAAGCATGGATTCTTAAACACTGGGCTGCCAGGAAAGTCCCTATTTTTCTTTTTAAAAATTGTTTTAGCTATTAGGGTCCCTTGAAATTCCATGTTAATTTTAGGATCAGCTTTTACATTTTTGCAAGAAAAGAAAAGAGTCTGTTGGGGCACTGCATTGAATCTGTAGATCACTTTGACATCTTCCAATTCATGAACATGAGATGTCTTTCCATTTACTTAACGTTTCCTTCACATTCAGCAATGTTTTGTGGTTTTCAGTGTATAAGCCTTGTACCTCTTTGGTTAAATTTATTCCTAAGTATTTTATTCTTTTGATAGTATTGAAAGTGAAATCATTTTCTTCATTTTCTGGAAATGAAATCGCTCATTGCTAGTGTACAAAGATACCACAGATTTTGGCATGTTGATCCCGTACCCTGCCACTGTGCTGAATTTGTTTATTAGTTTTAGTAACTTTCTTGTGGATTCTTTGGGAATTTCTCTATATAGGATCATGTCCTTTATAAAGAGAAACAGTTTTACTTATTCCTTTCCGATCTGGATAGCTTTTCTTTTTCTCACCTAATTTCTCTGGCTAGACATTCTAGGACAATGTTGAATAGCAGGGGTACAACTGGCATTCTTATCTGTTCCTGATCTTAGCGGGGAAGCTTTGAGTCTTTCACCGTGGAGTATAATGTTAGCTGTGGGTTTTTCATAAATGCCCTTTATCAGGTTGAGGACATTCCTTTCTATTTTGTTTTTTGAGTTCTTTTTTTTTCTCATGAAAGTGTGTTGCATTTTTTCAAAAGTTTTTTTGGTATCTATTAGATGATCATGTGGGTTTTTTCCTTCATTCTAGTAATACGGTGTTTTACACCAATATTTATTGAGCCATCCTTGCTTTCCTGAGATAAATCCCATTTAGTCATGTTTTATAATTCTTTTAATGTGCTGCTGGATTCCATTTGCTAGTATTTGGTTGAGAAGTTTTACACCTATATTTATAAAGGATATTGGTCTATAGTTTTCTATTCTTGTGATGTCTTTGTCTGGTTTTGGTAACAACATAATACTAGTCTCATTAATGAGCTAGAAAGTGTTCCCTCCTCTTATATGTTTAGAAGAGCCTGAGAAAGATTTCTGTTAATTCCTCTTTAAATATTTGGTAGAATTCACCAGGGAAGCTGTTTGGTCCTGGGCTTTTCTGTGTTGGCAGGTTTTTGGTTACTTACTCAATCTCTGTACTTCTTACAGGTCTGTTCAGATTTTCTATTTCTTCTTGAATCTGTTTTGGTAGTTTTTGTGTTTCTAGGAATATGTCCATTCATCTAGGTATCTAATTCGTTGGCATATAATTGTTCATAGTATTTTCTTATAATTCTTTTTATTTCTGTAAGGTTGATAGTAAATGTCCCACATTCATTCCAGATTTTAGTAATTTGAATCTTTCTTTTCTTGAACAGTCTGTTTGTTTGTCAATTTTGTTGATCCTTCTGAAGAACCATTTATTGTTTCCTTTTTTTTCTATTGTTTTTTCTCTTCTCTATTTTGTTTATCTCCATTCTAATTTTTATTTCCTTTTTTCTGCTTGCTTTGGGTTTAGTTTTCTCTCCTTTTTCTAATTCCTTAAGGTGGGCTAGTTAGGTTATTAATTTGATATGTTTCTTTTTTCAAACATAGGCATTTGTAGCTATAAATTTCCCTCTGAACACTGCTTTCAGAGTCCCATTAGTTTGGGTATGTTGTGTTTTTGTTTTTATTAGTCTCAACATATTTTCTAATTTCCCTTGTTATTTTTTTCTTTGACCCAATGGTTATTTAGTAGAGTTATTTAATTTTCACATATTTGTATATTTTGCAAATTTCCTTGTTATTAATTTCTGATTTCATTCCATTGTGGTCAGAGGACATACTTAGTATGATTTCAATCTTCATAAATTTATTGAAACTTGTTTTGTGGCCTAACAAAAGGTTTATCCTGGAGAATCTTTTATGTGCACTTAAGAATATGTAGTGTGCTGTTTTTGGCTTGACTGTTCCACAGATGTTTGTTAAGTCTATTTGGTTTATAGTATTTTTCAAGTCTTGTATTTCCTTCTTGATCTTCTATCAAGTCTTTCTATAAATTATTGAAAATGGAGTACTGAAGTCTCCAACTCTTACTGTAGAACTGCCTCTATCTCCTCTCAATTCTGTCTACTTTTGGCATGTATTTTGGGACTCTGTTGTTAGGTGCATATATAAGGTGCACATATATTTATAATTGACATACCTTCTTGATGGATTGACCCTTTAAATTTTTTATTTTATTTTATTGAAGTGTAGTTGATTTACACTATTGTGTTAGTTTCAGGTATACAGCAAAGCAATTCAGTTATATATATATACTTTTTTCAGATTCTTTTCCATTATAGGTTATTACAAGATATTGATTATAGTTCCCTGTGCTATACAGTAAATCCTTGTTTATTTTATATGTGATAGTGTGTACCTGTTAATCCCATACTCCTAATTTATCCCTCCCTTTCACTGTCTTTCCCCTTTGGTAACTAAAAGTTTGTTTCCTAAGTGGATTGACCCTTTGTTTAACATTATATAATATCCTCTTTTTTAATCCTAATTTTTGTCTTAAAGTATACTTTGATATTTGGAGAGCTGCTCTAGCTCTTAATTAATTACTGTTTGTACAGAATAGCCTTTTCTATCTTTTTACTTGCAACCAATTCAAGTCTTTGAATACAAAATAAATCTCTTGTAGACAATATACATTTAGATCATGTTTTTTAAAAAGTATCCATTTTGCCAATCTCTGCCTGTTAATTGGAGTTTAATCTATTTGCATTTAATATAATTACTGATAAGGAAAGACTTCTGACATTTTGCTATTTGTTTTCTAACATGTCTTATATCTCCCCCCATTCCTCCATTACTGCCTTGTTTTGGGTTTCATTGATTTTTTTTTTTTGTAGTTTACCTTTTTGATTTCCTGCTCATTTTCTTTTCTGTATATTTTTTAGTTATTTTCTTAGTGGTTGCTCTGGGGATTACAACTAACATGTTAAATTATAACAGTATATTTTGGATTAATACAAACAATTTCAACAGTATACAAAACCTTTGCTCCTGTATAGCTCCACCCCCTTTATGTTGTTACTGCCATAAATGACACCTTTATACATTGTGTGCCCATGAAGACAGATTTGTATTGTTTTATGCAGTCATGTTTTAAGTCCTATATTAAAAAAGAGGAGTCACAAAATACAGTAATACTGTCTTTTGTATTTACCTATGTAGTTACCTTTAGCGTGTGCTTTATTTCTTTGCGTGGATTCCAGTTACCATTTAGGGCTGCCTGCAGAACTCCTTTAGCATCTCCTGTATGGAAAACACAGATCAAGAGAGAAGCATTTAGTTTAAAATAAGAGAGACATCGTCTGAGAACAAAGTTGATCAGGTAAACATGAGAGTGAAATTACAGGGAGAGTTCAGGAAAAATTCATGGCTCAGTCCCCGGATTTTCTTGATGACAGGGATTCTAAGTTTACCTGTGCAGGATGCTGAGGGAAGCGTGCCGACAGTGGGACTGACTGTATTAAAGGTCTGAAGTGTATCTAAGAACTAAGATGAAGCTGAGACAAAAGTAGAACTGCACCCACCTGTGCAGCTCCACCCAGCTAGAAATTCATTCCACCATGCTGGATATTGTCCTTTTGAAATTCTTAGAAACACTAAAGCCTTCTAGACGTTCACTGCGGCACCCAGTGCAGCTTCTGGCCTCTGCCACGTCTGGATTCACTGCTGCACCCAGTGCAGTTTCCGGCCTCTGCCACGTCTGGGTTCACTGCGGCACTCAGTGCAGCTTCCGGCCTGCTCACCCGGTAGGAGGGGCTCTGGCAGCGAGGTTGGTCCCAGCAGGCCTTGCGGAGCGACTCGGAGCTCACGTGTGACCCGTGGCGCCTGCGTCTGCCTTTTGGGGGTTGGCGCAGCGAGGGGATCTGCCTTACTTTCTGTGAGGAAAGCCGGACCGTGACAGAGGAAAGAGGCCGAGGAGGAGGCCAGGACTGGGCTAGAACTGAAGGAGGACTGAGCCGGGAGGTGAGGGGCTTTACCGGCGGCGGTGCCGGCGGCGGCGGCGGCGGCAGCGGCATCTCCCGTGAGGCGGTTGGTTGACTAGGCCGCAGCGGCCATGGCCGTGGGCCTTGGGGACCATGCCAGCGGGTTCCGCCACAACGAGGTGATCAGATTCATCAACAATGAAGTCCTCATGAACGGGGGAGGCCCCGATTTCTACGTGGCCTTCTGCTCGCGGTCCTGGAATGAGGTAGAGGATCGGCTGCGCGTCGTCGTCGCTGACCCGCAGGTGCCGTGCGCCATCAAGAGGGCCTGTGCCTGGAGCGCGCTGGCCTTGAGCGTGCGTGTGGGCGCGAGGCAGCGGGAGCAGCAGGCGTTCCGGGTTCAGTGGCTGCAGGAGCAGGTAGGGGAACGCGAGGCGGCTTCCTGGGCCCTCTGAGCTGCGGCGCCTGCGCGAGGAGCGCGAGGAGTGGTCACGTAGCTGCGCCTCACGCGGGCCGCCTTGCAGCAGGCGCTGAAACAGCGCGATGTGCTTTGTGGGCGGCTGCTCCTGGTCGAGAGGTCGGCACAGGTCACCCCACTGGCCCAAGAGTTGCTGCCTGGGCCTCGAGCCGAACAACTTGGGGCTGCAGAGTGGCCCATGAGCGTAGAGCAGCAGAGAGATGTGGTAGCCATGGGGGAGCATGACAGGCTGTATTTCAAGAGCCAGATGCCAGCCCCGACAGATGTCCTTTATGTGCCGGGACCCCCGAGTCCTTGGGCCCAGGCCGTGCAACCCCCTCTGCCAGTGCCGATACCATACCCATTTCCATTCCATGCACCATTCCCGATGGGATTCCCATTCTTGCCACCTGTACCACCAGCAGTAGCCGTATGGAAACAGAAGCTGGAGTCGTCCCATTTCAGGTGCCTCCTCTGGGCATCTCTCCACCTGGCCCGTGGGCTGCAGTGGTCTTTCAGGGGGAGATGGCCCCACTGTGGAACCAGAGGAGCTACAGCCAGGGGGAAGGTCCTGAGATCCTGCAGGGTACAGTCCCCTAAGGGGATATCAGGAGTCTTAACCAGGAAGAAGGTCTATAGAGGCCCCAGGGGATGGTCCCTCTTAGGGACAGCTGTGGTCTCAGTCAGGAAGAAGGTCCAGAGAGGTCTGAGGGAATGATCCCTCTTGGGGATAGTTGGAGCCACAGCCAGGAAAAAGGCCTAGAGAGACCCCAGGGGATGGTCCACTTGAGGGATAGCTGGAGTCTCAACCAAGAAGCAGGTCCAGAGAGCCCCCAGGGGATGGTCTCCCTGGGGGCCAATGGGAGCTACAGCCAGGAAGAAGTTCCCAAAAGATCCCAGGGGAATGTTCCCCGGGGGGACAACAGAAGCCAGAGCCAGGAGGGAGACCTAGAGAGGTCCCCGAGGACCATCCCCCTGGGGAACAGCAGAAGTCACAGGCAAGACGATCCAGAGAGGCCCCAGGGGACTGACCCCCTGGGGGTCAGCAGAAGCCAGAGCCGGGAAGGAGGTCCACAAGGGCCCCAGGGGATGCCCCCACCGCTGTTCAACAGGAGACATGGCCAGGAAGGAGGTCCAGAGAGGCCTCAGGCAACCGCCCAGGGGGACAGCTGGAGCCCTAGTGGGAGAGAAAACCCAAAGAAACAACAACCTCAGGGGCAGAAGACCAAGCGGCCAGAAGGGAAAAAAGCCTCAGAATCACACCACCAGGAGAAGTCTGCCTCAGGCTGCAGTTCAGTGAATTGGGAGTGCCCTGTGGTGTAAAGCAATGAATTTTCCATGGCACAAGGCTTGCTATGAATGCAAGAAAGTCTGCATGGCGGTTGAGAGTGGAGGCCCCGACCCAGGACAAACCCACTGATTTCAGGAAGGTAAGTAAGAATGGAAACACTCCAAAGAAAAACCAGTTTTCTAAGACCCCCTCCTGATTAAAAAGTAACTCATTTACTTCACAGAAAATTTGTAACTAAAATTATGATATAGAAAATTAAATAAAATAATTCATTGTCCCATTACCCCAAATAACAACTTTTTATCATTGAGTACACACATAGATACATATGTATTTATATGCTTTCTTTTTTTTTTTCATTTACTTGAGCAAAGACGGATTGCTTTTGAGTATCACACTCACTCTTTAAGGAATTTCTCCTAATGCATTTATGTTTGCAGGTGCTGAATTCTGGGTGGCTGAAGCTGATTGGTTGACACCCTGCAGAAGCTGAAGTCAAGACTGTTTTTTTGAGGGAGACGCAAGAGGGAAGAGATATGGGAACATATGTATATGTATAACTGATTCACTTTGTTATAAAGCAGAAACTAACACACCATTGTAAAGCAATTATACCCCAATAAAGATGTTAAAAAAATTTTTTAAAAAAAGACTGTTTTTTCCTTTTTCACTCTTTTCTGTTTTCTTATTAACCTTGTTTTCCAGAAAATGCCATGTCTTTGGCTGGGAGCAGCCATGCGTTTTTGGTTATAAGCTATAAGGAATTTTAGGAGCACTGATTTTCCTTGAAAATGCTATCGTTCCTTTGTAAACTACCGCGGTGTTCATGTTTGCTTCTTGTTCTCGTTTTCTAAGTTTTATAGGTGAGGGTCTGTTTTTATGTCTCTGAGCCCCACGGAATTTGCTTGTTGCTGAAGAATCTGAACCTATCCCATTAGAAGATCTTCCAAGAGCCTAAAGAAAAAACTCTTCGTTTCTGACTGACCCACACTCAGTGAGACCCCTACTGACTGGAGCCGAGAAGAGCGAAAAGTCAGGGAAGAAGAGATGCTTTGGCACTTGGGGGAAAAGGGGGGCAAAATAATTTTGTTAGGATGTAATTTCTCTGTTGGGACAAAGAATTAATTCATAAGATGTGGTGGTTGCAGTGTTAAATTGTATAGATGATAGCAAACGTGACGCATTTCATTTAATTCATTAAACAGTTATTGTCTGATATGTGTTAGGAGCTAGACTTACATGTTATTATCTGGTGCACACATTATAACCTGATTTGATGAGTTTGGTTAGATAACAGGAGAGAGCCTAATTTGGGATACAAGTTATATCAGGAGTGACTTCTTTGCCTTGCATGTAGTGTGACCTTTGGGTAAGCCCAGATGAAATAACATCGAGATATTTCTGCAGTTCCGGGGGCAACAAAGAGACTTTAATGGAAGGACTTGATTGCCGAACTGCTCATCTCACTGGTCCCATGTGAGACAAGTGAGTAGTGGCAAAGAGTGGAAAAGTGGCCTAACAAAATTGCAGGCAGGACTTTTCTGATACTCTCCTCATTTCCTCCCTTGAGAGGGACAGCTAGTTTCCTGGTTGCCTGAAAGACCACTGGGCGACTATCTTAAAGAAGGACAGTGCTTGGGGGAGTGTTTGAGCCCTCAGCTTCGGGCAGCCACCATCCCAAGCCCCTTTCTGTTCAGTGGATGAAGAACAAAATGGATTCCAAGGACAGACATCGTGCTTTGGATGGCGCTTCTCTTGGGAGGACTAAATGGATTAAAACTAGAACTGGACTGGGACGAGCACGCTTGAGAATGCTCGTGGGCCCTTCTCTTCCACTTGGTGTGTTCTCTGCCAGCTTCTCAGAGGCAAGTGGAGCCCCGGGGCTGGGAAGTCAGATCAGCCTCCAGTCTGAGCAAAACGTGTCCTCGAGTTCCGCCAGGAGATTCCAGCTCACCAAGCTCAACCTTTGTCAGAGGTTTCCTGATTCTAACTAGTAATAAAGAGTGTGCACTTACTTGCTGTGTCTTCTGTGTAGTGTGTACCTCGGGGCAGGTTTGCTCAGAAGCGGCAGTTTGAATCTGCATTTTCCCTCCATCCCACTGAGGTGACAGAAAATCCAATCTCATTCACTATTGAAGGGCCCCTCCTCTTTCTGTGAGTTACTCAAGAATGGGAGGGCAGAGGGTATTCTACAGGGTCGTCAATCCATTGTGATTGTCCCTGCTCCCCTCACTGTCCAAGTCCCCACGGTTCCTTGAAGGTGGGCATCTCTGCTACTCCTGGGCCCGTGGGGCATGAGAGGTGAGGTGAGGAGGGGGCTTCTGCCTAGGCTGGGAGCCCTAATGCCTGGTGTCCAGCCTCCCTACAGGCACCGAGAAGCCATTTCCCTGAGGCCCTGTATCCCAGAGGTCCCTTGAGCAGAAATTTCCCCCCTGCATTTCTGCCCTGCAAGGCACTGCCCCCTCCCTCCTATGCATAATTCCATCAAGGTGCTCAGGATTCTGGAGAACAGCCAGGTTTAGACAGTCAGCTAACAAGACAAATGTTCCCTGAGGCAAAGGGGGGTAGAGTCTGGCTACCTGCTTGGTGTAGAGACAGGGAAGGGGCAGAGAACAGACGTGAACCTGACCCACCAGCATTCTCTCTTCCCTCGGAGTCCTGATTACCAGGAGGCCTGGGTAACTCGGGAGGGCGCTGGGGAGGAAGGGGACCATCAGGGACATCGACCCAAAGCTAGGCTTTCTGGGTTGGAGAATGGCTTTGTGATACACTTGTGTATGCTGATAGCTCTGTAGAATTCTGGGAAGATGAGACTTGGGAATTTTCCAGCATAATCCATTTTGGTGTACCAGCAGATCATTTTAGATCTCACTACATTTGCTTTAATTTATGGTTTCAAATGGACTCTGCTATTCATTGGCATGCCTTTAGGTCTACATGAAAGCACTCACCCTGTGCATAGCTTTTATATAGTTTAATATGATTACAGTCTTTCAGGGCTGACTTTTTCCAAAGCAACCTGAATAACTGAGGCTGTCAAATCACTACTTTCTTCTGGAATGGGTACACACAAGAAAAGGCAGGAGGTTTCTTAGGCAAGAACCTGGGCTTTGGAATTAGAGAGACCTGAGTTCAGATACTTGCTCTGCTGTTCACTAGCTATGTGAACTTAAACAAGTTATTGAACTTCTCTGAGCCCCAGTGAGTGGTTGTTCCCTTTCCCTGCCCTCAGGGTTCTGCTCTGGATGCTGTGGGAATGAGTATAAGGGATTATCAATGGTCGTAAAATCATTAATACCATTGAGTGCTTACTGTGTGCTAGGCACTCTAAGCACATTACCATTTTGGTGACTGTAAGGTATAATAGGTACCTGTATTAATAGTTCTTCAAAGTGAATATTATTACCCCCATTTTATAGATGTGGTAACTCAAAAATTTGGGAATTGGTGAAGCCTGGCTTCAAAATAAAATTTTACTGATTCTAATGTCTGTGCTCTTTCCATTATATCACACTGCCTTAACCTTTTACCCTTACTAAGTAATGTATTTGTATGTTAACATGGATTATCAATGTCTAAGCTCAATGAAATGACTATAATGGAGAGACTTTGAGGCATAGTGACAGTCTGGTGGTCGGGAGCTGCTCTTTTAGAATCTCTCAGGCTTTGGGATACGTGATCATCTAGGCTGCCAGTAAGTAGGACCACTTATCTCAGGACTGCAAAAAGTAAAAAGGGGGGGGGAATGGTAATTTAGGCAGTGGGAGTGGCTTGTATCTGATTCAGCAGACTGGCCTTATGAAAAGATCTTTGAGCCGAGTTCAGTACTATTAAGATAGAGCCCATCTTGATTGCTTATCTAAAGTCTGTCTGAATTACTCAGTTTTTAAGTGGGTAAGGTGCCAGCAGTAACAGTCCAATAGATATGCATACGTACTTTTCAGTGAGGAAGTAGGGGGAAAGGAGACTTCAAAAGCTCCAGACTCATGTTGCAAATGGTAATGGAATCGATGTTTTATTTTTTTTTTACATCTTTACTGGAGTATAATTGCTTTACAATGGTGTGTTAGTTTCTGCTCCATAACAAAGCGAATCAGCCATACATATACACATGTTCCCATATCTCTTCCCTCTTGCGTCTCCCTCCCTCCCACCCTCCCTATCTCACCCCTCTAGGTGGTCACAAAGCACCGAGCTGATCTCCCTGTGCTATGCGGCTGCTTCACACTAGCTATCTACCTTACGTTTGGTAGTGTATGGAATCGATGTTTTTAAAATCATGGTACTTTACAGATCAAGCAAACAGCATCCATGGAAAGAAGACTTCCTATGCACTAGGCAGCGTGTTAGACTCTGTGAAGGTGATCATTATTGCCCTCAGCGATGTCCTGTCCTGTTAGAAGAAATAAGACAAATATACACCAGACACCATTTATCAGTCTTTTTTCTTCAATTTTTCCAACATATTTTCTGGCCTGTAGATGCTGGTTTTCGAAGGATTCTGTGCATCAAACAGCATTATTTAATAAATGATTATTTTCTCAGTTAAAATTAAGAAAGCTGGGAATTCCCTGGTGGCACAGTGGTTAAGAATCTGCCTGCCAATGCAGGGGACACGGGTTCGAGCCCTGGTCCGGGAAGATCCCACATGCCGCGGAGCAACTAAGCCCGTGTGCCACAACTACTGAGCCTGTGCTCTACAGCTCACCAGCCACAACTACTGAGCCTGTGTGCCACAACTACTGAAGCTCGCGTGCCTAGAGCCCGTGCTCCGCAACAAGAGAAACCACTGCAATGAGAAGCCCGTGTAGCGCAACGAAGAGTAGCCCCTGCTCGCTGCAACTGGAGAAAGCCCACGTGAAGCAACGAAGACCCAACGCAGCCAAAAATAAATAAATTTTTTAAAAAAATTAGGAAAGCTTGTATAAAGTTTCCTTGCACAAGGTTGATATAATTCCAACTAAGAGCAGTCACTTTCCATTTAAGTTTAGGATTTTTGTGAGGATTCAATTAATATTATTATTATTACATGCAGCCTAATCGCAGGCAAATGGACCATTTTACTAGGCTGTTTGTAATACTGACAGTACCTCAGAATCCATCATTACTGCCTTCTTAAACTTCTATGAACCTTGGGAAGACAAGTTAGGAACAAGGTGTATAGAAAGCTAGTAGTTTTAATACATGTTAAATACCAGTAAGTGCTAAAGGATTTTAGAGAAGTCCAAGTTCAGTATGGATCATTTTAGTTTGCAAAACTTCCATGATAGCCAGATGGTTTCAGATTGTGCCCTCATTTGATGAAGCAGTTGCTAGAAAAGTTGAGTTTGTTTTACTTCAAAATAATATGCAATATTACAGCTTCACTTGTGACATTCTGCAGCTTTTTGTTTTTATGTTTATATCTACTATTTTATGTTTTATTCTTCATTCTGCACTACATTACAAAAATAATTGCACACAAGGCAGAAAGTTGTGATTACTTTTCTGGCAGGCAGCAGTAAACCATACTCCAATGTTTATAAAATGATGACAAAGAGCCCTCTGAGGGTTTTGTCTGTAAGTAAAAGTTTTAGGATATTTAACCTCATTTACTTTTTTGTTTGATATGTATTTACTTTGATCATTTCAATGAGCCATATTGGTTCCAGGAAAGAAAAGACTGAGCAAATGTTGAAAATTTCATGCTTTTGCCACTAAAATGCCTGATATTGTCTAGACAGTTTTGAAACTTCAGAACATATATGACCTGCTTTGTAAAAGACTCATACTATTGAACTCCCCGTTGATCAATGTTTCTAACATTTTTTCATGACATTTATTATTGAGAAGGAAAAGAAAAATAATGCCAATGTTGCATCTGTAACTACAAAATTCATTCAGAAATCCATTAGCTAGTTTCCTTGCTGGGATATAATTTTTTTTTAAGATTTATTTATTATTTATTTATTTTGTTTATTTTTGGCTGCGTCGGGTCTTGTTAGTTGCGGCACACAGGATCTTCGTTGAGTCATGTGGGATCTTTCGTTGCGGCACACGGGCTCTTCCGTTGTAGTGCGTGGGCTTCTCTATAGTTGTGGTGTGCGGGTTTTCTCTTCTCTAGTTGTGGCACGCGGGCTCCAGGGCGCGTGGGCTCTGTAGTTTGCAGCACATGGGCTCTAGTTGAGGCGTGCAAGCTCAGTAGTTGTGGCGCACGGGCTTAGTTGCCCCACGACATGTGGGATCTTAGTTCCCTGACCAGGGATCGAACCTGCATCCTCTGTATAGGAAGGCGGATTCTTTATCATTGGACCACCAGGGAAGTTCCTGGGATATAATATTTCATTTGTATTTACAAAGCTGCTTAGGGAAACATTTATAAAGTCCATTTCATTCCATTCTTTTGCCAAATTTTGGTGTTTGTGGTGTATAGCTCAAACTGGTCATCCATGTTTCAAAGCATCAGAGATTTCCTAAAAAATGTTCAGGGAAAAAAAAAGTATGGATAAAATAGTCCTTTGGACTTTAATCTTTTAGTTTAAGCATCAGTGGTAGAACTTTCTTTTTGAGCTTCCAAGAAAAAGAATAGATTTTTACGAGGAACGCTGGAGCCTCCCTTACAAAGAGGTGATATTTTCTTGTCCTGATATCATACCTTGAGTGCCCACAGCCAGGATGAAGGGAGGTAGGAAGAAGATTCAGACACGATCCAAAGGCAATGGGTTTGAAGAGACCTAAAGGGCTACATGATGATTTATTTGTCTGTCAGGTGCTGAGATGTGAGTTATGAACTGTTGTTTCTATAAACCCATATGAGGCAGACCACAGGATTGTCATTGATAAACAGTGGATGTGAAAGAAGTCAATGTCAGAAATGATATACTCCTTGCGACAAATTTGCAAAGGGTTCTCTACGAAGGGAAAGAGGAAGGGGAAAGCAAGGGAGCTAAGTAGGTGCAGAATATGTGTTAGGATCTGGGTATGTAAAGAGGAATACGACATCATCCCTGTCTTCTAGGAGTTCACAGACTAGGAGGAAAAGAAACTTTGAGTGTCTCTTAGTTTCCAGGCACATCACATGTCATTTCATTTTATCTTCACAAGGAAAGATAAGTAAAAACTGGCTAGGAGTGGCCTTCATTTGGTGTAGAAAAAGAATTGGGCAATAAGACTTTACCAGTATATCCAGGTCTTCCCAGGATAGAAGATGTCCAGACCACTTAAAAATCAAACAAACAAACTACTCAGGGATCTATTACTTTGCATGGATAAGCTGATGCTCCAGATCCCAGATCTTAAAGCCTGGACGAATAGACCTTGACTCTGGAAGAGCCTTCCAAGGCATACTGACCAATGAGGCCCAGGATAAAGCAGTGTATCTGATCTCATAAGGCATATATAGATAGACATAGACATGCTACAAGTCGGAGCATGGGAACATTTGACACTTGAGAAGTGTGAGAAGAATATTCTAGAAGTCAAAATTACAGTTGCTAGATAGGAAACTGAAGCCTGACCAGTCTGGTGCAGTGACCTCAGAGTTAATATTGGGAGACAGAAGAGGATATGGTGAGATGCACAGGCTCTGAAGTCAGCTGCCTGTGTTCAAATCCCAGGCCTCACACTGACCAGTTGTGAAACCTTGAGCAGGCTACCCAGGATCTCTGAGTTTTGGCTTCCCCATTGGTAAAATGGGGATAATAATAGTATTTGCTTCATAAGGTTGTTGATATAAATAAATGAGATAATATATGCAAAGTGCTTAGCAGGAAAGCCTGGAATGTAGTATTCAGTTAACATATATAAGCTATTTTTCCAAGAATAAAACCTCAGAAGCAGGCAGAGTTTCAGCTAGAATTAGGGAGTACCTTCTGAGTCATGAAGGAGGTAAACTTAGGACAAGTGAAAGGAACTGTACATAACAGACAGAAAGATAAAGACATTGCTGTCTCGAGCAGGTTGTGCAGGTTTAGAATGTAAGTTGAGTTAAATGTCCCATTACTGTGCCTCTAGAGCCCCATCCTTCCCTCTATCGCAGCTCTTATTGAGTTAATTGTAATTGTTTGTTTGCTTGTCTGTCTTCACTACACTATGAGCTACTTGAGATCAGGTATATGCTTTTCTTCTCTCTAACCTAAGTACCTACCACAGTGTCCATCACACAGTAGATGCTCATAAATGTTGGTTGAAAGAATAAACATATTTTTAGAAGGCTTAAATAAACACAACACTGTTTCTGAATCTTCACTTACAAAAGGGCATTAGGAAAATTAACCTCATAGGTAAACCAACATATCAAAAGGAGGTGCTCTTTTTTTTAAAAGATGTAATTTTTTTCTTTTCTCATTTTTGTAAAGGAAGTCAATTTTAGTAAGAGAGAATGTGTAAACTCACCACAGGTGACAATATCATAACACTGTCACAGGAGAATTCACACCTATAGATGAGCTAGTTGAAGAACAAAGTTAGTTTTGAAAGGTTAGAGAAAAAGATTTTGAAATGTCAGATCCACTCTATAAAACTAACCACCCTTGCCATCATCCTTTTAATCTATCTGGGTTTGAGAGTAGCCTAGGGCATTTGAAATGAAGGCAATTAGCACCTCAGACAGGGCATCCACAAACAAAATGCTGTCACCTCTCAGAGACCTCAGGAGGTGACAAGTTTAGATAAGAAGATACTTTTGACTTTGGCTGACAGTTTGTCAATGCTTTTATATTTGATTTAAATGGCATTTATATTCTAAAAGGTTGTAGTTTGCTTTAAGCTGTGAAGCTCTCTTCCTCTACCTCATGGTTTTTATTTGTTAGGTTATTTAAAAACAACAAGAACAAAAATCTTTCCTCTATTGGGTAAGACCTGAGGAAACAGCTCTTGCTTCTTGCACACAAATGAGTTCAGTCCATTCCCCCCTCTGGTTCTCTCTAAAGTATGCTTGGCTTTCGTTTAAAGCACAGAATGTTAAAGTTGGAAGTAGCCTTAGGGGTCATCTGGTTCAACTCCATTTGACAGATGGAGAAAATGAGGCTCAGAGAGAGGAAGTGATTTAGTGGCAAAATATGGAGTATAATCAGACTCTCATAATTGCTGGACCAGTGCTTCCAATTCATCTTGCTATTTCAAAAGTGGGCCAGAGGCACATAGAACCAAATTTGTGTGTGTGCATGTGTGTATTTTTTCCTCTTATTTTCTTGAGAGCACTAATTTCACTCATTCATTCACTCACTCAGCAAATACATTTAGTATCTGATATGTTCCAGACACTGAGGATACAATGGTGACCAAGGTACACAAAATCTAGCCATCATGGACCCTATGTTCTAGTGGGGGAGACAGACAATAAACAATCAGATAATTCTGCTTCTAAGGGAGCTATATTTGTATCACGGGGCCCATTCTTCCTAAGTCTTTCTCTATTGGTGCCTCTGCTATCTCTATTGCTCCCCACTTGTATTTTTTGCCCTTTCCTCTCTTGTGGGTATGGTGAGAGAGAAGAAAGCCATTACAATTCTTCTTTCTCTATACTTCAAGCTCAGCGTGAGGTTTTGAATTTGCTAAAGTCAGGTTTAGTACTGGTGTAGCACTAGGGTGAAGATAGTATTTTTCATCAACACTGCAGTAGTGGGCTGGCTCAGCTGTCAGGCTGCTTGTGAGATGACAACGAGGGACGGGATGTGAGAGTTGTGCTATTACCTTATAATTTATCTGTTCCTTTTTTATACAGTTTTAGTTGTGCTGAACCCCATCGTACCTGGCTGCTTTGACAGGCGTGCTATTTTAGCAACACAGGACAAAACAGAGAACGAAAAGAAGAATGCATGGTACGCTTTTGCTGTCAGCTTGAGGTTGCCCTGTTCCTAAATTTGTGGATGATTTGTTCAGGATTGTTCAGAGACAAAAAAGCTTAGGTTTTGTTTTTGCCTATGTGACACTGAATGTTCTCACAGTTCACCTCATAGGTGGGCTGTTGTCCATAGGGAGTGAATGTGGGGATCCCCTTCCCTATCATCTCCTTTCGGGTTTGAAATTCCACCACTCTGGGCTAATCATTTGCCCACTAATCTCTGGGCTAATCATTTGCCCACTCAAAACATAAAGAGTTCAGGGTGGACTAACTTCTCAAGTACTTAACATTGGTGTATGCATTCACTTATCAAATCAATTTCTTCCTTGACCCAAAGCATGAAAAAGGGTGAGAGGTGGAGTTGGCCATAGCAAGTGAGGTAGGCAGATAATGAGACAATCTTGGCTCAGTTCCCCAGAGCCATGCCCCAACATCATCTTGAATGCTGTTTTATTTTTTTATTCTTGGTGTTGGAAATGAATGTAGGAGGCTTATGTTTACAGTTTATCTACCAAGGTTGATAGATTCTAAGGCCGAGTATGCATCAATCAAGGAGAGTAACTATGAGCTGCCACTGAAATCGTAGAGGATTGTTTTCAACCCTAGCAGATGGACAGCAAATATCTGGCTTTTGGCGTAAGGCAACTCTGCACATCTGATCCATCTGTAGGACTAGTGAAGATTTAAAAATTGTTCTCCCGGGCTTCCCTGGTGGCGCAGTGGTTGAGAGTCCGCCTGCCGATGCAGGGGACGCGGATTCGTGCCCCGGTCCGGGAAGATCCCACATGCCGCGGAGCGGCTGGGCCCGTGAGCCATGGCCGCTGAGCCTGCGCATCCGGAGCCTGTGCTCCGCAACGGCAGAGGCCACAACAGTGAGAGGCCCGCGTACCGCAAAAAAAAAAAAAAAAAAAAAAAAAAATTGTTCTCCCTATTGGGCTCCCAGCTGTACCAGGTTCTCAAGGAGCTAGGTGCTGATGTTGTTGAAGAGATACAACAGACAACATAACTTCGGCTACTTAAATTCCAATTTAAAAAATTATTTTACATACTCAAAAGGAAAAATGTAGAAGACCGTTCAGCTTCAAACATTAAACAAAGTCTTGTTCTAGTGAAAAAGGAGGAAGTTTGGGGGAAATATTAACTGCACATCTTGAAATAGAAGAGAGAAGGAAATAAAGGTTGAAAGGTTCTAAAAAATTTATGATAGTTTAGCATCAACTGAACTAAAACCATATTCTCTATTAACAACAGATGATAAAAGTTACAACACAATTCTCAACACTCACAGTGTGATTTAAAACAAGTTCAATGCCCCAAATGCTAAAAGGTGGGCCCTATACATCAAAGGGCACGTACAAGTCCACATAAAGACAAAGCACCAATTAAATGGTTTATTCTCTCATCTAAGACCCATCAAATAGATAAATCTGGAACATTTTTGGATGCAGACTGATTTTTGTACCTCAACCAGCACTTTGGGATCTTGGACAAGAAGGTTGGGAAACTTTGATTTGTTCAGGATCAAGATTGCTGGAGATGACTAGGGCAGGGCGAGAGGAGGCACTTGTCCCAAGTCCGCTGTTCACTTACTACTTCTGATTCTGTAGGAGCCTCTTGGCTGTGCTCAGGGGTGTCTGTTCACTGACAGTACTGAGAGCTTCTGTGTTTTGGTCTCAGAACTTTGGGGCCTTTCATTCTCTGTCAGTGTGTTTCTGCCCCACATGAAGGTCATGTACAACTTGCCTCTATCATCAACCCCTTTGGGGACTGATTAGTTAAGCTAATTAAGTTAAGTCAGTTAGTTAAGCTAAGTCATGGTGGCCCCCTGGGAAAACCGCAAGGACAGGAGCATTACCAAGCATTCCTGTCTGCGTGCGTTGGGAGTACAGGCCAAATCTTGCAAAGTCCAATGGTCCTCCCCTCTCTGTCCACCCGTCCATCCGAACCCTGTGTTGCGTGGGTGGGCCTGGGAGGGGGATGGAACCCTACGGCAATAACCAAGCTGCTAAACTGCTGAGCTGGTTTTAATTGAACCGTGAGAGGGAGGTTTTCAGGCAGGTAGACAACATCCTGTTGTTCGGGCGCTCCTCTCTCTTTTTTGCACATCTGGCTGAACTGGGAGGCGGGTGGCTGACTCGTGTTGGGTTGCGGCGGCAGCAGCAGCAGCAGCGGTGGCATCTGTCCGCTGCCGTTCCACGCCTAGGTCCTCCCAAGAGTTCCCCAGGCCATGGAGGCGGTGGCTGTGTATCATGGCAAAATCAGCCGGGAGACGGGGGAGAAGCTCCTGCTTGCCACGGGTCTGGACGGCAGCTATTTGCTGAGGGACAGCGAGAGCGTCCCGGGAGTGTACTGCCTGTGTGTTCTGTGAGTACATGGTGGGAGCCTCCACTGCCCACCGTGCGGCCCAGGCCCGGCGGATGCCCTTTTGGGTGGGGAAACGCAGTGTAGAATTTACCTTTGCTGCCGAAAGGACTCAGGCTCCCGATTTCAGTTTTGACCTCTAATAGAGGCCAGCAAGGTGGAGGCCTGCGATGGTGGAGCGGCCAGCTTTGGGGCCACCTCCTCAGGGAAGGAGAAGCCTCTCTCTCCAGCTCTCTTGAAATGGCTTTGGAGGTGCCTTCCCAAAGGAACGTCAAATTCAAGGAGAGGAAGAAGACTAAGAAACTGAATCTATTACTTTAAGACATCAATACCAGTTAGGTCAGGATGCAGAGAGAGGGATGTTTCTGAATAAAACCACCTCTCTGGATCTACTTACTGAGTTTTCTTTAGAGGAGTTGGCAGGCAGAGGGGAGTTTCAGAAATAGGGCCTTTCTTGATAAAAGCTTGGACTGACAATAGTCATAAAGGGAATGGAGGGAAAACACCCTTGTATGATTCAGTTTTGCTCTTTACCTAAGCATCTTAGTCTAACGCCCCATTTTGAATCAGATGCACCTTCATCTTTGCTTCAGGGCTCCAGAGTCAGGCAGATCTGAGACCTAATCTTGTGCTGGTCTGATGCTGACTTTGGCAAGTTAACCTCTCAGCCCCTCAGTTTTCTTGTCCATAAAATGTAAATAATATTACTACCTACCTCATAGGCGTGTGAGGATTAAATGCCATATGCAGGTAGAAAATTTAACACTGGACCTGACACATACTAAATGTTCAGTAAAAGTAAGCTGTTGTTGTTGTTGTTATTATTATTATATTATTATTTTTTCAGTCTGTTTCTTTCGGTACTCAGTATTATTATTATATTCTTTGTTTTTTTCAGTCTATATCTTTAAGTACTCACAGGGCATTTCTACGGAAGTACCTAGCTCGATCACTCTTTGTTAGCAGGACAAAAACATCCACGAAAACACCAGCCCTGCACAGTAGCTTCTAGACAGAAACAAAATGAGGGGAAATGCTTGGTAGTAATTTCGGTGTCTGACGATACACTGCAAGGTTTTGAAGTTCCTTCTGGGTCATTGAAGAGAGATTGTATTGAGCCTGGTGTTAGAGGATTTTCATTGTTTATTGTGTTTTTTTAAACGGTCAAGACATGTTTGTGGCAACTATCAGGCCACGCTAGATACATTTGTTATAAAAGCTTCCAGGACAATACGTGCAAGCTATTGAATCTCTTGGGCTCAGATCTTACGTTTCCTTTATATTCTTGTTTTTCTCAAGTGGAAACTGGAGACAGTCAGTGAAAGCCAACTAGTATTCCTAGGCTCTTTTCTTATCAAAAGAAGGTGAAGGAGTGAGTAGACTGGTGAAAGGGGCTTCTTTAGGGAAGCTGATAAAGGAGGTAATGGGCCCCTTAACCTAGAGGTAAAAAATAAGGTACAAAAGAAGCCTAGGAAGGGGTGGAAGAGCAGGGGACAGTGTGTGGCAGGATGCTCTTAAGACTTCAGACACACTGGCCTCTTTGTTGTTTCTCGAGCTTGCCAAGCTGCTCCCTGCTTAGGATCTTTGCACTTAACTATTCCTTCTGCCTCTTCCCTCAGAGAGGACTTCCTTGACCATCCTATCTAAAATAAGTGCCCTCTCCCTGTCCCAGTTACACTCCATCACTTTATTTTTCTTCAGGGAACTTTAAACTATCTGACATTTGCTTGTCTACTTATGTCTTGCTGGGCTTTCCTACTAAAATGTAATCTCCGTGAGAACAGGGACATTGTCTCCCACACCAGGAACACAGCCTGGCACGTAACAGGCATTGTGAGGCACGCAATAGGTGCTCAATAAACGGTTTTGAATTAATGAATGAACTGTCAAGACAAATACTGTTCTTTACTGCAGAAAGCTTTTGGGCTGATATCAGGAGGCCAGGGTGTGGACTCTGGGGAAATCACTCAACTTCTCTGGGTCTTGGTTTCCATATTTGTAAAACAGGAATAGTAATGTATGTTCTACCTTCTGCATAAGATTACAGTTGGTAAAAGATGCAAGAGAGAAGGATAATCTTAGCCTTTTTCCCAAGTAGGCCAGAACTACATAAGGTATTAATTTAGGCAGGTGGGAATTTCTCAAGTTAAGTTTTCACCCAAAGTAAATCTTGCATAAATGCAGTTTTTATGACTCTTAGTTCTCCGTGCACACCTCCTTATGAAGTAGCAGAAAATTGTCGGCAAATTGGGAGTCCCCCTAGCATATCTTACGATGGGCACACTGAGGCCTCTGAGTCCTGGAGGGTGATGGCCAGACTGCTCCAGAGGAAAGACACAAGGATGCATTGCCTTTTATGACAGTTTCTCAGCCTTTTTTGAGCCAAGGATCCCTTTTGATAAACGTAAACATTTCATTTCCTCCTTTTTACTACTACGCTGTAGTAACAAAATCAAATTTTATTTTGAAACAAACCACATACTCACTTTAAACCAAAACATCTATGGTTATGATATACAGCAGAAATAACAATGTAAATGGTGTCATATATATATGAACAGCAAGGTATAGCTAACAAACATATATTTGACTGTAGGGTTCACTCAGAATAGTTTCTCAATCTGTCTTTTGTTTCTTCTCATTATCCAAGAAGGTTTGGTTGAGCTTCAGTTTCTGTATTTTTATTGTAGAAATAACACATTGCATATGCCTTTCTAACTCTACTTTAAACTATACTTTCTAACTAGGTTTGCTCCTTTCCCCAGTTCTGAACCCCCAATCCTGGCCTTTAGATAAGGCCTTTTCCTCTGTTCATTTTGGGAAATTGAATCTCATAAAGTATTAAAGAAATTTTCCATTTATAGGATTGCTCACCTTCATTTAAAGCGAGAAGTTTTTCTTCCAATTATTTTCAATAAGTAAATCTAGATTTTGGTATAAGTCTATTAAAAATAGTTCCTAAACACTTATTCATATTGTAGAAAGTTTTTAAAATGTAGATAATGGAAATGAGGGAAAATCATCTATAGTTTTATAACCTAAAGACAATTATTGTTGAAAATTAAGTGTTTTTTCTTCTGTAGTTTAATAAAACAAATTGCTTTATAAACATATGTGCTCTTACACTATTGTATTCTGCTGCATTTTCCACTTAATGTGAAAAAAACACAGTTATATATAATGTTCTTACAAATGATTTTAAAACATTATTTTTAATGATTTCATGATAGTCCAACCAGTCCAACTATATTTTCCTTAACCAGTCATCTATTTTTAGACATTTGAATCATTCCAGTTTTTTGCTATTATAAATTCCGTCATGATTCATATTTCAATCCATAAAGGTTTCCTTGTATTTATGATGACTTCCTTATAATGAATTTCAAGATGTGCAATTTTTAGATCAGAAAACATGAACAGCTTAAGATTCTTGATGTATACATGATCACCAAATATTTTTTCCTAAATGGTTATTCCAGTTTATATATATGCTCACCAGTACTGCATGAAAGTGTCTGTCTCACCGCACCATCCCTAGAAATGGGTATTCTTGTTAAAAAAAAAATTCTTCTTGAAATTTGGTGTCTCACTCTTTATTTCATATTTCTTTAGTGATTGAGTGTCTATATGGTTGGTAAACTTGTATTTCCTTGTTCATGAATTGGCTCTTTGTGTACTTTGCCTATTTAACCATTTGGATCTTACTATTTTTCTTAACACATTATGAGGTTTTTTTTTTTTTTGCGGTACGTGGGCCTCTCACTGTTGTGGCCTCTCCCGTTGCGGAGCACAGGCTCCGGATGCGCAGGCTCAGCGGCCATGGCTCACGGGCCCAGCCGCTCCGTGGCACGTGGGATCCTCCCAGACCGGGGCACGAACCCGCGTCCCCAGCATCGGCAGGCGGACTCCCAACCACTGCGCCACCAGGGAAGCCCTTTTTTTTTTTTTTTTTAATGAGTGTTTATATACTAATCCTTGATCTATTGAAAGTATCTTTTCTCAGTTTGGTGTTTGCCATTACTTTTCTTTGACACACAAAAAATTAACATTTTTAGTAGTCAAGTCCGTCACTCATTTTCTTTGTGTTTGACTTCCCCCTTTGCTTCCCAACTTAGAAAGTTCTTTGACCTGCAGAGATGTCATAAAACTTCACTTCAATTTTTGTTTTAAATTTATGGTTTGGCTAGTTTATACTTAACTCTTTAATTCCATTTGGAATTATATTTTTATGTGGAGAAAGTATCCAATTTGATTTTGTTTTGAAATAGCTAATAATTTATAAATAGAACTTTCATTCCTGATTGATTTATTAGCCTACTTTACTATACATTAAATTCTTACATATAACAGTTACTGTTTTGCAGTTATCTATTTGGCTCAATTGATCTATTTATTCTTATACCACTAGCGCTATATATAGTATGATAATGTTTTAATACATTTAAAAAATTATTTGCTGTTCTTACCTGTTGGTTCTTCAAGATGAAATCTAGAATGATTTTGTTAAATGAAAAAAATCCCATTGGGGTTACCTTAAACTCATTAATAAGTTAAGGAGGAATTGTCATCTTTAAAGAATTTAGTCTTCCTATCCAAAAACCTGATATGTCTCTCCATTTATTAATTTTTTCATTTACATCCATCAATAGAGGTTTGTAGTTTTCTTCCCATAGCTCTTGTGTAGTTTTTGTTGTTTATTTCTAGTTATTGTGAGTATGAATGTATGTGTCTATTTTTTTGTTTCTATCATGAATGGAATCTTTTCCCACTATATTTTCTTTTGCAACAGGAAAGCTACTGACTTTATGGGGTTTTTTTGTATCCATCCAGTATACTAAATGTTCTTATTAATGCAAATAGTTTAAATTTAATTTAATTTAATTTTACTCTTTTTGGTTTTCAAGGTATATCAAGTTTCTTTTCACTAAGGTACATGTGAGCTCTCACATTTCTCCCCTTTTCACCCCTAATGTAGACAGCCATTGGGAAAGTCCTAAATGCCCACTGGGATAGTTTGATGGTGATAAGAGAAAAACAAATTAAAAATATTTAAAATAATTAATTTGAAGAAATAGTTTATTTCTGTACATCCTCTGTACATATCTCAGTTTGCTACTTTTATCTGATGGAAGATTTGGAAAAAGAAATGCTATTATATTCTTTAGCCTCAAGGACACATAATGAAGTCATTTGACATATACGTCTTTAGATAAAAGGATAATTATCTTTTTGTCCTTTAAGATTTAAAGGATGACTGGGAATAAAGTGCCTATCAAACAATTGAACTGGAGAAATGGGTGAAGGAACAGTGACAAAATAAAACTCCAGCGTATCAGTTGTAATTGCAGGGAACAGAAGAATGAGAAATTATAAAACTTAGTTAATTTTTGAATACAGTTGGATATGTGTGTTGGCACCGCATTTATCTTCATGATAATTGAGGCCACTAGAATTACTTTGGATTATCTAAGTACAATCCATTAATGGCAGAGCAAGCCTGAAGGCCAGCCTAGGATTAAATGTGCAAATACACAAACCACCAAATGGACAATTCACAGGCCAATAAATCACGTGCTGACTCTGGTTGACAATGTAAAATTAAGTTGCAAGATTAGTCTGAAGATGTCATTTAGTTTAAAGCAAAAGGGAAGCCTAGGTTGACCTCTTTTGGGCTCTCCCCATCTTGTCTCTATGCTTTATACCCTTCCTTTGCCCTTTCTCTCCGGTCGTAAGGCCAAGCAGACTCCCTCCCTTTTTGAGAACTATGCTTTTGGATTCACCTTAAGATCAATTTGTTAACTCATTCCCTCTGATATAAGAGAGAGGCAGCATAGAAAGATGGTTAAGAGCCCATATCTTACAGCCAGACCCTCTGGGTGTGCATCTCAATTCTGGCCCTTAACCAGCTATTTTACCTTGAGCAAGTTACTTAAACTTTCTGTTTCAGGTTCCTTATCTGTGGAAAGGGTGACGGCAATAATAATACTACAGTACTTTACCTCATAGGGTTGTTATGAGAATTATTGCATGAGTTAACATTTATAAAGTTAATATGTAGTAGGTGTTTGTTAATATAAATAAAAGCTCCATAAATAATTGTGAGACAAAGTTAGACCATTGTATGAGTACTTAAATAAAACGTTCTGTGGCACTTCAAGGGAAGAAGAGATTATATTTATTGTCATGACTCATCGAAACTGGTATTACATAGTTTTACCATCAAACTTGAAGCTGAATGACTTTTGATGGTTCTGAAAAATTCAAATTCACTGAAAGAATGAAGATTGGGCCATAGGAAATTCAAAAACTTCTTGGATCAAAGTGGCTTTCTATAGGATACCATTCCTCTGGGTATAAAAGCTCTGAAATATTTGTTACAAAAACAGTCACATCATAATTGTGCCTTGAATTTTGCATGTAACATTCGTTTGTATAGACATAGACAGCCTGGGCACTAGCTTGCTTTATTTGTGGTGTCATGAAGAAGTCAGATGTACCTAAACCTTTTCTTTTGTGTAGTCCTTGAAGTGGTATAAAGAAGGAATTGATGTGGTTTTGTCAATTGTAAAGCAAGACCTGTCCCCAACGCTGACCCTTTGAGAAAAGAAAAAATAAGTCAGGTTGCTTTCTTCTTGTCTCTTTCTAACCAGAACACTTTTTTAAGAGTTGGGGACAGCTTTTGAAAAATTAAAGGCAAATTTTAATATTAGCAGGGACTGAATCAACACATGCTTTGTGTCATTAAAATGCAAAATGTATTTTTTAAGAAATTAATTTTTTAAGAAAATTAATTAATGGCAACAACAACAACAGAAATCTCTATTGTTTTCTACCAATTATTTATTTTCTAGATTTTTTCATGATAAATTTAAAATTCCAGGCTTATCATCAAGTGTGACAAAAAGGTTTGATGGAGGAAGGAAGTTAAAATTACACTACATTCTTGGTTTGTCTATATTAATGGGGAGTCAGAGGAAAAATAATCCTAAAAGGGATGTAACAGTTTTTAAAGACGAATGATATTTTTCTGATCTGTGATTTGCTTAGGCTAGATTTGTAAAGCTCCAAGTTGTAATTTTACTTCTGTTTCTTTAAAAAAATGTTGTTAGTCATTTGTATAACTTTATAAGGAAAATTACAAGACTTCCCTGGTGGTCCAGTGGTTAAGACTCAGTGCTTCCACTGCAGGGGGCACGGGTTCAATCCCTGGTTGGGGAACTAAGATCCTGCATGCGGTGGCGTGGCCAAAAGAAAAAAAAATGGAAAATTAATATGCAAGGATGCATTTATATTAGTTTAAATTTACTTCTAGTTTATATACATATGGGGATAGTTTTGAACAGTAATCAGAGTGGCGGCTCTCCTTGAGTCCACTTCTTTCACATACCATCATTTTATATCAACATGGTCCAGGTGTTTAAAATTTTTTGAAAAATGTAGCTCTCTAATGCCTTTGAACTTTGGTATAGTTTTGAACCATTCTTTCTGCTGCCATTTCCTTATTTTGAGTAACATTCCTTAGGTTAATTCCATTTTTCATTATTAAAATAGAACTACTATGAAAATCTTTGTCAAATTGCTTTTTCCATTTGATTCCTTAGAGTATATGAAGATAAAGAAGGTCATTAGGTAAAAATACGCACAGTTTTATGGCTCTTGTTATAATTTGTCAGTTTATTTCCTAAAAGAGTGATTTTTCAGTGGACAGGGAGAGAGTATGTGTAGTTTGGAAAAAACATAATCAATATTTTCATTTACTTTTGTATTATAGAATTATTGTTTCATAATACAAGCTACAGAAAACAAAACTATGAAATCTTGTTGGGGAAGAGGGAGTAAAAAGTTCAGAAACACTGTTCTCTGAAGACCAAAAGCATTGAAAAAGCTTCAGCTTTTATTTAAATAAAATTTCATTCTTAAAGCATAGACTAAAAAAAAAAATTGAGTGACTATGGGGGTGGTGAAAGAAGCCAGCTTGACTTTGGAGAAATTGCCATCAATATTCCCAATGAGGTGTGAGCATTTTCCATGCATTTTAATCAATCCTTCTGTAACTTTAATGTTCCTACAAATCATCTGGAAATGTTGTTAAAACGCAGATTCTGACTCAGCAATTCTGGAGTGGGGCCTGAGAGTCTACATTTCTAGCAAGGTCCCAGGTGATGCACTGTTATTACCCTGGGAACATAATTTGAATCGCACTGTTTTAAATCTCTTCCATCAGTGATATATGAGAGTATATCAATGACAGTTGGCTACAGGGGATCTTTGGTCAGTGACTTCAGCAACTTGGAAGTGGAAGAGATGAACTGCTGGCTTGTTTGAGGGGTGAAACAATTTTGCTCATTCAGAAATTTGAGGAGTTGTGGAGTAGGAGATTGTTAAAATTGGATGGGTTAATCACAACGAGCTTTATGTGCCACTAGCACCAGGTTGTTCAAGACTGAAGGAGGTAAGGACTTTTGAAGTGGTACTCAGGTTCCTGCTGCTTAACTGAAAGTGCGATAAGATCAGATTCGTTAGGAAATCATTTTCAAAACAGACTCATTTATTTTGACTAAATGAGGCTGAATGATAGTAGGGAGATAGATTCATTGTATCTTTTAGAAACCCACTGTTTGAGAAAGTGGAAAACTGGTTGCCTATGATTTTGTTTGCATCGTTGCTGAAATTTAAATAATGCATTTCCACAACACCTTTAATGATACTGAATTATTGCCATTCATCTCTTCCCATAGGGAAAATGGAACTAAAGGCCTATGCTATTTCCCTGCTCCTACCTCCATTTTGCCGTGTGACTTTTTTTTTTCTTTTCTTTTTCCGGCAGCTTGTGGGTCTTTGTTCCCCGACCAGGGATTGAACCCGGGCCCTGGCAATGAAAGCACCGAGTCCTAACCACTGGACTGCCAGGGAATTCTCTGCTGTGCGACTTTAAGAAAACCACTTAAACCCTTATGTTTGGAGTCCCCGTGGTGAAAAATGGAAATCAAAGCTCTTGCTTTGTTCCCTGTAGCGTACTTACTGAAATCAGTGAGGTACATTTCAATTGCTTAAAAAAACAAAAGACTTTACAATGTAATATTTTATATTTATTTAGCATATTATATATGCTAAAAAGTATACTATATGCATATATCAAGCTATTTCATATATGATCTAAGTATTCTGGCAGATCTTTATAACAAAAATGAAACATTTCCTGTAATTGTACCAGCAAATTAAATTGACCCTTTTTTGGGTTTCACAAATCGAATGAACGTGATTAGAGTGTTTTAGACCTAATTTTTTCATCCTTTAGGTAATAGTACTGATGGATAGTGATTAAAAATATAGTAATTTAATCCACATAAAGACTTTTAGTTCTATAGGGGATTAATGGTAAGTGAGGTCAGTTACTCAAGCTTGACCCTGTTTGAGATACTTTAGGTTCTTTTAGGTTTAAACACATTTAATTTTACCAGACTTTAGCATGTATTTTTTTTTCTTTTTTAAAAAATTTTTTGGCTGCACCATGCTGCATATGGGATCTTAGTTCCCCAACCAGGGATGGAACCTGCGCCCCCTGTATTGGAAGTGTGGAGTCTTAACCACTGGACTGCCAGGGAAGTCCCAGCATGTATTCTAATCAAAGATATATTTTGACCCAAACTTGTGCCAAAGAATAGCAATCAGAAAATGTCTGAAATAAAACTCTGTGAAGATTCAGATTCATAATTTGAAGTAATTCAGCATAAAGTTTACCATACTTTTCTAGGAAGCAAAGGTTTGTTGGGCAAGTTAAGTAGCAGTACCATAGATACTAAAATATAATAAATAATCTATATCCATTACAGTGTGGGGATCAAAAGCCAGGGCTCTAGAGTCAAAGATGACTGATTTAAATCCCATCTTTGATGCTTGATTTGTAGTGTGGCTTTGGTTACTTAACTTCTCAAAGTCTCAGTTTCCTCATCTATAAAATCAATTTCACAATATAAAGTTCATAAGATTACTGTGGGGCCCAAAAGAGATAATGCATGTGCTGTGGGCTGAATTGTGTCCTTGTCAAATTCATGTATTGAAGCCCTAACTCCCGATGGGGATGTACTTGGAAATAGGGCCTTTAAGAGGTAATTTAGGTTAAATGAGATCATAAGGGTGGGTCCCTAATCCAATAGCGTTCTGGCCTTATGAGAAGAGAGAGAGCACCCTCTCTCAATGCACACAAAGAAAAGGTCATGTGAGCACACAGCAAGAAGGTGGCTGTTTACAAGTCAAGAGAAGAGGCCTTGGAATGAAACCTATGTTGCTAGCACCTTGATCTTGGACTTCCAGCTCCAGAACTGTGAGAAAATAAATTTCTTTTGTTTAAGCCACCCAGCCTATGGTATTTTGTTATGGCAGCCTGAGCAGACTAGTACAGATTTTGGTACTGAGAAGTACAGTGCTGCTGTAACAAACACCTAAAAATGTGAAAGTGGCTTTGGAACTGGGTCATGGGTAGAGGCTAGAGGTGTTTGGAGATGCATGCTAGAAAAAGCCTACCAATACTGTGAACACAGTATTGGTAGAATGATGGATGTTAAAGGTCATTCTGATGAGGTCTCAGATGGAAATTAGGAACGTGTTGTTGGAAACTAAAGAAAAAGCCATCCTTAATTATAAATGGCAAAGAACTTGGCTGAACTGTGTTCTAGTATTTTATGGAAGGTAGAACTTGCAAAGTGGATATTTAGCTGGAGAGATTTCTAAGCAAGGTGTTGAAGGAATAGCTTGGTTCCTCCTGACTACTTACAATAAAATGCAAAAGGAGAGACATGAATTGAAGAAGGAATTGTTAAGCAAAAAGAAACCAGAATACAAAGATTTGGAAAATTCTCAGCCTACTCATATGGCAAAAAATGAGGAAGCTTGGTCTGGAGAGAATACCAAGGGAATGGCTGGATAATCACTCCTTAAGGAGATTGCCCATGATGTTAACTAGTCATCTCAACAGAAGCCAGGAATAGAGTTTGGACCAAAGCATCAGAGACACTGTCAGTTTGGACCAAAGGGAATAGGGCAGGACAATAGTGCAGTTTGGCTGCAAACATGCTTTATCTTTCAAGAAAATGGAAGAATGATCCTGAAGTTGTTTCAGAGATCATCTGGGTTACCACTCCCACCACAGGCCGAGAGTGCCTAAGCCCAGGTGGGCAAGGCTGCTTCCACCTAGATTTCAAAGGTGGGATCAGCTGCCCAACAGAGCCAAGTGGGTGGGGCTGCCCCTGCAGAGCCGTGGGGGTGGCGGTGCCACCCAGTGGGCCTGGAGGGCAGAGCGTCAATCCAAAAAGGATTATTCTCAAGCATTAAGATCTAATGGAATTTGCCTTATGAGATTTCGGACATTTTTGGGACCTGTCACCCCTTTTCCCCTTCAGATATCTCCCTTTTGGAATGGGAATATCTGTCCTATGCTTGTCTTCCTGTATTTTGGAAGCACATGACTTGTCTGGTTTCACAGGTTCACAGCTGGAGAAGAATTTTGCCTCAGCAGCAGTCATATCCCCAAGTCTCACCTGTATCTCATTAGATGATATTTAGAAGAGACTCTGGACTTTATTTAGACCTCAGAGTTGATGCTGGAATGTGTTTAAGACTTTTAAGGCTGTTGGGATGGAATGAATGTATTTTGTATGTGAATTTGGAGGTACCAGTGTTGGAATGCTATGGACTGAATCATGTTCCCTCTCCCCCCATATTCATATGTTGAAGCTCAACCCCCGATGTGGCTGTATTTGGAGATAGGCCTTTAGGATGTAATTAAGGTTAAACAAGGTTGTAAGGATGGGGCCCCAATCCAATAGGACTGGTGGACTTATAAGAAGAGAAATCTCTCTCTTCACACACACACACACACACATACAAAGAAAAGGTCATGTGAACACAGCTAAAAGGTGGCTGCCTACAAGCCAAGAGTAGAGGCCTCAGAATAAAACCTATGTTACTGTCACCTTGATCTTAGATTTCCAGCCTCCAGGGCTGTGAGAAAATAAATTTCTTTTGTTTAAGCCACACAGACTGGTATTTTGCTATGGCAGCCTGAGCAAACTAATACAACATGTAAAACTCTTGGCATGTAGTAGAAATCAACTATACAGATGTACAATATGCGTACACAGTGAATAATGGGGGAAAACGTTTACCCCATCTAAAAGGACAAGCTAATTTCAAGTACTTTAGCAGGACTCCTTTTTAATTCGAATTACTATTAGTACTATATTATGTATTATAAAGTTATATAGTAATAGTAATATCATAGGAATATACCACATTTATATTTATAATTAATATTATTATTAACTTAAGTGGGCCTGATAGTATCTTATCCCCAGTGAAATGTTTTCACCTTAAGGCTCTGTATGTACTCAAAAAATAATATTACTATGCTTTGTTGAATCTGTTTAATAATTCATAATTTTTACCAATTACAATAGGTCTCTAGTTTCTTTCTGTCCCAACAGTCTCTCACCTTGACAAATCCTTAGAAGTGTGAGCACCCTCGTTTGAAAAAAAAATGAAAAGATAAAGAAGGCGTACTAGAAACTGTGATATGCAAGCAAGTTAGATTCCACAGGCTTTTCTTTCTATGAATGCAGTGGTGCAATATACGTGTGTCCCAGTATATGTATCATTTATATGTAATAGTTAAAGCTCAAATTTAGAGCATCCGTTGTTCTTTTGGAATTTTTCAGTAATGGAAGTTTATTCTTTCACAGGTATCAAGGTTACATTTATACATACCGAGTGTCTCAGACAGAAACAGGTTCTTGGAGTGCTGAGGTATAGCTCTTTTATTTATTTTTGCTTCTGGGGGTATCAGGGAGGTATTTGAAATTTAGACTGCTTTTATAAAAGAGCTGTCAAATCCTACGTTCCCAAAATATTCATCAGATTCAAATCACTAAAGCTCCAATCCAAAATTGCTCATGGATCATTAAGAAGCCTTTAGAGAATTTTGGTCCCAGTTCTGTTCAGCCACCACTGTATGGAGTGGTCTCACTTTGGGGGAAAGATAACAAAGTTAAAGGATTGTGTCAAACTTTTGGTGCCTGTGTGAAATTTTAGATAGCGTATCAAAAATATATTAAAAAATCAAATCGACAATTATTTACCAAATGATACTAATGCAAGTGTTGGCTCTATGGGGGATTAAACAACATGACTCCTGTTTTCTAACAGCCTGTAAGACCCTTGAGAGATACAACATGAATTAAACAGCAATGTGAGAGCCTGGTGTTTGCTGTCAGGTGGATGTGTGTTCCAGGTCTTATCTACCCCCAACCCCTTTCTGAGAGGTCTATGACCTTGGGTAGGTTACCTAATTTTTCTTTGAACCACTTTCTTCATCTGTAAAATAAGCCTAAAAATAGTCCCTTACTCATAGGGCTCATTTTGAATATTAAATGAGATAATGCATATAAAGAAAGCTCTTAGTCAAAGGACTAGCAAGCAAGCCCTCGAAAATGAGAACTCACCCAAGTTGCTGAACAATATGATTGTTTATAGTCAAGTGCTATCTAGCACAAGCATTTAAAGAATAGAGAATTTTCCAAGTATTAGGGTAATCAAGGCTACTCTTCTGTGGAGGCAGGACTCCCAGCTTAGCCATATGGGAAGGACAAGGATAGGTAGAAAAGAGAGAGAGGGAACATTCCAGTGACTCTTAAGCTATGCTCCGCAAAATCCTGAAGTTCTTTCATTTGAGTGCCTTGGAGTTGCCCAGGGGGTTACAGAAGGATAGGAGGATGTGTGGGTATGCTTTGGGTCCCCAATTTGTCTTTAATCTGAGCAGTCCCTTTTAGTTTGCTTATCAACTGGGGCTCTGAGAAAAATTTCATTAGAAAAATGGGTTCTTATGGCTTTGAAAACATTTGAAAGTCACAGTACCATTGCAAGAAATGCCTGTAGAGTGAATCTCTTTCCACATACCAGGGTAGTATCAATATATTACCATGCTAGCAAAGTAGAGGTCTCTACAATGGAAACTTCTGACTTCAAATGCTTTCTCTGATTTCTGACTTTTTATAAAAACAGTCTGTCTTTATAATGAAAGGACTTCATTATGAGTTGTTTGAAAACGTAAATGCTAATATCAACCTGTATTAATAACTCAGTCTATGCATTTAAGAAACTCTGAAGTCTAGACTTAAAAAAAAAAGTAAAATAGCTCTAACCTTTACAGATGCACTGGTGAACTAGAAAGCACAAATTGCAGACTACAAATGTTTTGAACTACTGAGATGAATTAGGGCAAGTTTTCAAACACATTGTTGCTTTATATCAGGATAATTGATGCTACCATTCTAATTAGAGGAAAAGCAGTACTATTTCTAATCAAAACTGTTTATACCCATTTATTTTTAAAAGTTCTCTGCATCACTGCAGAGATGATTGAATAGGTTATTAAATTTCATTTATTATGAGGAATAGTAGTGTATGATATATACATATATAGTTGTATATAATTTGACCAGAAATAGCCCTTCTTCCTAGAGAAGTAGCCTTCAGCTGCTGAAGAATATTCTTTATGGAAAGGATCTTAAATTAGTAGGGCTTAGGTAACGTTTTCTTTAAACTTGTTTTCTTCCATTTCAAGTATAACATCATATGCAGATTGTTACATGTTTGTGATCATGTTAGGGAAGAAAGGGCTTATTGAACACAAATGCTCTCTCATTCTGTTGTCTGGTCTGACCCGTTTATCTAATAATATTGTAATTATCTGCACCAAGAGAGCAGAAGATTGGCATGTTTTCTCCAAAGGGAAAACAGTTTAAAAAAAAAAACTCTTTAGATTTATTTTTGAAATGCATATTGCATTTTTTTCTATCTACTAAATTTGCCTTCTAGTTATGTTTTTCTATGGTGAATATTAAACTAGTGTGTATTCTTAGAGCTCATATCATCTGACTGGAAGAAATTTCTCTAGAGCATATTGAAGACCAGCTATGATCCAAAGCATGTTTCCATGGATAACTGTATGGGAAATGTGCAAATTTGAACAATAGCTGAGTTCAGTGACAGGATGGGAGATGTCAGTGGTACAATTCTTGTGGTAAATGTATTTTCAGAATGGGGTAAATAACAGATAATTTATATTGCTCTTTGGAACAATGCTTTAGTTTGCCACATTGCGGGAAAAATCTTGACAGTAGCACTAAATTTTCTGTGCAAAGATTGTGCTAGAAATCTAGGTGTGTCTGCAGTTTGTTTCAAAGAGTGGAGTGAAATTGAACCCTGGATCCACTGAACTACGAAAGACAAATATTATGTGATTTTCTAGCTTTAGGTAGACTTTTAGGTTTTATCATTGCCTAGTATATTAATTTATCTCATGTGACTCAGGCTAAAATTTTGCCAAATTGTTAATTCAGAGAATTCCATGTACAGTCACCTATCATTTATTAATATGTTCATTGTCTGTGGTACTTTGTAAAAAATGTACTAACATCCTCCTGCTGACTTCAGTGCTTTTGGGCTTTTCTGGATATTTGATCATCAGTAGATCAGTGGATGTTAAATAATTTTACTTATTGACCTAAGCAAAGCACTATAAATTCAGTCAGTTTTTTGCCAATGCAACATTGCATGCCAAATTCAAATTGCTTTTTTACCTTCAGTGCTATTATTCCTCTCCATTGGCATGGAGAATCAAGTGTTAACTGCATACAAATCCTCATAAAAAAGATGCTTCTGTTGATAAATGGTTTTACAAGCCACAAGAACAGGTAAAAAGATGTGTGGTTTGAAATCTTTCCACACCGGGAGAGTGGATTAGTTTCCCTTCTGGTTGGTGACTCTAACTTCACTAGAACCTGTTTGGTCTCTAATCTGCCTAATCTGAAAGGAAAGAGACTGGGTCCTGGGATCTGGAGCCAGTTCTGCCTCTGGTTATCTGTGTGACCTTGGGCAAGCTGAATTATCTCTTTGTATTTCCATTTTCTTATCTGTCAAATGGGAGTAACCAAATCAGCCAATAACTGCCAGGAGATGGGAAAGTGCTTTGAAAATGAACAAGTACTCCAAGGAAGACATAAGAAGGTTATTTTGTGCCTATGGCCTGCCTTTGACATTTGGAGATGCTATCCTGGAGCCAAAGAACTGTTTGGATCCCTGTAAGAATGGCCATATTATTTTGGATGAGGTCTCAATAGAGTTCTGGGAAGGTGTTTTGACTGTAAGGCTGGAGCTGAGTGGGAGCGTATTCTGTATCTACTGAGTAGCTGTGTGAGCCTATGAGCTGACACTAATTTAAAGCTAAAAAGAACTTTTTCAGTGTTTTCAGTGAAAAACTCTTTACCCCAGTGTAGGAAATGACCAAGAGTTATAGTGGACAGTGTGCTGTCTTTAGCATTTTGTCTAGCTGACACACGTCTGTATGCCAGCCTTCATGTTTTCTCATTAAATGCTAACAAACAAATAGCTCCCACCTCAAAAACTTTCTAGATGGAATAGCTGAAAAACAGCTTTCTAAAAAAACTGGTCATTGTTCAATTGCTTATAGCAATACTATTTTATTTCATGTAAAATGACAGTTTTGAGCTGACGCTTAAAGCTTGGCTCATAAGCTTTTGCAGGAAATTGTTGTTGATTTCAAGTAGTGTCTTTACAAGAGAATTCATGTCAGGAGAGGAGTACATTTTAATACTCACCTGCAAATAATGATCCCTTCAAAACCAAACAAATAAATAAAGGTGACCTTAGTCTTTCATTTTCGTGTCATAGAGAAAACCTTGTCACAGTGAAGTGTTGACATAAAGAGCAGTTTGGGGGAGGATAGGGAAGTTTCCCAAGGAGGAAAAAATTTAATGTGTAGGATGAGGCAGGACATATCATGAAGTGAAAGAGTGTGAGGACTAACTAGCCTTGCATTGTGTGCCTCATAACAGCCAGTTTTTAATTTCCTGTGTAGCATTTTATATTGTGGAATGATGGCAGGGAGGATGGGTTGTAGTTGTTGTTTTATTTGTTTGTTTGCTTTTTTTTTTTTTTTTTGGTTCTTTAGGCTTTTTATTAATGACCTGTAGGATCTGTGTTTTTTCTCTGTTTAACTGCATCCTCTCTGTTGGTGAATTCATTGTGGGTAATGGCCTGTATACCCTTAGAGGTTCGGGATGTATGATGGGTAGCAGGCAGGAAGGGCAGGGCGATGAGCAGCAGCTTATACAAACTAATACCACCCTCGGGAGAACTGAAATGACAGCTCATTAGCTCCTCTTGCAGGGAAATTCAGCCAACCAAAGTAAGCTCTTCTAGAATGTTGTTTTTCCTTCTTCCTTATGTTTTCAAATATTTGAACAAGTTACACAAATGTTACCTCTCTAAGCATCGCTTGCACATTTTGTAGGCCCTTTTTTGTATCATTATGAGGTAGATGAATAATCTGCTTGGCCTTTTATTTTCCAGACAGCACCTGGGGTACATAAAAGATTTTTCCGGAAAATAAAAAATCTCATTTCAGCATTTCAGAAGCCAGATCAAGGTATTGTAATACCTTTGCAGTATCCAGTTGAGAAGAAGCCCTCAGCTAGAAGTACACAAGGTGCTACAGGTATGGTTTACTGTTTATTTTTGACAGGTTTGGAAGCTTAGGGCTATGAGTCACCCTAGTCATAAACATATAGAAAAATGCAATAAGAAGATGGAGCCAGCAGCCCCAGTGAGAGGGGGCTATTCACATACTATGATTTCCACATGCTATACTATAAACTTTTAATAAAACTCTGCAAAAATATAAAAAATTCTATGAGCCCACAACATTTTAATCTCTCTTATCCCGTCTTGTTTTCCCCAGCCGGTTTTGTCGCTCCATGAGTACCATTTCACTTCACTAATTCAGACACAAATAATTTGAAAGACGGGACAATTCAGAGAACATCTGGACTTGTCCTTTACTTTTGCTTATTATCAGGTAGTGTTTTCCCTTCAGGGATGGAAAGGCTAATGTTAGCTTGGTCCACATGATCCCGATTTCTGAATTTGTGGTGCTTGAATTAATACAATTTTATTGTAGCAAAGGAAAGGAAGTTAGTAGACTTTATTTTTCCACTAGCGCAAATTGTTACATCTCCTGAGCAAAGCTATTTTAGTGGACATGTCAAGCTAATCACCGAATACTAGCCGATGTCCTCAGCTGTCAGATTTGTGATAGTTGATATCTATTGAAGGGGGTTAATCATCTGTCTTGAGTAAGAGGATACGCGTTGATTGAAACAATAAATATTTATGATTAAATAAAATGAGTTGTTATTTCCTTTTTTGACAGGGACCCAGGCTCAGGCATAAACTGACAATTAGACTCAGACTCAAGTGGTGAATTAAATTAATGAGTAGTTAGCTTTTTTAAAAGAAATGTAAATAGAATTCCAATTTACAAATTGGCTCAGTATGCCATTCTCTATAACAGTTTTAAATACTTGTTGCTTGAGCTATATCATTGGATTGTATCTTTGTGAACTTTATGTAGTTGGAAATTTTATGTTTGAGTTAACCTGTAATTTTAATAGCTTGTAAGTTTATCTCTTCTTGATTTTTGTTATTATTTTTCTTTAGGGAGAAGAGAAGATCCTGATGTCTTCCTGAAAGCACCATGAAGAAAAATAAAACACACCTTGTACTTTATTTTCAGTAATTTAAATATATGCTAAGTCTTATATATAATTGATAATACAGTTCAGTGAGCTACAAAAGTATTTCTGAAACCATCATAGTCCTGTAATGGAAGCATCTATAGCATGATGTTAAAGCTGAAATGGACTTTTCGGATAATGAGGAGCTTTGAAATGAGGATTGGGGAAAAATAATTCCACAGGTTATTTTCAGTTATTGTATTTACAAATGGGAAATGACTTAAAACATAATGATACTTTATAAAAGATTAATGTCAATTCTTGCCAAATATAAATAAAAATAATCCTCAGTTTTTCTCAAAAGCACCATTTTTAGTGAAATATTATTTGATAGCTACTGATTTTAAAATGTCTTGCTTGCTTATATGGCAGGAAGCTGGTTCGTGTCCCTCGTCTTTGTCATGTGCGGTTCTACATTAGGTATTATGCTCTCCAATAGCTATAGTGTTATAGGCTCTCTGGGGATATGTGAAACTGTGCACTGTGTGCTAAAAACAAGTACTAGATAGAGAGTGAAGAATTTCTGTTTAATTCTGAAAGCAACTTTCTTGCCTAGTGTTCTGACGTTGGACAGTAAAATCCACAGACCAATCTGTAGTTTAAAATTCCCGTAATTTAAAATATGCTCTAAATGTTTATTATATTTGATGCTATAGGATTTGAAATTATATTACAAATCTGATGAAGTGGACTTTTCTTCTTTTCATTTACCTCTGCCCCAGTAGTTGTCACTCCATGTAAAAACAGCAGCTGCGGCTCATCAGCTGTGGCTCATGAGTAGCTGATTTACAAGCAGTCTCCCTATCAGGTCGCCCTACAAGACCATTGGAAGCTTACAGGTTACATTAATTTTTAACAATTCCAAGTAATTGTAACCTAAGTGAGAGCCAAGATTGTAGGCAGTGATGGGTATTGGTATTTTCTTCTCACATTTATATTTTCATGACTCTTACAATTCAATTATATGTCAAGTTGCTTCGGGCCTCATAGAATTCATTCACCAGCAAACACAATAGGCACTGGGGTAGAGAAGTAAAAACACCTGGCCTCCACGCTCAGGTAGCCCCCTGCCTAGTTGGACAAGAAAACAATAGCAATAAAAGACAATAAAAGAAAATAACAATAAAAGACAAGAAAATAACAATAAAAGGTGGTAAGTACATGGTAAGTCAGGGTCCCAACATGTAGGTAGATCTTTTTTTTAAAGGTTCTACTCCATTTATAGTTATTATAAAATATTGGCTATATTCCCTGTATTGTACAATATATCCTTGTAGCTTATTTTATACAGAATAGTTTGTACCTCTTAATCCCCTACCCCTATATTGCTCCTCCCCCCTTCTCTCTCCCCACTGGTAATCAATAGTTTGTTCTCTATACCTGTGAGTTTGCTTCTTTTTTAAAATATTCACTAGTTTGTTGTATTTTTTAGATTCTACATATAAATGATATCATACAGTATTTGCCTTTCTTTGTCTGACTTATTGCACTTAGCATAATACCCTCCAAGTCCATCCATGTTGTTGCAAATGGCAAAATTTCCTTCTTTTTTATGCCTGAGTAGTAGTCCATTGTATATATATATATACCACATCTTCTTTATCCGTTCATCTGTTGATGGACACTTATGTTGCTTCCATAGCTTGGCAGTAAATAATACTGCTGTGAACATTGGGGTGCACGTATCTTTCAAATTAGTGTTTTTGTTTTTTTCGGATATATACCCAGAAGTGGAATTGCTGGATCATATGGTAGCTCTATTTTTAGTTTTTTGAGAAACCTCCATATTGTTTTCCACAGTGGCTGCACCAATTTACATTCCCACCAACAGTGTACAAGGGTTCCCTAGGTGGATCTGTCTTTAAAGGAAGAATGAGTTAACCCAATACTCTGGCCCATGGTCCATAGGAAGCTGGTTCATTATAAGTTTCATTATAAACCAGTAACTTGGAATTCTGGGTTGTACATGAGAGGTGGTGAGCTTGGTTAATAATTAGCGAACTTCCAAGAGACAAAGCTACTCTCTCTGCTGGCAACATCTGACTTCTGAGCATTTAACCTGGATGCTCTGGGAGTGCAAAAGTGGGGTATAGCCACAATGATGTATTGTGCTCCAGTTACCATTTCTGGAAGTAAAAGCATCACTTTAATTTGTAAAGGAATTCAGAAAGCTGACTTTCCAAATAAAATGCATATGTTTAGATACTTTTTAATTATTTGTAGCTTGGGTTTAAATTTTAATAGGTGTAACTAATTTTTACTCTAATTTGTTCATTATGGAATAATCCTAAATATAGGAATTGTTTGCATGTTCCTTTACCAGGGCCTTTTTTGAATTATTTATGTTTTCTCATATTTTAATAAAGTATTTGAAATCTTTATTTTTCTAATTTGTCTTAAAATATTCCTTTCAAAAGTATTCAAAGATAGGTGCTATTAATATACTAAATAAAGCATCGATGAAGGTCATCTTATCTTATTGGACTGATTCACTGAAAAAGGTAAGTGCTTTTCTGATTTTGCTATTGTCAAATTTTCCAGTTGATGTGCCTACCCACTGTTTTCTTTTGCTGGCCTTTTATTCATCAAGTTTTTTGCACTTTTTCTTTCCTGGCATGAGCATCCTTGCTATTTCCCAGTACATAATAGCTTGCACCTTTACAGAAAGGTCATATCCTTGCCATATCTAAAATATTGCCATGTTAACATATACCTGTAAGATGCTGAGTAAAGGTAGAAAAATGCACATATATTTCTAAGTGCACACCTTTCTTCAGAAAAAAACGTGTGTCAGCAAGCCCACAAGGAACATGACAGTTTATCAAATACTTGTTCATTTCCTCTGAAATTTGTTCTGAAGAGATAAGGTCAGTAGGGAGACAAGCTTAGGTAATTGTCCATTTGGCTGTTACAGGCAGGGAACTTTTGTGGTAGTACATAGGTAGAATAGGTCTACAGAGGATGCCTCTGATTAAGTCTTCTGGTATAAATCAAGGGCTGGATTTAAGATATTATTTGTGGTAGAATGGATAGAAAAGTTAAAATGTGAGAACCAGCTTTAAAATCTGTTAAGAATGTTTAGACATCAGCTTATGCTTTATTTGATTCACTTATTGAGTTCAGAATCCAAAGTCTATTAATAATAAAACCCATATTTGCCCTTGAGCATTTCAAGGTTACAGATGCCTAGTCTTCCTGTTAGTGGGCTGTAAATTCAACTTTGTCACCTATGTTTGCCCTTGCAGTAAATGGGACACCATAATTTTGCAGTTTGCAGCTCAGGGTGAAGTTAAACTGCCCAGTTTGGACACTTTCATAATTTGGGGTCATTGGCCCAACTTGCAGTAAAAGGCTGAATTTTCATCATTAGGTCATTTGCTTTTTAAATGAATATTTTTATGTGGAAAGAATATACCCTGATCGACTGGAGAGAGCCCATCAACATCGCAAATGAGACTTGAATTTGCTTTTCGGCTTTGTCACCGATTATGCCAGTGACCTTAGGTAAGTCAGTCCGTTGCTGGTATTGCATTTGCCAAATAGGAACAATTAAGTCTTGCTCACCTCACAGGATTATTGAGATACTAGAATTATATAAATTTATGGTAGTAATATTACTAAATGTTTAAATAGCATTGATATTTAAAGATCTCTAAAAGTGAGGGTGAATAGGGAAGGAACATGGAGAAATCCCTTATCTCCTTTATAATTTTCTCCACGTAGGAGCTCTTGCTTCTTTCTTTTTGTACTGAGGGTGGGATGCATATTTTGAAAAACCAATCTCCTGGTGTTACTAATATCCCCCAACTCCACTCCCCACCCCCATTGCTTTTTGCTGATTGGTGTGTTGAAACAATCAGGATTGTCTTCTGCTCTGTCAATCTTTTCACTGTATCTCTGTATATATCAGTGAATAAAAGGCAGCAGGGCATTTTAGAGTGGTGTAAATTCCAGGATTCCAAGCAAGTTTCAGTAACAGGCTGTTTGGACTATAGGTACCTCATTACTATCAAGATGAATTTTGGAAGATCTGTTGGCCAGCCTTCCCAGTGTCACTCGTAAATGTCTTTTTGTGAAAAATAAGTGCCAATGGCCATTGTAACTGCCCAGGACTTCGGGCCTCAGAAGAGTTGTTTTTTAGTCTTTCCTGATTGCCTCCCCTGCCCCATTCATTCTTTGCCAATGCGTTGGGTTGCCCTGCTCTCCTAGCTCCCTCCCACCCCTGTTTTTCAATTCTTAATTTTCTTTCTATTGCCCAGAAAGGCATCAGCAGGAGAGAGAACCTTTATGAGTCCTAGCCTAGAGGCATTTAAACTTGAAACAGCTACTCTTTTTTTATTTTTATTTTTATTAAATGGTCATTTATGGCAGAGATCCTATATGTATGAAAAATAAAAGTGAAGAGGCGTCTGCTTAGGATTAGTGCCTTTTTGACTTATGCACCTATATTTTCAAGGTGATGTGGTTTTATTGCTCCCTTTTAGGGAGCCACTTTTCAAATCTCAGGTGACCAGACTGACTTGAGAATGCAGTTTGGCGCATGAATAAAATGGGACACAGTGTTCATTTGCAATTTTATTTTTTAAAAATGAAATATTCAAAGTACTTTTTTCTTTCAAATATCGACACATAATGTTTAACTTTAAATATTTACAGCATGTTGTGATGCTCTTGTAGAAAAATGCATGCTTCTGGCCTGAAAGCCAGAGCAAAATGCAAAAGACCATTTAACTGCAGCCAGAGAACATGAACCTGTACAGTATCCAGTCACTTTTCAGCACAGGATTGAGAGCAGGAATACAAAACTGGAACCTATTGTTTCCTAGCAACATGGCTCAGGCCATTATAACACAATTTCCTGTATGATTAGAACCTCTAACTGTTGTTATATAGAAACTGAAAATCTTGGCATACACTGTAAACATCTTTACTTCTCATGAGAAAGTAAGCAGCTAAAAAGAATATTTTTCTGACGTAAAGGCTATACTTCTCTTTTTCACCTTCTTTCTTACTGATGCTTTTGCCAGAAGAATAGTAAAGATTTAGACATTGTCATGAATCATACAAGTAAAATATTTTCAAGGACACAATCTGATATACTAACATTTATTTAAGAGGTTAAAGTCCACCACTAAATCTAAGGAAAGATTTTTTTAACTGCCAAACACGTTTCCTTTGACAAATAATGTAAGATGACAACTGCCAAGACAAAATCCACAGCAAGTTTAACTCTAACTATTTTCAGTTACTGTTTAGGAAGTAATTTCTTCTTACACACAGTAGCATAGTTGGTCCTTAATAGCTTTCACGTGAAGGACACACTGAAACAGTCACTATTTTGTGGTTGAATTCTTTTTTGTTGTTGTTTGTTATTTTCTGGTTTTTTTCTTTGTTTTGTTTTTTTGCTTTTTTTGTTTTTTTGTTTTTTTGCAGAATAAAGAACCTTACAGAAGGCTGTGGAAGCGCAGTCTGAGATCTGAAGTACTAGTCAGGTCAGCTATGTGTACGTGAGTTCCTCTAAGAACACAAGAACGTTGCATCCAACCTGTAGCCTTCTGTTTTTCCACAAGCTATAATACTCTCCAGTCTCTCCAAAAGTTCCTTTCAGTACTTGATTACTGTACTTTTGCTTCCATTACCACTGAACTCCATTACAGTTGCCCTTACAGGAACATATCTTTATAAATGCAAAAACTTTGCCCTGACTCTCTTAGGTGCTATTACAGTAGGGCCTGGTCTGGTTAAAAATTTTTTTAAAAAAAGGAAAGAGAGGAAAAAAAGTAGAAACAACATGATAGGATGCTTGAAACTGTGTCAATAGTAATGAAAAAGGACAATCTTACAAAAATTAGAATTAATTGTATACCTCTCTACATAGCATGTGAATTCCAAATTATACATCATTAAGTTTTCATACATTTGGCTATGTTGTATATATTATATTATATATATAGTCTATATATTATAGATCTTCTAGATAAATTGACAGTAAAGGACACGCTTATTTTATACATTATTTTGTTGGGTTAAAAATAAAACATATGCCTATTTATATGGTGAGTGTTTCACTAAAAATTAGTATGAATTGGGCTTTATATCCCTTTCCTTCAGGAATCATGCTTCTAATCAGTAATGATTAGAATGACAACTAAAAATAAATATATTTAAATGTCTGTTCAACTGTGAACTTTTCAGCTCATTTGGATCTCTAGACTGTAGTGCAAGAGTCAAAACAAAATAAAACAAAGCACAAATAAAATGGGCCTAACTAGGAAAAAGAAACAACCACGGAGTATTCCCTGCCTCCGGCCCAGAATATTCTTCATAGGAGAGCCCAACTGCTGTGCTCTCACTTGAACTTACTTGAATGGTGTGTGGCTGTGTAGTGTCAGCCACCTGTCTTCTGGGTATGAGAAATTCATATATTTCTCTTTAAAATGCTTTTACTTTCATCAAGAAATACAAATGAATTGTTCTTTCATTAATTTAAACTTCAGAACTACAAGTCAATAAAGGCATCCTTTGTATTCACATGAATAGGAAGTGATGTACTCAATATCTCCATGTTCTTATTAAGAAATGCCAAAATGTTTCTCTTAGATTTACTACTCATTAGTGCTAACCTTTTGGGTTTTTTTCTCTTTCCTCCTAAAAAACTTTGGAAGTGGTAAAGAGAACAGTAATAGTTCAAGGCAGTATTAAAACCACAGCTCTAAGTGATAAAAAGTGCATTTTCTGAATATAATACAAATATAACTTTAAGAAACTAAAGGCACAAATTAAATATGTATTTCAAACTAGAAATGCACAGTTCATGGTAATTACTATTAAGTAAAAGCTTCAAATACTTGTTTCTAATGGATATTTAAAGCAGTTTGAAAATGATACATCATCAGTGAATTGCAAAAAAGTATAATCGCTTAAAGTATAAGCAAAATAGACTCTAATATTGACATCTTGGATTAGTGATAAAATACATCATCACATTTATGAATGCACTCTTTATATACAGTTCATAAGTTACTTTTCCATTGATTTAAAAGAACATCAGAGGTTCTAGGAACTTAAGGTCCATTTTTAGGCTGGTGTGGAGGTATTCAAATTTTCAACAAGTTTGCTAGTAATTTTAGATCCTGTCCTGAATAAATACTATACCATTAACACAGGCCTGATTCAGGGGAAAAAAACCCCAATATGAGTTCATCGTGAATTCTTTCTCTCTCTTGGAATACATGTGTAATCCCAACCTGAAGGTTTTGAAAATGAAATGTCTGGATACACCCTCCCCTACTGTCAGCGGGCCCTTGCCTTTCTCTCACTCTTTGTGTAGTTAGGAGCCAGACTCTTTAAAAACCTTAATGTGAGGCTGGATTCTGACTTTGCATATTTTCAAAAAAGACTGTCATCACAAAGCAAGGCAATGACCCCACACTGCATTTAGGTAGTGGCTGGAAAGAATCCAAACTGCGACATTCCATCATAAATTCTCCTTCAGACATAGTGAGTGTCCAGACCTGGTGATGAAAGTGCTGAAGCTGGCTCAGGAGAATTTTCCACAGGCCACATTGTGCTGTCCTGTATTTTCATTTGTGGTAACTTACAATTGCACAGCAGTTTACAAACTGTCTCTTTGTCACTGGGCACAAAACTCCCAGCTCACCAAGGGGCTTCTTTTACGACAGGATTCATACAGATTGAGAAACTGCAGCTGATATTAACACTAATCCTGATCTTTTCTGCATTTTAAATGATTGTAGAACAAAATAACCCTTCCTGGAAAATAGCTATTTTCCTAGGCAGGAGAGATGATTAAATCAAAAATAAATGGGCAAAGAGAACTAAAATAACTAACCATATAAATTATCTTAGTAAAAAATAGTCTGCCTCTCTATAATTAGTTGAAATGTTTTAGGTTGGAAAGGACTCACTTAATTAAATTTCCTATGGCTGGGAGATGTTCAATACAGAATTGCACATTTGAAAGATAAATCTAAGTGGGGTGAAACAATGTGGCAGCAACTTCCCGTGATGTTTAGTTTGGTCTTCCCTTTGGTACTTTCCTTTCACCTTAGTACTATGTCTATTTTTTTTTTTAAAGGTTTTTGGCTCTTATGAATTTCTGCAGTAGTAGTGAGTGTAATGTGTCGGCATCCCAGGCATGTATGCCTGTGAAAGCCTATTTTTTTTTTTTGTACCAGAATCACACTTTGTAGTAAATTACCTTTCATGTGCACAAAACCATTGGATTAGTGTATAAATACTGAATCACGAATGTGAAACTATGACCAAAACACACCCTATATATAAATGAGAAATTCCTACCCAGGTTAATAAAAGCTATGTTTTCATGACACTAATACAGCTGGACAACTGAGTACAAAATGTAGTCAAAACAAGTTGGGTGGGAGGAGTTACATTGGCCAGCTGCCTTGGTATCATGTACACACGAGCAAATAGTGGCAATTGGGTTTGGTGACCACACCCACAGGGAAGCGTGGTAGACAGAACCCAGCCACCACACGCCAAAACACAGCACAACAACATGGCATCTATTTCAACAAGCAAGGAGGAATCATCAGGGATGAAGGGCAAATGGGTCCTGACTCTAGGAGATGGTGGCCGAAGACATTTTACACTTCTTTCAAAGTTTCCTATAACAGATCTGGAACATGTGAAAGAGCTGGCAGTCTTTCAAAATGCAAGGTTCAGATATGATTGCACCACCTTTCAAATAGCCCGCAAGTTCTGCCAAAAGCTGAATATGAAACCACGTGTCACAACAGACATAGAGAACCTTGGGTTCTTTCTTTATATTTGAACATCGGCATGGTTCCACAAATTGAAAGCGGTGCTTGCTGAAAAAAATTTTTTTTTAGTTGAGTTCTACTTGTGTTATTTTGAATACTGCCACACAAGAACTAAAAATCTCTGTCATTTCTTAAAGAGTTTAAACAAACAATATTAAAATACCATCTTCCGTCACATTGAAAGGCAGTTGGATATGTTTCTCCTCCATATTTACATATACAGAGTTCTGATCTAGAAAACCAATACAATAAACCATTTTATGTTTTAAAAACAGGCAGTCTTTGGTGACGCAAAGGCAGAGATTTTTTTTGTTACCTCCTGCCTATTTCGCTCTGTCTCATAAAGTGAATATTGTTGGCACTGTCAGAAAGTTCTAAATACTGCTCAACAGACAAAACAAAATACCCATCATAACTTTGTACTCTCCCAGTGCTCAGCAGCTGCTGCTTTTCCCCCTCTGTCCATGCCCGGATACCCTCTTCCCCTTCTTGCAGCCTTCTTTGCTCCTTAGTCCAGGCCTGGGCCACAGCACGCTGTCTGGCGATCTCCAACACGTGATTCTTTTCCTCTTCGACAGTTGTCCCATACCGGATGTTGAAACACAGAGCCCCGTGCTGGAGCTGGATATCTGCAAACCGTCTAGTCCTCCCATTCAACACCGAAGTCATCTGGGACACAGTGACATTGACACCATTCTCCAGAATGCGCCTCCCCCCAGTGTTCCCGATGAGCACCAGGTCTTCCTCCAGAGACCCAAGCTTAATGAAGTAGTGCGTGTCCCTCCCCTCTATGGTAAAATGTAG